>NC_067237.1:33037757-33366257 GCF_019924925.1 Ctenopharyngodon idella | reverse complement strand
TATTTTAATTACAGTTCACAGTTTCAAAGTTCAAAAGAACAGCATTTATTTGAAATATAAACTTTTGTAACACTATAAATGTCTTACCGTCACTTTTGATCAAATTAATGCTTTCTTGCTGAATAAAAGTATTAATTTCTAACAAAAAGCTTACTGACCCCAAACCTTTTAATGATATTGTATATCAATGATACTACAATAACACTGCTCTGTGTTTGTCCATCGCAGGTCCTTGTTCAGCTTTCAGTATGTCCGATGGGGACTATGATTACCTCATCAAGTTCCTCGCACTGGGGGACTCTGGGGTGGGAAAGACCAGCTTCCTATATCAGTACACAGATGGCAAATTCAACTCCAAATTCATCACGACAGTGGGAATAGACTTCAGAGAAAAACGAGTGGTGAGTATTTTTTATTACTGGAACTGAAATGACATTAAGACATTTTCATAGTTTTATTGATGTTTCTTATATTCCCTTCATCGATGTGTATATGCAAATATGCATGCATTGCTAATTATATGTTGACATTTTAACTTATTTTTGAGTATTCAACTATGATGTTATATTTATAGTTTTATGCAAATGAGACACCTTTCTCACAGTCTCATTGGTTCAGATGTTTCCTGCTTGATTTGTAATGGAGGTTTAGTGTTTTGGAGTCCCGGCCAGGGTTAACTGAACTGTGAAATCCCATCGTTCTGTTCAGCTCAGCACATGGAATCTTGCCTAGAGGTTAAAAACAGCCATTCATGTATAAATCGCAGCCTCAGGTGCAGAGAGGTATACATACATTTGTCTGAACACGGTCATGAATACTAGATGCAGAAAAAACACATGCAGTACACTGCGCTCCTGCGAAAGCAAACAGACGTTCTCAGAGTAATTATGCTTTTCCTGAATGCAATATGATGCCTAAGGCAGCTTAATTTGTTGGGAACACGCTACGGCAAGAGGCAGTCTACATAACTCATGATACACACCTTAAAATATGTCAGACAGATAGACAGACAGACAGAGATACAAAACTGTACATTATCCCACCTATTACATGACTTCTTACCAAATAAAATACATAGGCATAAAATATTGATTCAAGTAGAAGCTATTTTATTAGATAAAAATATGAGAAGAAAGATTGTGGCGTGATATGAAGACTTGAATCTAGCAGCTGTATAGCAAACTCTTAATTATTAATTTTACTGTCATTAAACTGAAATATTTGACTGCAGTATTTCACAGAGACATGCACCAAAAAGAGTGCATTAGTGGCTGCCAACTTTTTCAACAGCCTTCCTAGTAATATTTCACATAGGGATATTTAAAAAAGTTTGATTTATTTATTTATTTATTTATTTTATTTTTTAATAGAGTTATAAGCCATGAATCAAGCCAACTAGCTATGAGGGGAATCACAACATTACAAACCTTGATTTAGAAGCCAATAGTGCTGAGCAAAAAAAAAAAAAAAAATTCCATTAATCGTTTTTTAAATTGTGGTCGATTCGATATAGATTCTCAAAAGCCATGAATCGATTTTTTTTTTTTTTTTTCGTGTATATTTCCGCAAACATTAAACATAATATCTGATTGACGTTAATCTTATTACTAGTCTTCTCCACTAGATGTCATCCTCTTATTTACCTTGTGTGAAAGTGGGGACCCTGTCATTCATTCAATGCTTAACATGGCGGATGCAGGTGCGCCTTTATGCTTGAAAGACGTTCCAAACAGTTGAAGGAACTAAACATAGTCGGTTATGGCTTAAGTGAAAGACAACGCATGTGTATCAGTATATTGGATCTGTGCATTAGTCTTAAAGTGACAGCAGCCTAATATTCCTGCTGCTGTCTGTGTTTAATGTTAATCAAACTACAAAAAAAAGAAATCACTCACTGCTCTTGACTGAATAACTTTTTTGTAACTTTAAGGGTTCACCTTTATTTAATTTATACAGTGAAGATTATATGCAGTGTTGTTTTACATTTTATTACTTTATTCAATTTCTGTACCTGAAAACTACTGTTAGACCTACCTGAAAAACCTGAAAGCACTGATTATTTCATTTGTATCTTTGTTCTATTGCATTTATTCATTTGTGTTATTGCTTGTAGTTTGATTATTTGTTCTTTTTTTATTAATAACGGTTTACTTGTCTTTAATAATCTTTGAAATTTATATTAGTTAGTAGTTTTAGCCAGTGAAAATTGAATTCATTGAATCTAATTGAGAACTCTTGTGAATTGGAATCGAAACGGGACATCTGTATCAATACTCAGCCCTAGAAGCCAAAGAAAAAAAACAAACGTACAAGACTGTGTACTTAACAGCTTTAGTGAGAGAAAGAACTACAATCCCATGAAGCATTGCGAATGATACAGTGAAATTAAAAACAATGTCAAAATGTAAAACTACTGATTTACAGATATAAACTTAGCAAAAAATGCTGATAGCAACACAATCAACGGCGAAATGAATCTGCAGCAGTCAGGTGGTACAAGTCAGCGCTCTGAGTTGTTTACGTTCATTATTATAGGAATGTTTTGGAGGAGGCGTGGCTTTGGAGAGCACTCTGAAGGGAGGGTGGGATCTTATGTTTTCAAAGCTAGCTTACTATTGCTAGCCTCTCTGAAAATGCCTACCCTACTTTTAAAAAGAGCTTAAAAAGACTTAAGACTCTGGAAAACACCAGGAGAGAAAGATGCCCTGATGACCTGCATGAAGATGCACTACAGGATGTTAGGATGCAGATGTGGCCAGAGCAATAAACTGCAATGTCTGTAATGTAAAATGCCTAAAAAGTGCTACAGGGAGACAGCTGATCGTCCTTGCAGTGCCAAACCAAGTGTAACCATATGTCCATGTAAATCTGATGCAGTCCATGAGGATGAGATTGCACTGTAGGATACTGACTGTTATTTTTGATATTGACACCAATTTGATCATCAAATGTCTGTGAAATGCGTTCTGTTTATGTCTCAGTTGATGAATTCTTTTTTGTTAATAGCCCATTATTTTAAGGTATGGTAGAGTTAAATGAACTACTGAGCATTTTGTTCACGTATCCCCTTTTGTCAACTCACGTACCCCAGTTTGAGAACCACTGTACTATGGGAACTGAGCAGGGGTGGCAAACTCCAGTCTCAGAGTTCAGCTCCAACCCTGACAAAAACTCACCTGCCTGTAGCTTTCTCAAAACTCAAACTCAAACAAAAACATACCTAGTGTGAGTTCTTGTATTTAATGTTGATAACAAGCAAGAATGCAATTGTTCCCAAATATCCACATGACTGCAAACGTGACATTATTATACAACAGGTCAAAAAACAAAACAGACATTTTAAACACAGTACTGTCAGTATTTACTCTATTTTGCAACGAAAAAATATTTCTAATGAAAACCACAGCAGAACTAACACACGCATGCGGTTGCGGCTTTGAACGAATCGTGAGAGTCAATGATTTATTCACAGCCACTTGCTTCGTTACTGAATGAATGACTCGATGACTCACTCATAAAAACAGTGACTTGCTGCCACCTACTGGCGGTTTTAGTTTAATATTTAAAAGTATCACTTCGTTTTACCATCATTGTATATTTCTCTATTGAACATTTTTTTTATTTAAAACATTATTTATTTGATAAAGTTGTTCATAAAGGTAAAAATATGCACTGGAAAATCAATTTAGGGGGCAAATATTGTCCCTTAATGGAAAAGGTGTGACTGCAGTCTAAGTGGAAGAGAGAGAGTACGCAGAAGTATGGTAATCCCTTCAGGGGGTACTCCTCTGTAAAAAGTTTGAGAACCACTGCCATAGTAAAAAGAACTGACTGAACATTTGCTTAGAGAAAACTGAATTGGGATGGCAGGTATAGATGCGGAACATAAATTCAGTATAGCAGATTGTTTGTGTGTTTTAGAGGAAAGATGAATGCAGGATCCTCCCAGCTTCATATGGCATAACAGAGCAGGGATCCCTCCTTAAGAACAAACACTTCAAAACGTAAGACATCAAACAAATGCTGATCGTTTAGGACCATACAATTATGCTACTAACGAGACACTTCCAGCTCTGAATCATCAAGTGTGCGTTTCGTGGTTGTGTTTGACTAAGTGAAAAGTAAATTCAGGTTTCCTGGAACTGCATACCGACATGCTAAAAAACACACCGAACACCACAGCAACCACATAGCAATTCCCTGGCAACCACCACAACACTGTAGCAGTGTGGTAGCATATCTTGCATCTGGCAAACCTCACATTTTCTGCAGAGAATATAGTATCTTTGTCAAAGTGGCAAGGATATTTAAGCACTATTATGCACTAATGTAGTCTCCTACGGGTCTCTAAATAAGGTGTACAAATCCAACGGTCCTGATGGAACAGCCGGGAGAGGTCAGAGGATCCACATTCAGCTGTGGGATACGGCCGGACAGGAGAGGTGAGATGCAAATCAGTACTTTTGCTTTACTTTCTAACATACACTCAATGAAAGAAATAAAATATGAGTCAAAGAGGTTTTATTTGATGTTCTGGATGTTTTTTCACTGTTGTGTGACTCATTTCTTCACCTCTAAATATTCATGCAGATTCCGGAGTCTGACCACAGCGTTCTTCAGGGATGCCATGGGCTTCCTGTTGCTCTTTGACCTCACGAACGAGCAGAGCTTCCTTAATGTGCGGAACTGGATGAGTAAGTCCTTCATATCTTACTGAGTCCAAACTCACTGAAACAAACACATGAGACGGATTCATATACACACCGCAGACCTTATCTTGTTTTAATACAATTACATTTTTGAATTTCTCTGTTACCACATTTAAAGAGTAGCTACATACAGTTTCTTCATAAATTGTTTATTTTTGCACAAATTATCCTCCCAAAAATTTTGTATTTATTTTAATTTTTAACTAGAAGCTTATGTAATTGTTTTTTTTGTTTTGTTTTTTTAAATATTTAATATAATTTGATTAATTGTATTAACTCACAGCTTATAGTGGTTGCCCATCCTCTAACAATAATAAATTATTGAAATATTTTTATATAAATATTTTGTATACAATTTTGTAAATTGTATTTATTTTAACTACAAGCTTATAGTGATTGGCCATCTAATAATAATAATAATGATAATAATAATTACTAGTTGCTGGTTATTATCATCATTATTATTATTATAAATAATTTTCAAATAATAACTATTTAATAATTAACTCCTGTGATGTCTTGTGCAGGTCAGCTGCAGACACATGCGTACTGCGAGAATCCTGACATCGTCTTGTGTGGAAACAAATCAGACCTGGGGGACCAGCGTGCAGTGAAAGCGGACAATGCACGAGAACTGGCTGAGAAATATGGGTGAGACACCACATTCACTTGATCCATCAGATCTGAAAAGACTTGCCCTGTATCTGTGTCTGAATGTGATGTCACACATGACCTTGTCTGCTTCGAAAATCAATAGTTTTTTGTTATGGACTGGACTTTAGGACAGAAATGCTTCACTGCTCACATGTGGAATGTTCTTTTGATTGAAAGCATTTAGGTTTCATAGTATCCGGATGCAGTGGTGCCGGACCAAGGCTTCTGGCGAGCTAGTTACAAGGTCATCACGTACTAATTTGATTGTGGAAATAAAATTACATGAAGCACTAGGGAAGTTGTACGGGTTTGTCTGATAAAGGTGTAGAAATGTGAGAATTCCCAGGCGTGCAGTAATGTGACATGTGAGATGACTTGCTGGTGTGTTCAAGTTGTATCTCAATGTAGGTCTTCATACGTGTTTACAGGGTGCGGGCGACTGCAAGGATGTTTGTTTTAAGGGCCGTGTCTGTACCGTGTTTGCCTAAGATGAGGGCTGCTCTTGTTAAATGTGACATGTTAAGATGGCGGTATACCGAAAGGCTAATATTTACTGTGTTAATGTGAGGAGTCTTCAGTTTAGACAAGCACTTAGCAAATGCAGAGTAATGCTCGGTATTACTACAGAAGGCATCTGAGAATGTTTTGGCCTCATGAACAGATTTTAGGTATCAGGAAAATTAGATTTTCATTGCTCTTAATTATGTTCAGTACAATTTTGCATGAAGTTATGTGTAAACCTTCAGAGTCGCTTGTTAAACTTGTCAGTCTTGATTCAATCCCTCTTTTGACATTTTTAGATGTACTGACTTCATTGCGTTGTCTGTTATACACACACAAAACATAAGTATTCAAAAAAAGTGTCTATCCTGGAGAAAAAGGGATTGGTTTTTCCTTTGGGTTTATGGTAAGGCTAATAATTATTTTGATGACGGTCTAATCTAACTAAACTGCAGCAGTTTACCTACTATTAAGATGAATAATGCAAGAATTTATAATCATCGGCTCATAATGGAGAGCTTTTACCTTTTTGAAGTTAAAACGTTATAGGCATTTGCCAGGTAATAATGAAGACAAGATGATGAAATCATCATCATCATCATCATAAAGTGAATTATGCCCACTGATTGTGCTGCTTTTTTATATATATACTTTTTGTTTTAGTACCCGATTCACTAAAGAAATTATGATAGTGGTGAAAAACAAGGCCTAAAAATTTTGGCTGAATGCAGTTTGCATAACGCATTTCTCCATCCCGCAGGCAATGCGGTGTACTACTACTGAAATATATATATGATATATATATATATTCGAGAGAAGAAAAGAGAAGAGAAGAGAGAAGCTTTCTCCTCTATGTCGAATTCTGCAGACATATTTACATAGAAATTTATATACACCGTGTGTCGTCTTCTCACAGAGGAGAAAGCTTCCGGGTTAGATGTCAGAACGCCGGATCCTGCGTCAGCACCACATGCATGCTTCGTGGCATTCTCGTGAACGCGTGTCGGAGTCCCACACGGAAGAGATTCTCGTCGCTTTATAAAATTAAGGATAAACCACTATAGTCACATGGACTATTTTAAAGATGTCTTTACTATCTTTCTGGGCCTTGACAGTGGTAATTGCTTTGCTGTCAATGGAGGATAAAAAAAACATCTCAGATTTCATCAAAATATCTTAATTTGTGTTCCGAAATGAACCTGAGGTCTTACAGGGTTGGAACTACATGAGGGCAATGATAGAAATTTCATTTTTGGGTGAACTAACCCTTTAATTGGAACAGGCTATAGTGGTTACATCATGTTCGGTCTCGTGAGATCAAGCAACTATTTAACAGTGATGTGAGTTTGCAGTGATGTTATCAGAGTGATCATCAATTCTGTTGACTGATTCTCACAACTAAACTCCTCCCAGGCTTGTCTTTGTACAAACAATAGAGACATCTGAATCTATCACTGCAGTGGTTCTCAATCCTTTTTTGCTCTACGACTCTGCTAACGTGGGAGTTTACAACATAACTGTGGGCCGGGTTCGCTTACATAACTGTAACTGTTTTTTTCCTCTGCGTTTTTATTATTACAATAAAGTGGAGCTCTATCTGTATTGTAATAGGATGTTAAGATGCTAGTCCACGCTAACTAGTTGAAGTATTCTCTCACCTATTGTAATGTCAAACAATGATATAGCCATTTTTTACTTTGTTAATAGTTATGACGAAAAAGTCTGTGTACACATCTGGCCTAAATGTTTATCTTATGTTAAGAGGTTTTCAGCTTCGCTTGGCGTTCTGATACAGTCCCCACAGGTGTACCTATATAAAGTATAACAGAGACACTGCTATCACGTCTAATAAATAATGCAAACTAAGGTGACACTTACCACAGAGAAACGTTCTACTCCAGTCATGATTGAAAATCAATTTCTGATTGATCGACTACTTCAGACGTTTCATCATTGGACTCTGGCTCAAATTGATACGGTAAAATCAATGCTATCTTTTCTGTCCATACATGGTATACAATGTCTTGCGAATTGATAGCTGTCATTCAGTTAAGGCAATGGGTGCTCGGTGTGCACAGTAGACTAATCACAAAGGAAAGGAGCCTACACTGCTCCAATCAGAGCAGTGTAGGCTCACGGAAAGGAGGGGTATAGAGAGACTGATTCTTCAAACTGCTTCTAACGAATCGTTTACAAATCATTGAGAACTGAGGTGAAATTAAATGTATATTATGAGAAAACTAAAGTGTTTTTTGACCTCGCATGAATGTAAACCTGTCGTAGGAGACTCCCAAAACAATATTAGGAACCTTAAAAAAGGAATAATAGGGGCACTTTAAGTACTCACCCTCATGTCGTCCCAAACCCATAAGACCTTCGTTTGTCTTCAGAACACAAATTAAGATATTTTTGATGAAATCTGAGGGTATCTGATCCACACATAGGCAGCAACAACATTGCTGATTTGAGGTCCAGAAAGGTACTAAAGACATCGTTAAAACCGTCAACGTGTCTACAGTGGTTCAACCTTAATATTATGAAGTGATGAGAATACTTTTTGTGCGCAAAAACAAACAACAAATTCGTCTGTGTTTACATCCGAACGGCGGCTCAGTATTGGCCGGCTCTGGTCACAAGAGCAGCGCAACGTGTGCGTGTGATTCTTGCTGCTTCATAAAATAAAAAAAAAGTATTCTCACTGCTCCATAATATTAAGGTTGAACCACTGCAGTCACGTCGATGGTTTTAACGATGTCTTTAGTACCTTTCTGGACCTCAAAAGGTGCAATGTCATTGCTGCCTATGTGTGAATCAGATTTCATCAAAAATATCTTAATTTGTGTCCCGAAGACAAACAAAGGTCTTACGGATTTGGGACAACACGAGGGTGAGTACTTTATGACAGAAATTTCATTTTTGGGTGAACTAACCCTTAAAGCTAAATTCATTAGAAAATATATTCAAATAGAAAGCAGTTATTTTAAATTATAAAAACATTTCACAATATTACTGTTTTCACTGTATTTTTGATCAAATAAATGCAGCCTTGACAAGCATAAGAGACTTCTTTCAAAAACATTTAAAAAAGTTATACTACATTATAATATATATTTTTAAATATTTTAATGTAGTATATGCTATATCTGTAGCTTAGCAACATGCTAGTGCCAAACTAGCAACTACAAGTTGGAATTGTAATTGAAATCTGTTTTATTTGTCTTCTTCTTTCAGTGTCCCATACTTTGAGACAAGCGCTGCCAACGGTGAGAACGTGAGCCATGCCGTGGAGGTTCTGCTGGATTTGATCATGAAGCGCATGGAGCGATGCGTGGACAAATCCTGGATACCTGACGGAACCGTTCGAACCAACGGTCACAGCACCAACGACCTGGCAGAGCCGCGGGACACAGACCAGAGCAAGTGTGCCTGCTAATTCCACGTTTCTGCCACTTTACAGTAATAATCCTCCCTGTGTGGCCTCTGCTTCAAGACACAGTGAAGGCTCTCTGATCTTTTTCATTATTCGTATTCATTTCAGTTTAATTCAGTGGCTGTAGAGGATCAGAGACCCTGCGCTGCATTAAACCAGGGGTTGCCACATCCTCACTTAGTTTTTCTCAGAACGAATGGACTAAAGCCACCTAGATTATCAAGGCTGGTACTTTCAGCTGGTTACCAGTCTCCACGTTTTGAGAGCACTTTACAACAAATCCTTCATTCAGAACCCTTAATGCATCAGACTAGATGTGTATCAAGGGCTTGATTTCTCTCGCTGTGCCTTTCACTGTTAGTGCAGTTACTGTTAAAACAATCTGGACTAAATGCATGCAGTGGACATCAGTGCATTTCTCTGATTCCAATACTGTGTGACACAGTTGTTAGAAAATGAGGTTTGTGATTTCTTAATGAGAACCTCACATCTCAAAATCACTGAAATATAAACATATTTAAAATATATATTTAAAAAAAGTTCAAAATGACAGTTTTGTCATTATTATCTCACCTCCCATGTTATTTGAAACCCACTTTTTTTTTTAAATGAAAAATAAGAAAAACATCATATAAACTTAAAATGATGAGGGTGAGTAAATTATGACAAGATTGTCATTTTTTTTGGTGAACTGTTCCTTAAATAATTTGTGCTGGTTGTCCCTCTCTAGTGGACTGATGGTGAATCGCACTCCCTTCAATGCCACTTTTTAACAAGTTTGTAGAACTTCACACTTTTAAACGTGTTACTATGTTATCTCTAGTCATGTAGATGTGTCAGACAAATAAAACAAGTATTTAGATGTCATCGTATTCATATTTAGATTAGTAGTCGATTTATATTGTATATTTGTTAAGACATTGACCAGGTGTTGGTTGTGGTTTTTCTGTATTTCTGGACTCTGGTTCATGTAACTTTACTGCTATTTAATCACGGGATTTGATTTGGAATGTTTAGATTAAATATCCACATTTATACTGTAAATTATGGTTAAAGTTCATATTTTATTTCTCAAAAAGGGGTTGCAAAGCGCCAGTAGATTCTGTTCATCTTATCTCTTTACAGTCCCTCCACTTCACAAAAGTAAAACAAAAGAATTCTGAGTGAATGTTTCTTAATCTTCTGTGGACATTTTGGTTTCGTTTACAGAATAATTTCCAAAGTGCTTTATTTTACTGTAGTGCCTGTAACACTGTATCATTGCCAAACACTGTCTTTTGTGCCAAATACTGAAACTCTGTTTGAGAAAATAAATATATTTTATTTATTGTTATGATGTTGTCATATGCACCCTTTTGAAATGCATTAATAGTGATAATCTGTATCCTTGTCTGATGAAATCTGAAATTGCAGCACAGACCCACAAATTAGCCCTGGTCTTGTTTTGCATTTTTGCTTAAGACATTGGTTGCCTCATAAAGAGCTTCTGTTTTTAGTTTGGCAATGCGATTACAATCTAGCTGCTGCCTCCATCAAAGAAAACCTGAAGTAGAAAGAAAACCAGCCACAGAGTGCTGGATACGGCATTTAAACCATTTTACACTATTAAACTATTTTATAGATTGTCGGGGCCGATTTTTAGCCTTTGCAATCAATATATTTATACGATTATAAATTTTAGGGTATAAAAATATGCTGGGAATAGAATTAGGTTCTAAAGTGTTATCTACTGTATATGAGCGGCGATCATTAAGGAAACTTTCCAGTCAAAACAAAAGCTGATTCTAACAACACAACAAATCAGAATGCTTGCTCCTTTATCAGCTGACAACAGAAGGGTGAGTTCAGAGCCATTGAGAGTGTTTTTTTTTCCTCAGATGACCAAATCGTGGCCAAAATTGTACAGCTGGCTTAAAGTGTTTACTTTTCTGAATTTCTGATCAATATTTGAATTATTTCATTTTTTCTTCTTATACAGGTCTAATAAATTGGTATTATCGCTTTCAGATAAAACCTTCCCTAAATGGCAAGTAAAAGTCACTTCACATTGTCTTTTTCTGTCTGTGAATGGCTCATGGCCATATAGCCATAAGGCTTGCCACTACACCAAATTGTTATCAATTTAACAAAACTTCACTGGTGTCATAATGCTTGATATCATCAATTACGGAAAAAAAAATTCAATAACGAATTAATTATTTTTAATGAATTATACAACTACCATAAGTATATCCAACCTTACCCGGAGACAGTTACATAGTTATACAGTTCTACTGTAGCAAATCTCAACCGCATACTAATTACTGTCGAAAAATGTAAATAGTGCAAAAAGATCTTAGCTCCAAGATTTTTATTGACAGTGGTTATTTATTTATTTATTTGGAGTTCAGTAGTGTAACAATACATATGTAACAAGAATATGTAACTTTATACATATACTTTATTGTATTGAAAATTGTATTGATACGTTTTGTGAAGTATATTAATAATTATTACAATAAAAATTATATTAAAATTATATGATTACAGCACCTTAAACATCTAAAACTATAAACACCTAGTTTGAATGTTATTTAACTTTTTTTAAATTATGAAAATAAAATAATCTTATTCAAGATATTAAATGAAAAACAAACACACTACATGCTAGTCTGTCTTCTCACACACTGCTCGATGTTGATGTAACTTGGAGAAACAGCTCATCACCTTCAATAAACAAACAAGTCTTAAAATCATTGACATGAAAATGTTTCAGATTTGCTTCATTAATCTGTATCCGTGAGCTTGTGAATGATTCATCAGTGCATGTTATTAGACTTTGTAATTTTTTCAAGTCACATCCTACTTGTTTTCTCTATGAAAATTCTGTTTCACTTGTAAACATGTAACTTATAAGCAACTTATAATGTAAGACTTACTTTCTAGATCATTTTTAAGCTGTTGAGCTGCTGCCCTCAGTTCGTCCACAACATGTGGGAACTCTTTCTCAATCTCCTGAAAATCTTGCAATGACAGGGAGAAAAGGCTGCAGCTGGTCAGAGCAGAAACTGTGGCCAACTGCCTTCCACCAAATAGGAAGCTGATCTCTGCAGAAACACAAAACTTCTTAAAATGGTGAGTATGAGGCTGGTTGTTTGAAACACATTGGAGTTTCACAGCAAAGATTATCTGGCTGACCACAAAACTGGAAAATACTTTCTTGATCTGGCAAGCTCTGTAATCTGATATGACGACATATGATGAGATACATAATGCTATTTTAGATAAATGCTGTTTTTTTTACTTTCAATTCCACCAAATCACAATATAACTTTGTCTTATGTCTTATTGATAAGAATTATTTTATTTATAATTATTAGGATTAAATGAAAATATTCTCACAGTGAGACTTAGTAACCACAGGTAAAACCATACATGGCTACTCACAACCACTGTCAAATGATTTTATATTATGATACGTTATATAGGCCTATAAAAAAAATGCCTAAACATAGGTAAAATACACCTTCACAAAGACATGAATTATATATTCCCATACCCACCTAATAAATATACTGAAATATAAATGTCTATAACACTGTATTCAACATAAATATTCCACATTTCCACAAACCATGGTAAATGTTTGTAAGGGTGGTGATTTTGGGATTTAAAAGTCTTCTATCTTCTTTCATGGCACGTTTCTCCTGTTTTCCTCATCAGTCTTGTTGGGAATGTTGAGGCTGTCTCATCTGATTTAAAACTAGTTTAATCATCGAGGGATTTGTGGTTTGTAACCGAGAGGTGTGTGTCGAATTGAAAAGCTTCTCACTGGTCGTCGCAACGCTGTTTAATAATGGTGACCGGGAATAAATGCAGCTCCTTTAAGCTTTTGTTCCGTTATCCACTGGGCCGTGCTGCGTAGTTTAAAGTAAACTAGTTAAACACCTGAAAATAGCGCTATTTGTTCTGTATTTGTTGTTACTGACCGAGAAACAACTTCAGATGATTCAGTGACAGAGCAGTCCAAACAAATTCAAATCATTATGCAAGCATGTTTGGCCAATTTACGGAAAAGAAAGAATCCAGACAAAAGAATGATGAATTCACGGATGATTGGTATCGCTGGTTCAGTCAACAGAAATACAGGACACACATAATAACTGCTGAAATATTCGCATGGAAAACATTTCTCAGGTCAGTCAGAGGAGCGTGCATGGTACGAACAGTGCGTTCATAGCCTTACAGCTGCAGGCGCCACTGCGGCCACATATCTAACCGAATTAAGCCGCACCGCCAGGAAAAGAGGAGGAGGGAGGTTGGGGTGCCCTAGGGCCGGATGAAGATGATTGGCGGGCCGGATTTGGCCCACGGGCCGCCAGTTGAAGAGCCCTGCTCTACACTTTGCCCACCCTGTTTTATGAAGGCCAACCCCTTTGAACATTTCTGGCCCCTAATGTGGGGCCGTTACTCTACACAAGACTACTTTTCAACTGAATCACACAACTGTAAGTTTCTCATACATCACCTCCAAAGTGATCTCCATCACACAGCTCCATGTGGAAAGATTCGTTCTTCACCAGCACCCGTCCATAGTCAATGAAGAACATATGGTCAACTGCAGAATTCTGAAGAATGATGATGTCACCTGGATTGAAGAACTCATTCTCCAACTTTATCAAGATGGCTTCAGTGAATTCTCTGTTAAGCTTCATAAACATGGAGCCTTTGTTCAGCAGGTTGGAACATACTTCTGCCATAATATCCTTTTTAACAGAAAACATAGCACTATTAAAAAATGATTTCTGTTTCAACAGCACCAAAACTTTTTGTTTATGTTATCTGATTTTTGCTTTCTAAGTTTATATTTTTTAATTAATTAGAAACCTTTCTGAGCCGTTCTGACAACAAGTCAAGGATGTTCTCCTTATCCCACTGCCACTTGTACTGGGCAGTGGTCCGTTGGCGCAACATTCTGGGCAGCTTTTGGAACATTGTGGAGGACTGTAGCTGGTTCATCTGAAATATTCAAATATCATGGCATAATATTATCAAAGCCACCTGGTATTTATTTGTTGAATAAACAAAATTAACAAATATAAACCAACAGCTTTAAATTTAACTTAAAACTTATAACTTTGATTTAAAATTCACCTTTATCTTGTATGCATTGCCAGTCACAGACATGCATCCAACTGCACTGATCAAGCAAGAAATAAATGCAAAACACATTATATATCCAATCACCATACTAACAATAGCTATCCACCGTTCATCCACACCTAAAAAAGAAAAGAGAATCACTTTAGCTCAATGTAAATTACATTTTTTTTAATGTATTTATTTTCTTCAAATACAATTGAAGAAAATGCAAAACCTCATGCAAAACCTGATGCCACAACGCTTGGGTGCCATGCTTTTTTTTTTTTTTTCATTTGGCAAATGGAAATCAGATGTCTGATCACTCAAAAGTAACAGCACATCATAGATTAATCTGTGTCACAGGTTTTGAAAAGTCCCTAATTCCTAACGCCACTGATTAAAGTGTTTTATGAGATTTTATTTCTGCACCAAAGACTATTAGATTATTAGATAGATTATCTTTTCTTAAAATGAATAAATGTTGAAAGAATGTTGTGCGGCATACGTCTTGGTGAGTAAATCGATTCAGTTGATCTCCAGGCCATTTGAGAGAAAGCTCTGAAGGAAGCATAGGAGTATTTTTCCCCGATCGAGGTATTCTGCAAAATGTAACAGAAAAAAAAGGAAGACATGTTGAACACATCATGTTAATAAATGCCTGAATAAGCAATAAAAAAAGTGAGACATACCACAATGTTCTCTTGTACAACCCAGCAGTCTGGGGGAAACTCTTCCATTACAGATAGGAAGTACTGAACACAAGTGTTCCAGTGCCAAATGAGGACCATCATCAGGAAAACAAAGAAAACCCTGAATGACCTCCTGACTACTTCGAGCTGTATATCGGAGACCTAAAATGGAAGATAAAATAACATAAACAAAAAAGTCCTGTTTCTTTGTTGGTTTATCGTGTTATGACGGGTAAGGAAAAATATGAGAAAATACTACAAAAATGATATCTATTGAATTATGAGTTTGTCAATTAAAGTCCAAAATCGTTTCATCTTATATTTAAGATGGGGGGGGTTCTTTAGAGGTTCTTCAAATCACTGCTTTTGTTTCTGGATTCTTTAAATCATCAAATCATAAGTGGTTTTCTGAAAAAGTAGAGAATAACAAATCTTTTGTATAAGTTTAGCCTTTTTATTGGAACCTTTATTTTTACGCACTTGTCAGGTCAAGTCAGTTTTACATAAATACAGTAGCACTTTACATTGTTTCAAAGCATCTTTATAGAAAATATTGCTGTAATAATATCTTCAATTTCATATGTCATCATTTAGCAGTTCATTTTAAAGTTTCACAACAAAAAATGTCTTGATTTATTTATCATTTTTCCCCAGGTGAGCAAGCCAAAGGCGACCGTGGCAAGGAAAGTTCTCCTCTGGCTGTACAGCGTGAACATATTGTCATTGATATTTTCTTGCATAAACATGACAGTGAGTGGTGCTGAAACTTACACTTTCCAATTCAAAGCAGAATCTCAGAAGCTTTGGCACACGGAGTAAACGGATCAGACTGAGAACCCTCACAAACATAAGTATCCGCACCATCTTCGAAGCCACCAGTGAAATAGTGTCAGCGTGATAAAAATGCTCCTGTGGTAAATTGATTGTACTGTAAGATATATCTCTACAATTTGATCAGTGTGAGTGATAATAACTGAAAAAATAAAATTACCACAATGATAATGATAATGTCGACCGGAAATGCAGCCACCACATCAGGAACAAACCAAGAACTGAAATAATCCTTTCTTATTATTTTTGGATCAAGGATGGCCTAGACAGAAACAGGAATGCATTGTATTAATTTTTACAGTATTTTAGAAAGGTGAAGCCATAAATAATTAATATTACACTATACAAGACAATAAAGGCACGTTCCTACCTGACCGTCTTCATTGAAAACACCCATTCGAAAGTTAAAGCCAACATCAATACAAAACATGACGTCTGAGAATACATTGAAGGCCACCCAGTATTTGTGGGCACTATCATGCATATCATCAGAAAATGCCATGTCTAGAGGAATTGTTATAAGGTTTACGAATGTTAGGACCACCATAAACACAAGATAGTAATGCCTGAAAGACAGAAAAAAAGCAAATGTTAGCATTTCCTTTTAGATCACTGGGATGGCATTATTGATACAGTGACACATACGAAGACATTACATGCTCATGACAATATATTTATTTATTTAAATAGTGATAATGCCATAATAGACTTCTGATGCGTTCAAGTCCTCTTGGGAAGTTCGTATTTACAAGGTGGGAAGTCATGTTTACAACGGCAGGTGCGTTCAAGTCACTTTTGTCGGAGTAAGATGGCAGTGTACCTTCTTTTAATTAATTACACAAAAACACAGCACTTCTACTTCTAGAAAATGAAGAACAAAGAATGTGCATCAGGCGTGTTTTGCTTTTTTATGTTTTTAATTAATTTATGAAACCTCTGTAAACTTTATTGTTATGTATATTATATTGTTATATTATAATGCTATCTTATTTAGTGCAGGCAATTAGCTTACTTCATTGTATATTAAAAAGCCTGAAATTGGCGCTGCTAAATACCTTTAAGTATTGTGGTATTCCGCCATGTTTCTCACTGACACGCCCCAACTGGTACAGATTGGGGCTTAAAGAAAATCCAGAGCCTCCCACTCGTATTTATGGCATTGTGGTGCCGTTCAGCTCACAAATACGATTTTTCCAACATGACTTGAATGCACCATTTGTACCTTGGATTACCATGCAAATAACATGGTACATAATCAAAGTATCATTAGTAACACTGTAAAAAAAAATTATTCGCATTTATATACGTTATAAATGTATTTTCAATTGCAAGTGTAAAATGTTTCATTTTATCGTAACATTTTATATTATTTACATTTATTTAATATGAATTGCGTGTATTAAAAAATGTGAATGTGAAATATGTATTTAAATTTTATTAAGCAGGCATGTGATTGGAAAACTGGAGAAAAAAGAAATATCTAAAGAAATATCTATCTATTGCAAAACTTACTAATATTGCAAAAATATACACTATTGTACTGTAAAATTAAAAAAAATATTTATAATAATCACACTAACAGTATTACATTATAATACAATATACACTACCGCTCAAAAGACTGGGATTGGCAAGATTCTTTGTCATTTTTTTTTTTTTTTTTTTTAAAAAGAAGTTTCTTATGCTCTTATCCAAAATACAGTAAAAACAGTAATATTGTTTTTTACAATTTTTATCAGGATTCTTTGATGAATAGAAAAACAACAGCATTTATCTGAAATAGAAAGCTTTTGTAACAATAAAAATATCTACTTTTGATCAATTTAATGCATCCTTGCTGAATAAAAGTATTTATTTATTTCCAAAAAAATAAAAATAAAAAATCTTACTGACCACAAATGTTTGAACAGTAGTGTATAATGTTACAAAAGCTTTCCGTTTCAGATAAATGCTGTTCTTTTGAACTTTCAAGTCATCAAAGAATCATTAAAAAAATTACACAACTGTTTTCAACATTGATAATAATCAGAATTGTTTCTCGAACAGCAATTCAGCATATTAGAATGACTGAAGGATCACGTGACACTGAAGACTGGATAATGATGCTGAAAATTCAGCTTTGATCACAGGAATAAATTACATTTTACAATATACTCTCATAGAAGACCTGTCCTGATCTGTAGCTATTTCACAAGATTACTGTTTTTACTGTATTTTGGATCAAATAAATGCAGCTTTGGTGAGCATAAGAGACATTAGAAAAAACATTAGAAAATCTTACCGATCCCATTTATGGATGTCTTAATTTCTTGCTTTCAGATGTTAAACCACGAGCTTTTATTTTGGCGGAAAACAACAGGGAGACCTTTCTCTGTTGACAACAACAGATTTATAAACAATTCTCATTACGAATTTCGGAAGATGTCTGCCGCACGTTGCGTTCCCAAATGCAAATTATAAGCGACTCAAACACACAGCACTTGCAGAGAAGCTTTTGCTGTGAATGGAAACTTAAAGCTGTGTTTTACTCCGAAACATGCACAGTGTGTAATTACACCACAACCGTTGGGATCCGATGATCACACTCAGCATGCATGCTGCCTTGCCACGTTCTCACATCCATGCATTGTAAAAATTCATTTAAAAAAAAAAAAAAAAAGTTACCAGGAAACGGGTGAGTAACACCGTTTCAACCCCGATTTTTACGCGCATTTAACGCTTTGAACCTTGGCGAACATGCTAAAGGATGTCCAGCAGATGGAGCCGCGAGCTCCTGCAGCGCTGAAGCAATCCGTGCGTGAAATAACGTTAAACGTATTAGAAAACGTAACATTTTGCAGTTTATTTAGTAATTGTTTAAAGCCATTTCGCGATTTTAGTCATCATATAGTAACCAGCCAAAATCACATCCCTGAATAATAATTCTTTTTTCAGTGTGTCATTCATGTTCGCTCTTACCGTCCTAGAGATAAAATTAGACATCTTTTTTTCCAAGTACAATGATCATGTCTAAGTAGCATATGCTGAATAATTAGAAAACTGAATGAGCTTGATTAATATGAAATATAGCCTGGTGAACGTTACTAGTTTAAGTTTAAGAGGGAGGTTAGTGAGCCTGTGTTTGGCTAACTTACCTGAAGTGACTCCGTGGGTGCAAGACCCAGCGATAGGTTTCGCCTTCAGCTTCGTTTTTCTCCCCATTTTCGTTCCCTTCAACACACTCTGCTTGTCTTTCTTTTACGAAATATTTAAGGCCTGGAAAGCGTGTTTTTCCAGGACCACTTAAGCTATTTCCACTCATCGCGACTGAGCAACTCATAAGCAGATACGTTATAGCCGTTATTTCTGTTTGAATTTTAAAGTGACGCGAACCGGCGCGTGACAGTCGAGCGGTTGATGATAAGCTACACGTTTTAAAATTTCGTTCGTTCACTGGATTGTTTTTATTGGACCGATAATGTCGCTATATATTAGCAAATTGTAAATGGTCCTGAAATTATAAGACATTTATGTGGATAAATTTAAGTAGGCTACACTCCAATGTCAGTCATTTAACCACACCCACACACACACACACACACACACACACACACACATAGGCTATATATGCTATAGGCCTATATGAATAGGAAATACTGTTTATTATTCTTATTTTACTTTATAAAAGGTTTAAATCAAATTCGGATCATATAAGGAGTCACCATTTTAACTTTTTTATCACATTGTTTTTTTTTTTGTTTTTTGTTTTTCTCACAATTTCCCACATTTGTGAAAAATTCCTCACATTAGCCCAAAAAAAATATTAGGAACTAAATCACATATAAACCACACACCTAATCTGCAAAACCACACACTAATTCTCGGCCTTTGACTAATTTTTCAATTTCATAAAACACTTTTTGCAAAACACAACACACAATTCTCTATATAACACAAAAATCTAACAGGAAGTATCTTGATTTCCTTTTTCAAACACAACTAATCAAAATGCCACACTAATTCATCAGTGCCTCACACTAACTCCTCACATACGCAAACACTTATTGCTTTACTTAACACCAATCAATCATGGCTTTAGAATAGGCCTATAACAACTTTTCTGTTGTCTATTTCCATATTCATCATTTCTAAACCCTATTGAGGATTTTTTCTCCACATGGTGCTGGAAAGCGCATGATTGTTGTCCCTATGTCAACATAATACTTCTCCAGGCAATGGAAGAGGCATGTGGAGACACTGACGCTGCTTCCATCTAAGGTTGGAGAGAATATAGTATGTGACGTGGATGAAGTATTGTGGCTGGACCCAGCCAGGAGGAGAGATGGAGCTAGAAACACCCAACCATCTCGCCCACCAACAAACACATACACAACAAACACATGTTAGGTTTCCATGTTTTATGGGGACATTCCATAGGCATAATGGTTTTTATATACCGTACAAACTCTCTATTCTATCCCCTTACACTAACCTTACCACTAGACCTACCCGTGACAGAAAACATTCTGCTATTTTAGATGTTCAGAAAACATCATTCTGTATGATTTATGTATAAGCTTGTTCCCTCATGGGGACTTTAAAAATGTCCCCACAAAGTCAAAATGCACTGGTATTACTTTACCTGTGGGGACATTTGGTCCCCTACCAGGACACACATACACACCATTCCTTTGGAATATTCACCTTTTTCAAAATTATGCTAGTTTTTTGGTTGCTAGTTTTGTTTGTTTGTTTGTTTGTTTCGTCCAACTACACATGGTTGATGTATTTATTTTCTTTCATACTGTGCAATACTGTATTCACAACCACAAATGCTTACAGTAAAAAAAAAAAAAAAAAAAAAAAAAAGTTTCAATCTGTAATGAATCGTCTCTCAGGCTGGGATCCATTTGCATGCTTTTATTAGAGCAGAGCATGGTCAAACAGGTATAACGGGACAGGCAGAATCATGGTCAGTATACAGGCAGTAGTTCAAGGCTGGCAGATATCACTCGCAAGTCAGGGAACAAAGCACAGGTCAGAGGTAGGCGGCAGAGAATCGTAAACAGGTGGCAAACAGGATCAATAACAGGCAGACAGAATAATAACGCTCAGAATTTTACACAACGGGTCAATACAAGACTTCGCAAAGAGGTGGAGTGAGTGTGAGTCTTAAATAGTCCAGGTAATGAGTTTCAGCTGTGCGTGATGATGATTGGTCCAAGGTACGGGCTGATGGGAAATGTAGTGTATGCGTGTGTGAGTCAGTATTCGGGCGAGGGCTCCCTCCGATGGTCAGAGGAGGGAACCACGGAGCTCGTCTCGGTGACACAATCTTGCTTTCATGCTTACCATGAATTTTTCAACCTCTATCTGCCAATTACTTTCAATCTTGTACAGAAATGTACATAGCAGCTTATGAAAGAAGAGCTTTAGGTTTTGAATAACTGTGTGTATATGATATATCCAAAAATAGAATATTATGGCAAATGTGTTTGCAAAGTAAGACAAATGTTTGCTTTTGAGATGTGTTTGTGATATTTTGATTGCAGTGTTTCATTTTGCAAGAGATCTGAGGCATTTTGCATTTTGTGTGTGTAATTCTTGGATTTGTGTGTAAAGTTTTGAAAAAAAGAGACAAAGTTTTGAAAATGTGTCTACGCAGTTGAAAAAAAAACTGTAATAACAATTAATTAATATGCAATGAATAAACAGCTGAATTTCATAGGGACTAAATTTTAATGCCTGTGCATATTCTTTCTCAATTCACCTGCCATTTGCAAGTGTGCTAAAGCTTGATTTGGCTCCCTGCACACAACTTCTTCAAACAACACACCACCAGAGAACTTGACTCTAATTCTTTTATGCACACACACACACACACACACACACACACACACACACACACACACACAGGTACAGTAGGTCTATCAGATTCACTATTCTGTCATCTTCTGAGAAAGAGAGAACCACCTTGCCAAAGACTAATGGCTAATTTAAGCTCTCATGTTTGAGTTTCTAAAGTGTTCTGCTCACGAATATGATCAATGATGCTGCTTCTTTTCCAACGTTGTTCAAGCTGAACGAATAATGACATTCTGTCGTAGTTGGATCCTGTGACTGTGACACAGTCACAGATCATTTGTCATTGTCAGTTTAAAGGCATCAGGAGTCATAATGTAAAATGGTCAGGACGGGATTCTCCCGCTCATAAGTTCAACCCCAATAATCAATCATGAGTGTGTAATGATCTGTTATGGATAAATGAGAGCAGCCTGTGCACTGAAATTATATCATCTGAATGATACAGTCCAACTGTTAGGCCTGGTTAGGCCCCTGATCACATGCGCAAAATAAGCCATAAAACTGATTTCAGATCAGGTTTGAAATGCAAATATTTCCTGTGATTAATTGCATTTTACATTGAACACTCAAACTATATTTTTCCATTTTTGGAAAGTGTTCTGGGTTTTCTATGTTCTGCTGTGTATCATCCTTGGGTGAATTTTAAGTATGATCTAAATATGAGCAATGCTTTCCTTTGCAAACACCACTAACAAATACTTTTGAGTTGTAAATGTTTAGAGAAGCCAGTAGATGGTGCCATTTCACCGTTTTGCTTTGTGGGTGTGGCGGTAAGTGGTGATGAGCAATTCTATTTCTATTCTACTTTTTGGGCCATTTATAATCATATGTTATTCCAAAGCCAGAAATACCAAATTGGGAAGGATGATGCAAAATTCACAAACAATGCATCAAACAAATCCTCTGCTTAATGAATAAAAGTAAATATGTGCAAGCTGATTTTTTTTTCTTTTTTCTTTGTGCAAACAAATATGGATACAACATCAAACCTTTGTAAATGATGCTTATATCGGCCTGTCCATGCTGCCTGTCTGATATAAGGACAGAAACAATAGTGAGCACAGTTTATCTCTGGAGTGACGGATGGACGCGCTGTCTGAAAATGTGATCTGGGATTCCATTTTTTTTATATCAGAGGTAGAGAACGTTAAGTCGAGAGTTGATCTGATCTTAAAGTCAGCAGGTTCACGCCACTGCCTTTAGTTCATGCACTTAGGAGATAAAACACAACCTGGATCCACAGCGGCACAAACAGCAAAATAACTTTCATCCATCATGTTTTGTTTTTGGGGTTATTTTGTGTCTTTTGAAGATGTCTGTGATTTCTTAAAAATATTTATTATATTTAAATATACTTAAAATATTGATGTAATTAGAATAAAAGGTTTTAATGGCAAACTGTTGGCTTGAGAAAAGTAGCAGTAGTTTTAAAAAGTAGTTTAAAAAGCTTGAAGTTTGAAGGTTTTAAGTTTGAAGCAATTTTAAAAGCTTGAAGTATGAAGCGGTTTTAAGTCTCAGACAGATAGCTAGGTGGTTGGTTGTTAGGGTGTTATGCAGTTGCTAGGGAATTTTGGGTGGTTGCTAGGGTGTTGCTGTGCAGTTGTTAGGGAGTTCTGGATGATTGTTAGGTGGTTGCTGTGCGGTTGATAGTGTGTTCTTTGTGGTTGTTATGCGGTGGCTATAGTGCTGCTATATGCGCTTGATATGGTGTTCTGGGTGGTTACTTGGCAGTTACTAGGGTGTTGCTGGGCAGTTGCTACATGAAAAATTAAATAATTGTCCTTACTTAATTTGGGGCACTTGTGGCTTCATGGTTAGAGAGTCAGACTTGTAACCCAAAGGTTGCAGGTTTGAGTCTCAGTACCAACAGGAAATGTTCGTGAGGGGAGTGAATGAACAGTGCTCTCTTCCACCCTCATTACCCATAACTGAGTTGACTTTAAGGAAGGCACCTAACCCCCCAATCGCTCCCCAGGCACTGCAGCAAAAAAATAAATCAGTTTAGTTTAGCCTCAGGACAATACATTTTTTGGACCTTTTTGGCCTATTTTTTTATCTCTTTTGTTTTTTGATTTTATGTTGAAACAAACAATATTGTTCATCATTATACACAATAGGTTTCAAACCCATAAGACCTTCGTTCATCTTCGGAGTACAAATTAAGATTTTTGATGAAATCTGAGAGCTCTCTGACCCCTTCATAGATATCAATTTAATTACCACTTTCAAGGCCCAGAAAGGTAGTAAAGACATCATTAAAATAGTCAACGTAACTACAGTGGTTCAACCTTAATTTTATGAAGCAACGAGAATACTTTTTGTGTGCAAAAAACAAACAAAAATAATGACTTTATTCAACAAATTGTTCTTCCTTGTCATTCTCCTACGCTGTTGACATTGTACACACAGTGTAGCACTTCCGGGTTCTACGTCAGAATGCTGGCTCAGTATTGGCCAGCTCCTACATCAGCATCACACGGATGCGTCATGGTACTCACATGAACAGTGCCGGCCAATACTAAGCCAGCGTTCTGACGTAGAACACGGAAGCGCTGCACTGTGTTTACTACATGAATAGCGTAGGAGAATGACAGGGAAGAGAAGAAATGGTTGAATAAAGTGATTATTTTTGTTTGTCTTTTGCACACAAAAAGTATTCTCGTCGCTTCATAAAATTAAGGTTGAACCACTGTAGTCACATGAACTGTTTTAATGATGTCTTTACCACCTTTCTGGGCCTTGCAAGTGGTAATTAAATTGCTATCTATGGAGAACTCAGAGAGCTCTCGGATTTCGTCAAAAATATCTTAATTTGTGTTACGAAAATGAACAAAACTTCATGTTTTCAGTTAAGCAAACACAATGAATGTGTTACGCAGCAATTACAACTTGTGCTCACATTGATTACAATATTAGGATACAATATAAGTTTTGCGTGTCGATCCAAAGTCGCTGTCATCCGAAACCCTTGCAATTGTCTGCATCGCCTGAAAACATTGAAATGGCTGGATCCATCATTGCAGAAATTTCATCATATTATATTAGCTGCTTCACTAGTGTCTAATTTTTCAAACATCAGTCATAACATAAGCTATATAAGCACAGAAATACTTTTGGAAGTAAAATGGGTTGCAAATGCTGTTTCATGGTAACTTTAAGGTTGTCTCAAAAGCAGGAGAATGGACATACAGTTCACTACTTCGAATTTTGTCCTTTCCTGAAATGATCCTGGTGAAGTCAGGCATCTCTAATACCTTAAACTCTGTGTGTACAGCAGCGTGTGATTGTGTTTGTAGCCTGTATCGTGTGTTCGGGATTAGATAACCCTGCCGAGATGGATAGAGGCAACATTGTGAACTGTCTGCTCAGAATCTACTTGCCAAACCATCGACATCGGCTGAACTCTCAAGTGATTACACACAGTCACTGTTTCACTGTGATACGAACATTACAAAAATATATGTGGTGCTTTCAGTGTAAGTCTGAGAATTTTACTCTCAGTTTTCCAAACTTGCATCTTAAATTTCTGGATGTCTTGAGTCATCTCTTGTTTCCCAGCAGCCTCCGTTCATGTACATACAGGTGTGAGATGGGCATTAGGTTCCTGTCTAGACTGTGAGATTGTATTCTGCTCTTCTACATCAACAGCTCGCATTCAATTTCTTCATCCAATCAGAGTCTCTAAGAGCATCAGGGGACAAAATTTACTTGCTTAAAATGTCAATTCCTGTATCCTCAGATGTGTCTGGTTCCTGTGTGCCGACTTACTCTGTTTGACCTTCAGGGATGCCGCTGGTTTTTATGTTTTTAAAGATCTGCCCTGGCATTTTCCTCCAGCATTGCGTCCCTTCTGGCAATGATGTGGTTTACTGATCTCTCTTCCAATGTACATAGACAAACCACTGGAAGAAAATTTTCATAATGTTAAACTTTGAAGAAAACGTTCTGTAATCATATACTCGTCATGTATATGACTATTTTCCTGAACTGACAAAAGTATCTTGATTCTTTAGTGCAGCTGACAAAAAAACAATACATGTGCTGAGTACAACTAAAGTAGCTAATTTACACAGAACCGAAGACTAAAATCTGACCTTATATAAAACTTTAACACTACTCTTTTAATGCTTCGCAAGCACTTTTATTTCCTTCAGGAAATGCAAATCTATTTGGAGCAAGCCTCTCTTGTTGGGTCTGAGTTTCTGGACAGTTTCTTGGCTCTGGGGCTTTCTCTTCCTCTCACTGCGTGTTTTATTGAATTTGGCCTACAGAAGAGCAAAAAAAAGAGCATTATTACCCTCTCACATTTGTTATTCCAGAACTTCTTACTCTGGCCCATTCATCATAGCTGAAATCCAAAAACTGATATCTGACGTAAAGGAGACCTGAGCTGTCTGAGTTTTTACCTGTTAATTAGCAGAAGCTTTCCACCCCGTCTTGCTCAAGAGCACAGTAGAACCAAATGATCAGATTACTTGTGCATGGTAAAGTTGGGAAAACATTTGAGACTCATGTGTTTTTAATCTTAAATCAAGGCCTGATGATATATTATTCTTATTCTAGTGTAGTCAAATGTTTGACAATTGGTCCACATTGCAGTTTTGCCTATACAGCGACAAACCACTGTTCTGTTTTCAAGTGCTGTTGAGGGTTGTGTTTATCTGAAATGCCACAATAACAGACTGGTATGGAAATTCAAATAATGATATAGCAGCCAGAAAACAGCTGAATAGAAAATACTGGAAAAAATGTTTGTAAACCTGGTGATCAAAATTTATATCCATAGAAAAAAAGTTATATATATATATATATATATATATATTATTTTATATATTTTTATTCTATATATATATATATATATATATATAGAGAGAGAGAGAGAGAGAGAGAGAATACAAATATACAAAATGACTGCTAAATTTTTTTTAAATGTACAAAGTTTTGTATCTTGTATATATATAGTTTTAAATGTTTAAAGGGTAACATGTTTCTCTGTGCATATAATAATAAAGGACTTTTCCCCTCATAGGGAAACCCAAAAATCTCATCCCTGTTGTGCTGTGTCCCGTGAGGCATGTGGATTTTGTGCTCACCCAGGAATCAATGCTGTTCTCTGACATTAGTTCCGCATGTTTAGAGTTGAAGCATAATGACCTGCGTTTTTACTTCTAAAAACTCACACTCCTTTAAATAGTTGCCTTTCAAACCAACAGGGAACTTTTCACTGCACTGACCAAGAGAACGTCAAGCTGTTTTGCACTGGAAAATGCAATTTAAAGAGACATTTAATGAACTTACTATCACATTAACTTTTCATATGTCTAAAGGGAGATGGCAAACGCATTACAACACCTGCCTCGAACGACAGTATACATGGAGGAGCTCCCTGTATCCATTAGCCAAATACAATCACAGTTATTAATTAGATGAGCCCCAAAAGCATTACATTTACTGCTGAGTTCAGTTAAATTTGCTGGGAATAATTCTTTACTCCTGGTGCTTGGTGGTTTCTCACAGAATAATAGATTATCTTTTTTTTACATGACTATTGACCCTGGTGTTTTAAAGTCTGCATTAAACGGATGTTGTAGACCTTATTTAGAGCAGTGCCATGACAGGTGTGAAAGTGAGGCTGTGAGAGGTAGACTTGCCGTGGTTTCAATGGCATCTGCTGTAAAAAGCTCCTGGATCACTTACAGTGCGCAGCATAAGTGAGTACACCGCCCTCTGAACAAATACAAAAGATGTATTTTCTTTATGATCACTAAAACAATTCATGAAAAGATGGCAAAACTAAAATGTATTAAACATATACATAATAAAAACTGAGAAATATATGTCATTAATAGCCATAAAATAAGTAAATTAGCCAATTTTGTTTAAATTAAAGATTGCAGAAATAAGTACACCATAGATTTAATTCAACAATTGTATAATATTCTAGTACTTATGCCCTTTTTGAATATACTGCTCTGACCCTTCTTGGCACGGAGTGTACAAGTTCATGACAAATTGTCACATCTGTCCTGTTTAACCTTGGGAGAATGCATATCCTCATTGCCATGTTGAAAAAATGCCCAACAATGCAGGGAATGAGGAAAGGGTAACATCTTCTGTTTCAAGTTTGTGTATTAAATTACACAGTGGTGTGGGAATTCATGACAGCATTGATAAAGCACAACTCCCTCACACCTTCAGCACTCATACATCCCGATTTAAGAGCTTTACTACCACTGAACTTTACTGTGAGAACCAGGCACTTCTCACTGTACTCCTCCTCTAGCAACACCATAACATTTTGGATGCTGTTAGATCCAGAATGATTGATTTGGTCTCATGAGACCAGAGTATTGATTCCCAGAATCTATATTTTGTAAATATGGGCTTTGGAAACGGCTAACTGACTTTATTGTGCTTTGCCTAGGTAGTTCCAGTGAGAACAACAACCATGCATGTAATTTCTGCAGGCTGCATCTTACTCTGTGAGATAAACAGTCACTCTTTTTATAGCTTTTGCTGGCTCTGAGACACTCGCTTGGTATTTCTCCTGCTCTTTGTCTAGCAAAAAAATCCCTCATCACTAAATGAAAGCTTAAAATGGAGGCCTGATTATTTCAGGGGCCTTGTCACAAGTCCATTGTTTTTGAATTTCTGTGTCACTTTTGCTATATTTTCACACTTAAAACAATGATTTGGTAATCGTCTTGTACCACTGTCCTCATTAGTGCTAAGAAATAAATCTCCTGACAGTTCTCTCCCAAGTGGTTCCAGACGGAGGTGCTGAAGCAGGACTTCAGGAGCCTGATCGAGACGGTACGAGCCACATCGCCCGCGACGAGGATCATCGTCTCCGGACTGCTTCCGACGTACCGACGTGGACATGAAAGGTTCAGTAGATTATTTCCTTTAAATGAATGGTTAATGTCTTGGTGTACTGAACAGAAGCTGCTCTTTATAAATAATTGGAATCTTTTCTGGGAGCGACCTAGGCTCTTCCGTGCTGATGGCCTGCACCCCAGCAAAATCGGAGCTGATCTTCTGTCGGAGAACATCTCCAAGACGCTTCGCACCGTATGACTAGTAAGTCAAACCTCAAATCACAGTCTGTGTTCTACCCACTTAATTGATAGAAATGTGAGTGTAATACAGTCTATAGAAACTGTGTCTATTCCCCGAATAGTGAGGTTCAACAATAAAAATAAAGGATCTAGAAAAAATCTGATCGTGATCAAACCAGAAATTCGCAAAATTACTGAACAAAAACAATTTCTAAAGCTAGGGCTACTAAACATTAGATCGCTGACACCTAAGGCGGTTATTATAAATGAAATGATCACAGATAATAGTCTTGATGTAATTTGCCTTACTGAAACATGGCTTAAACCAAATGATTATTTCGGTCTTAATGATTCTTGTCCACCTGGCTACTGTTAGAAAAATAAATGCCGTCCAGTTGGCCGTGGCGGTGGTGTTGCAACAATCTATAGAGAGATTCTTAACGTTACCCAGAAAACAAACTACAGGTTTAGTTCATTTGAAATTCTCGTGCTAACCGTTACACTCTCAGATATAAGTAAAAAGTCGCTACTATCTCTTGCTTTGGCTACTGTTTATAGACCTCCAGGGCCTTATGTTGATTTCCTAAAAGAGTTTGCAGACTTTCTCTCAGACCTACGTTGATAAAGCGCTGATCGTTGGAGATTTTAATATTCATGTAGATAATACAAATGATGCGTTAGGGGCTGCGTTTACAGATTTACTAAACTCGTTTGGGGTCAAACAAAACGTCACTGGACCCACTCACCATCTTAATCATACACTAGATTTAATTATATCACATGGAATCAATCCTACTGATGTAGAAATTCTACCGCAAAGTGATGATATCACTGATCATTACCTTGTAACATGCGTACTGCATACTGCTGATATTTGTCAAATTGCGCCACGATATCGACTAGGTAGAACAATTCTTCCGACAACTAAAGATAAATTCACAAATAAACTGCCTGCTCATTGTACCCAAACACACAAATGATCTTGAGAAAATTACTAGCAGTATGTGCACCACTTTCGCTAGTACATTAGATACTGTTGCACCGATGAGATTAAAAAAGGTCAGAGAGAAAAATACTGTACCATGGTACAACAATATTACTCACGCTATCAAAAGAGAAACTCGTAATCTAGAACGCAAATGGAGACAAACTCGTTTAGAGGTCTTTAGAATCGCGTGGAAAGACAGCTCGTCCCGTTATAGAAAGACTCTAAAAGCAGCCAGGGCCGAGCATCTCCGCAAACTCATAGAAAATAACCAAAACAATCCAAGGTTCTTATTTAGTACAGTGGCTATATTAACAAATAAACAGACATCACCAGAACAAAACATTTCATTACAGTTTAGTAGCGATGACTTTATGAATTTCTTTACTGAAAAAATCGAAAGCATCAGAAATACAGTTGTAAATGTACAACCCTTGACAGAGTTTTATGATTCAGCCTCAATTATCGTCCCTCAAGAACAGTTGCAGTGCTTTACAACTATAGGACAGGAAGAGCTAAATAAACTTATCACAGCGTCTAAACCAACAACATGTTTATTAGATCCAATACCCACTAAACTACTGAAAGAATTGTTACCTGTAGCAGAAGAGCCTCTTCTCAATATTATTAACTCGTCTTTATCTCTAGGTCATGTTCCAAGACCGTTCAAGTTAGCAGTTATTAAGCCTCTCATTAAGAAACCACAATTAGATCCAAATGTATTGGCAAATTACAGACCCATTTCAAATCTTCCATTTATATCTAAAATACTAGAAAAAGTGGTGTCCAATTGTGCTCCTTCTTGCAAAAAAATGCTATCTATGAAAAATTTCAGTCAGGATTCAGGCCTCATCATAGCACAGAAACTGCGCACGTTAAAATTACAACTGACTTACTTCTAGCTTCTGACCAAGGCTGTATCTCAATACTAGTGTTACTTGATCTCAGTGCTGCGTTCGACACTATAGATCATAAAATACTCCTAGATCGACTACAGAATTACACTGGTATCCAGGGACAGGCATTACGGTGGTTTAGGTCGTATCTATCAGACCGTCACAATTTTGTTTATTTAAATGGGGAAAAATCTAAGATAATGATAGTAAATTATGGAGTGCCTCAAGGATCTGTGTTAGGCCCTCTGCTATTTTCAATATACATGCTGCCACTTGGTAATATTATAAGAAGACATGGAATTAGTTTCCACTGCTATGCCAATGATACTCAATTATATATTTCAACACAACCAGATGAAAACTCTAAATTATCCAATCTGACAGAGTGTGTTAAAGAAGTAAAACATTGGATGACTAGTAATTTTCTTCTATTAAATTCAGATAAGACTGAAGTATTACTTATTGGGCCAAAAACCTGTACACAGAATCTCTCAGACTACAATTTGCATTTAGAAGGATGTACTGTTACTCCATCCTCGACAGTTAAAGACCTGGGTGTTATATTAGACAGCAACTTGTCCTTTGAAAATCATATTTCATATGTTACAAAAACAGCCTTCTTCCACCTCAGAAACATTGCTAAGATACGGAATATGTTATCTGTTTCTGATGCAGAAAAGTTAGTTCATGCTTTCATGACGTCTAGACTAGATTACTGTAATGCATTACTAGCTGGTTGCCCTGCTTCCTCAATAAACAAGCTACAATTGGTACAAAATGCAGCTGCTAGAGTTCTTACCAGGTCAAGAAAATATGATCATATAACACCAATTTTATCATCTCTTCACTGGTTACCTATTAAGTTCCGTATCGATTATAAAGTACTGCTAATGACCTATAAGGCTCTAAATGGTTTAGCTCCTGTGTACTTAACCGATCTTTTATCGCCCTACAATCCTTAAGATCACAAAACTCTGGACTTCTGGTTGTACCTAGGATAGCTAAGTCCTCTAAAGGAGGGAGAGCGTTTTCACATTTGGCTCCTAAACTCTGGAATAGCCTTCCTGATAATGTTCGGGGCTCAGACTAACTCACCCAGTTTAAATCTAGATTAAAGACACATCTCTTTAGCCAAGCATTCACATAATCCATCTCATATCAGATCAATTGCACATGACTATCTTTGCTTAATGTTATGAACAGCAGCTATGCTAATTATTCTCCATTTGCTTTTCTGTTTTACCTCGGGACGCCCGTCCCGAGGTGACTAGAGAGTACATCAGTTTCAGTTTGGATCCAGCCTCTTAAGAAGACCTCAGATGACTAAAACTTTGGAAGAGACGGCGCCAACTCCTGCGATGACTTCAGAAGATGCAACATCTGGATCAACACGCACATTCGCAAATTCTATATATCCTAATTATTGTTAATATGTAATTCATTTTTCCAGGAGCTCTTTGCTTCTACCTTCAATTAAATTGCAAACAGTGATTGTATATTAATCGCCTAAATTATTACATTATTAGCTAACTGCATTCTCCAAATTGTAATGTTGACATGCATTCTCTGTAAAGCTGCTTTGAAACGATATGTATCGTGAAAAGCGCTATACAAATAAATGTGAATTGAATTGAATTGAATTGAATTGTTGTCAGCATTAAGTCTGAGAATGATTCAGTGGGCTATATAACACTTTTAATTGTCAAGAAATTACTTCTCTTTAAATGTTTTGGTTCAACATACTTACCTGTTGATCAAACATTGCCTTAAACTTACACCAGAAAATTTTTATTTCGTTTTATTTAGTAACTTTTAGGAGGGTGTACTCATTTTTGCTACACAACATTTTATCACCTTGATAAGAAAATCTTATTTTCCTGAATAATTTTGACATGATTCTTTGGTAATTGATTAAGCAGACTTGCTGGAACATTATATCTCTAAAGAATCCTAACATGTCTTCTAAGTAATTGAGTAATTGCTGACTTTCAGACGTTTCAGAGGGAGTGTACTCATGTATGCTGTGCACTGTATAATTTTCCACAGCTCATGTTTGGAGTTTTTTTTTTTTTTTTTTTTGTGTGTGTGTACTGAAATTTCTTGGAAAGATATTTTTGCAGTTCCATCAGCAGAACAATCCAAAAACACATTAAAAAACAGTACAACCCACTGAAGAGATGTATGTCCATCCCTCACAGCCTCACTTTCATTCCTGTTAAAAATAAAAGATGGGGCTGCTATGAATAAGGTCTACGGACTGTTCTCCCTATTGAGACGTATAACCAAGTGAAACTGCTTATCGAACAAGAAAAAATGTAGCTCGGGACTTGATTCTGTCTTTTTGGAATTGATTGGACGGTTGTGGTTTGCTATTGGTCAATCTCATGTGAGTGACAGGTTGTCCTGCCCTCGCGCCAGTAAACATAATCAGAGAAGAAAAGAGATGTTGCTGAAAGAGGGAGGGTAAGTTATTTTGATTAGAGATTATGAGGCACATGATTTAAAAAAAAAAAATAATAATAATAATAATGTTGCGCAAGGATAAATCATTTATAATAAATCAATATTCCATTTAAAAAAAAAAAAAAAAAAAGAAGAAGAAGAAGAATTGTCCATTTTGATTTCATGGTGACTTTAAAAGGGAATAATTGACCTTTTGTGTTTCATTAGCATTATGGCCTATAATGATCTTTCAGATTGAAGGGAACAGTCTCATAGTTTGAGCACATAAGCCAGTAGATGAACAATAAGATCTAAATCTCTCAAGACGGGGATTCATTTGTGCCACTGAGGCTAGAAGCTCTTCTATGGAGCTTTAAGGGGACTCATGGGTAAAGATGTCATGTGACAGGTATTAGATACCGTATAGCAGTCCTGACACTAGGGGTCATTAAAGGAGGATGATGGACAGAGAGGAAATGGAGTGGAGAAAGGGCAGGTGGAGATTCTGCTGCTGTCAGTTCATCCTTAAAGCTAAGCAGACGGCACGTCCCCAGAGAACACTGCAGAAACACTAGCCTGCAGCAATGCGCACCCTCACTAAATGACCTGAAATACTACAGGCATAAACATACACACGCACACACACACACACACACACACACACACACACACACACACACACAGGAGATGTTTTAGTATTTGAACTGAGACCTGCAGGAAAAAGGGTGATTAAGGTGGGAGATTGAATAAATTCAGTGCAATGTTCATTAACATACTTTATATATATATATATATATATATATACACATAACTTTTAATAGCATGTTGCTTGGAAAAAAGTGTGTTTTTAATAATCAGATGGTGTAGTTACGACATCTACCAACAGGGGCAAACTAGACCATTCCAACCAGCAAATCCTTCTACTTTTAGCATGAACAATTGATGATGACCTTGATTGGAAGAGGCATTTAAACTTGCCCAATGATGAGTATTCCTGGAATCACATTAACAGAAATGTGCCTGCTGTAGGCCTTGATCTACCTGCACATTTAATGTGTTAGGTCTCAAATGTGATTTTCTGAGAAACTTTTATTTTAAACGCTGTGTCTGTAGCTGTGAGACTGCTCTTTTTTTTTTTTTTTTTTATAAATGCCAGTGAGACACTGTTCTCCAAAAACACTGTTCCCCCCCCCCCACACACACAAAAAAAACATTACTCTGTCTCACCTCAAAAAGACACACTGGTGGTAAAAATGGCTTGATCTGGACTATCAATTTAAGGTGATGCATCAACTGCATTTGAAAAACAAATTAATCCTTTAGTTTAAGACATGCTGCTGCTGCACATATAACATACATGAAATAACCCCTGTAGCAGATCTATACAGGTGGAGCTGGGGAAGGTGGAGGGTTACTGGAAGTGCGCTGTAGACACTAACAGTATTTGAATGTTGAGCTGTAGCCCATTGGCCGCTGATGCAACAGCAATCAATCAGCTGCACTATGTAGATAACGATGTGATCGCTATATAAAAGTTAAGGACCAGCATGTTAATATGTGGTTGCTAGGGGATCTAATAGATATGTATACGTAGATGCCACATTCGACCCCTCCAGACACATCGGTGCACCCGCCATCTTGGAACAGTCAGCGTGTCGTCACTCAATCAATGATGTCACAACATTGCTCAGCCTCTGGCTGTGAAACCGGAGAGATTTAAATTCCCCAAAAAATGGGATAACCTTTCACAGGTGAGAATGTGTTGGTTTGTGTTTTTATATGTATTAACTCAATATTACAGGTTTTTATGCTATTATGACTTTTTAATGTCTTGTTAGCTGACTCTTTCATCTTGTTGTATTGTGTTATCTGCTTAAGTCTATTGCAAATATATTCATACATGTGTCTAACTACGGTTGCAGACGCACGGTCACTTGCTCTCGAATGTTCACGGACCGGTGTTTTGACCGCTCCAATATGGCAGACAGCTTACATATAGCGGCCTATAGAAACAGCCACTAATGAGGCATCTATGTTGATATATCTATGGGGGATTCTGTATAGTTTTTAACATGTTATTATGCAGTTGCTAGTCTGTTATGGGTGATTGCTAGTTTTGTGGTTGCTATGCTATGTGGGTTTTAGCATGTTATGCAGTTGCTATTGTGTTATGTGTGGTTGTCAGGGCGTTGCTATGGGGTTTTTTAGCATGCTAAGCAGTTGCTAGGGTGTTCCAAGTGGTTGCTTAATGGCCACAATTATTTTCTTGTCTCTATATATGGCTCAGGTCTCTCCTTCAGTGTAAGTCTAGAAAAAAATAATTATAATAAAAAAAATATATATAAAAAATAAAAAAAATAAAAACTATCACTTAGTAATTATTTCAGGAAAACACAGTGTCTTGTATGTAAGAGTGTGTGTTCAGCTCTGTCACAGGATGGATGAACAGTATGTTTTAGATCTTGGGAGGCAGGTGTACCAGCCAGTAAATGTCCAGTCCTGCGTGTCAGTCAGAGCAATAATTGAGCCTCTAGAGATCCAGTGTACTGAGCTACAGATTGTTTCATGTACAGAAAAAGAGTGACCCTTGTGCTTGTGTAGATATTGTGCACATGGCATGTTTTAATGGTTATTTTGTTCCGTTTGATGTGCACAGATTGAATTCTTTACTTGATGTTTCTCTGAAGCTTTTCTGCTCTCTAATGTCAGCGTTCTAGATTCACTGCTTCAATAATCCTGTCAGTAATCCTAAATCCACATATACATGATGCATGAACACACAAGCTTAAAGTAATCTTATACATGTGTGTGTGTGTGTGTGTGTGTGTGTGTGTGTGTGTGTAGAATAGTTTAAAAGATCAAATGCTTCTCATGTCACATACAGTACAGGAATCTGAGAACACTATTGAAAATGCTTCTGTTTAGCATTTTTCTAATTACAAAATCTTTCCTCATAACAATCAGTGAATTTAAAAAAAAAGAATTTGAGTAGGCTATGTCTCTTTTAAACTTCCTAACATTGCTATTCACTGAAAATCATTTTTTTATATGGAAACACCATAAATATTCTGCTATTGTTTTCCATTGAGGAAAAAAAGGTCATGAAGGTTTGGAAGAACATGAGGGGGAGTAAATGATTTTTACTTTTTTTGTATTTAACCTTACCACATAGTGTCTAAATGGTTGCAAAAGCAAATGCTGAAAGATTGTTTTGATTTCTAGGAAAAGAATATGCTTTTGTGTTAGTCACCAGGTGGCAGTAAAGTCCTTGTGTATCTAAACATGCAGCATCCACAAATACTGAATGTTTCACCTACAGACACACAGAGCCACTCCCTTCAGGTTCATGTTATTAAGCAGATGCTTATGTCATCCAGAGCAGTTTGCAGTGCTTTCAAGGCACAGTTTTTCGAGAGAACAAGCAGCTCTAACCTCAGCAACGCTCTTGGGTCATTTCAAACTACCAATGAATCTGCAAGCTTCATTACGCATCATTAGTAATTCATAAGCATTTGGGTTCTGCGATTACCTTCTTAAATCAAACTTATTATGAAGTCTCACTGTATAATTTTTTTATAGTGAATTCAGATATAAATTTCTCTTTGCGTTTCATAATGTGGGTCCTAAATAAAAATGCTTTTACATGATGCATGTAACAGGATGAGTACAACTAGTAAATAAGGTCACAGTAAAAGTCAAAACATGCAGAAATGTTTTTGTGCAAGTTTGATTCAGGAGATACAAAATATCATTAGCTTAAAGTTAAAACGGGGATAGTTTTGGGGAAACTAATTTAGGGTGTGTTCACACTTGGTTCTTTTGGTCTGGAGCAAAAAAAAAAAGACAGAAAAAAGATACATTTATCCCAGGTTCACTTAGAATTCACATTGTCATTTTTAACACTGAACCTAAAGAGAATAAAAAAGAAACAAAAAAGCTTTTATGACATATATTTTGCTACAGAACAATGCTGTATGCTGGGATAAATGCGCTCGCTGTATGTGCGTACATATGATGGTATGATTGGTTCTTCCAGACCAAAAGAACCAAGAGAACTGAACTACAAGTGTGAACACACCTTTAGGGGTCTCAGTATACTTGTTTGTTGCGCACCAGGGTTCGGATGGCAGCGTTCACAGCACTAAAAATCAAGTCCTGCCCAAGGCCGCATTAACACAATCGGAGGGCTTGGGGCTTTAACTCTCGGGACCCTACGCTGCATGCACACATATAATCTCTCAAAAATGCATACTATTGCCTATGTATAGACCCATGAGTGCGGATCATTTTCATTTTACGACAGCGGTAAGCAGGGTTGAAATTAACGGTGGCTTCTTGCATGATTTTTCCATAACAATTTGTTTTGACATCACATCATGCGTCACAAACCAAATGTGTCTAGCTCTACTTAATATTAAATATGTTATTTAAATATTTATAGCTTTTAACTTATGTATCCCTATGAAGCTATGTGTCCCTATTTTTTTCTTGCGTAATTGTAAAAAATATCAAAGGACATAAGTCTCTCAAGATGAGCAAGTCTCAGTCTAAACTGGCATTAAATCATGAATTTTCATATTGGTGGCTTAATCCTACGAGGCCTCATTTCACATACTGTGTGTTACTTCATGGAGTTGTGGAGTGAGAAAAAACTAAGTTTGTTTTATTCACTCGCCAAAGCAGATTTTTTTTGTCTTGTGTGTTAATTTTGTTGTTCAGTGAAATCAGTGACACAACTGTAACTGCTTAGCCAGCAACTTCTGTTTCTTGCCTACTTCATAAGTAGCTTGTAGTTTGCCATTGACTGTAGTTAAGTTTCTCTCTTGAAAAGTAGGGTTTAAATGAAACGAATGATTGGAGAAGTCCTGCATATGTCATCTTAGAGAGGTCGGTCATTTCACTGGAAATTTTAATTAAAAATTATGAGGTCAAAACCATTTGGATGATCAATTGCATGAATTTAGAAAATAGGGTGAATTTTATTTCATGCCTTGAAAGAGAAAAAAGGGTAAATTTTATTTCATGCCAACTTGAAAGAGAATATGTTGTACGTAGTGACACAATCACATTCAGTCTGGTAATATATGGTGTTTAATGGCCAATTATGTGAAGTGTGATTTTGGACTAATGAGATTTCACTGTACATCACAGAAATAGAAACCAAGTGACCAGCAAAATGTCCCTGTTCTTGATGCAGTGGCTTGTTAGAACAAACCTGACAGAGCTGTAGTCTTTGTACTGTTGTTTCTAGGACTGTAGGTGTTTGTATTTGGCTGCTGTATCAGACTCACTGTCTGCGCTCCCATTGGTTGTCATCACACATCATGCTGATGCTCATTTGCATGAAGTCCTGCTCAATTTTGTCATGTCTTCAACAGTCTGTATCACTTATGTTGCTGGAAAACACCAACTGACACTGACTGTGAATGACTTTGGGTTGCTGCACGTCATTGTCAGCTCCTTCAGATTTACATGGTAAAGGCTTTTATCACATGTTGCCTGGTTAGAGATTTTCACAATGACTGCAATAAAGCAGCCATAACTCCTTCATTTTCATTGAGAGTTCGAAGGGACAGAGATCATTAGAGGTCACAAAGCTTTATGCGTATGTGTGATGATGCAGCAACAACCAATGGGAGTAGACATAGTGTAGTTGTTTTAATAGATTTAGTTTTAGTTAACTATCACAACACTGAACAATGGTTCATTTATTTTGGTTTTGTCCAAAAAAATTAGTTGTGGTCTAAGGGGTTTTGAGGAGTTCAATGATCTGCAACTGAAGAAAACACATACAAATACGGGAGAAAAACACAAATACGGGAGAAAAAAACCCATCAGCAATTTAAGATAACATCTTCATCAGTTTGACAACACATGCTGCAAATACTCACAATGCAACCAAATACAGAAATGTGCTGCAAATAGCGTAGACCACAACGGAAATGTTTCAAGGGGTCAACAAGTGACGAACCTGGTTGTGACATGCTTATTGTTCAATGTCTACTCATCAGTGTTGTTGTCGATGACCTTGTTGATGACCTTAAGGGTGAGTTTTTTTTGTTGTTGTTGTTGTTTATTTTAGCATCCTGATCGTGTGTTATATTTGCAGTGTGTTTCTGAATTTGGTTATGTTGTAAGTATTTGCAGCATGTTTTGTCAAACAGATGAAGATGTTCTCTAATTCGCTGGTGCTTTTTCTATTTGCATGTGTTTTCTTCAGTTGCAGCGCATTGAGCTTTCTCGGTCACCATACGAAGGCATTTAAGACTGATTTTGGTGGGTTTAACTCTAATGTTTGTTTGTTTGTTCTATAAAATGTGAAAATATAATTAAAATATAAAAAAAAACAAAAAAACAATAACAACACTGGTGATACAGCAGTCAAGTAGAAACACCTAGAAACCAACAACACAACATACGAATTGCTGTCAGTCTAAATGCACCTTTAGTTTTTGAGCTAGTGGGAATTGCTGGTTTTTCCCTTTAGCCCTTAAAAGAAACTCAGGATAGCACAAAACAAACATTACAAGAGAATATAATCCAAAGGATTACTGTGAGTTATGAGATTTTCCTTATGCTGAAACTTTCAGGTAGTGAAAGACAAATTTCATACTATCTAACGTGACATTCATTCTTATTTGGAAAGCACTTCTTCCTTCTGCAAGAGAGCAAAAGTGTGATATTGATTGTTTGGGACATGTCGTCCACCCCACAGACCATGTCGACAGATTAGTATATGCAGCAACATTTCTAACAGATCAGGCTCACAGCAGGCGTCTGCGCCATAGATACCGTCATCAGCCAGAGTATTTATTTATGAGCTGAGCTCTCATATAGAGGGGGAGTATCATAGGAAGAAGATTAAAAGAAATGATACAAAAGAAGGGTCAAAGGGGCATCCGGTTTAAGGCGAGTGTCTGGTTTTGGGATTTCAAAGCTCTTTTTTGCACTCTCTCTACATAAACTCTATGTGACTATGTACATTGACACACATCACAGATTCAGTGCCTTTATACCTCTGGCTCTACGTTTAAAGTGGCACACAGCAGAAACCTCTGATGGTTCAGTCAGTTGTGAGGTTGTGGTTAAATGTGACATGTGCTGCATGCTTTTTTGATGGAACTGCTGCATGTGATTTTGTCATGCATTTATGCAGAACATTTCAGCTTCTTTACAGTTAAAAGGTCTGGAAAGAAAATCAGTTGTGGCTGTGTTTGTTTGAGCATCTCAACCAGTGGTGTAAATTTAAGACTGTTTGCCTCAGTTTACACTCTGTCTTTAATTTTGTTTGTTTATAAATGGTGCAACACTTCTTTTCTTGAGAAGAGTTTCCTGTTGGATGAAAGTTCTCACTGCTCATCTTCCTGTGACAGTGAAACTACATTTGATTGATTCTCTTGACAGCTGAGTCTGTGAAGCTGTCAAAGCAATTATCTGTTGTTTGGTTTAAGATGCTGGTGGGACGGTTAGTTCAGGTTCTGGATGGGCTTGAATGTCAGAAGGGTAAAATATTGATCTTCACCATTTCATTTGTGATATATTTTGATGACGATTTAGAAATTAATTTATTAATATGGAATAGGAAGCTACTGAGATGGCATGCACAAAAACATCGCCATTCTCAGGAAACGGCTGTTTATGGTACACTCTAAAAAACAAAAACAAAAAAAAACGTAAAAATAGGGCACAATGTACTGTATTAATTTAACAAATTTTTCGTATTTATTTTTACAGGTGTTTTACCTGTATTTTGAATTTTGCACTTCATTGCGGTGTGTTCAGGGTTAACGGAAATGTCCGTAAAATTACTGGATAATGTCCGGGAACTTTTTTGTTATTTAAACTGCCAGTACTTTTTTGTTATTTTACTTTTTTTTTTTCTTTTTTTTTTTTTACAGTGTGAAACTGTCTTTAAATGTCTCTGTGTGTGAATGAATATTTATATATTTATATATTTCCATTTTAATTTAATTAAATTTTTTTTTTTTTAAATTACTGTTCAGGTTTAATTTATTTTTATATCTTTATTCATTTTGGTTGAGTTTTAGATTTTATTTCATCATCATCATCATCATCATCATGTCTCATACCTTAGGAGGTCTTTGGGGCACCACAGGCATTCTATTGACCAGCTCTCTCCAATTCTTTCTGTCCTCTGTTCTCATGGCTTGGCCAAGCTTCAGTTCAGTCCACATAGATATTATCTTCCCATCTCTTTTTCTGTCTCCTTTACTTCCTCATACAGTGCATTTTTATTTCCATTTAAAAATGTTAGTGCATCAAATTAAACATTCCAGTTTTTTACCAAGGCAACATTTCAAATTTTTATTTAATTTCATCTAATAATAACAATTTCATCTAATTTATATTTAACTTAATATAAATTCTGGTAAAATTTACTCTGTTTTGGATCATTCATTCTAACTGAAGCATTATTACTAATTTCACACATCAAACCTTATTATCACATGCATATTGCTTGATATTTCAAAAAAAAAAAAAAAAATATATATATATATATATATATATATATTATTTATATATATATATATATATATATATATATATATATGTAGAAGTAAATGAGCTAAGTCATAAAAACGCACACAAATGGCATCGTTTTCTGAGAATGACCCAGACACACAGACATTGCAACTCCTCTCAGCAGTATAGAGAGAGAGTTCAGCTATCAGTATCTAGCTCTGAATCCTTCTGGGTTTGTCAGAATCACAGACAACGTGACGTTCGACCTGTCAGACAGCTGAAGTCACTGATCATTAGAGCACAGATCCACTCACCGACCCCATGCATGATTCATTCAAGAATAGAGAGGCTCAGTTAATGAAATCTCCTACAACTGCTGGTTTCTTTGAGCAAATACATTCCCAGCTGGCAAAGCGCACTATATAGATCCTGTTGGGTTTCTTCTAGATGTTTGTTTCTTTGTGGTAATTACTGCCCATCAGGGGCCTGTGCCCATTTAAACTCTCACGTCAGCATTTCTGCGGACCGCTTAACAAGCCCCTGATAAATGGAAGCAAACCCTGTCAAAGTCGTTCAGATGTAAATGTCCCTGCCTGAGGCTCATACGGGTCATGGAATTTAGACCTAAAAACCAGCTTTGAATAAATGGCATCAATTATAATGATTGAAACACTTGAAGGTGTTTGTCTGTGAACAGGAAATTTCCTTCCCTGGACAGCATCACTATTGACAGTGCAGATCAATCATTCATTAAGGTGAAGAGTGAAGTCAAACAGAAGCAGCTGAAGCAGCTGAAATGATGTTACAGTAAAGTATCGTAGATTTAAAACCCTGAATTGCTGATTCATGAATAAGAGTTTGTACTTGTGCCTTTAAGTGACAGTTCACCCAAAAGGACAATTCTATCATCATTTATGCTCCCTCATGCCATTACAAAACCTGTATGACTTTCTTTCTTCTGTGGAACGCAACAAAAGATGATTTGTGGGATATTTATGCTGCTTTTTCCGATACAACTAAAGCAGGAAGTGATCAGGTGCTGTTAAGCTGCATAAAATCACAATAAAGTATGTCTGTAATGTGCGTAAAGTATGTATTTTTAATTTTTGTTTAGTTTACCCAAAAAATTTAAATTCTGGCATAATTTACTCACCCTCATGTTGTTCCAAACGCGTAAGTGTAATGTATGGTTTTGTTTTGTTTTTGTTTCCTTGTGTATTTAAGCCCTCATGTTTGCCATGTTACTTTGTCTAGCTTTGTTCGTGTAACCATTGTTGGTGAGTTTATGTTTGTTCATGTTTACGTTTCTGTTCATGGTCAAGTCAAGCCAAGTTGCTGTTTATTTTGTATTTGGTACACGCCTATGTTAATAAAACTGCACTTGGGTTCAGCTACTACTGGCCTTCAGTGGACTATGTTACAGTAAGACTTTTGTTCATCTTCAAAACACAAATGAAGATATTTTAATGAAATTTAAGAGATTTCTGTCCCTCCACTGACAGCTACGCAACTACTACTTTGACGCTTCAAAAAGTTCATAAAGATTGTAAAAGATTGTAAAACTAATCCATATGAATTGAGCAGTTTAGTCAAAATTTTCTGAGGACACTATTGCTTTATATGATACAGTATATACGTATTTAATTTAGGCTTTTATTCACATACAAACGTTCATCACTTCACACATCAGATATTGTAAACAAAAGCTCAAGCATGCTTGCTTGATGTACGAGAACCAATGAGCTTCATTCTCGAGTGTCAAGCAAGTATGGTTGAGCTACTGTTTATGTTCACTGATCAATGTTTATATGTAAATAAAAGCCTAAATTAAATATGTATATATCATATTCTAAAATCTTTTTTGGGTGAACTAACCCTTTAAGTTTTTCATCTAATATTTTATATTTTATTTTATTCCAGCTTTATTTAATATATATGTTTTGTAATTGTTTAAGTTAACAATAATAAGCCTGGGAAGCTACAGGAGTTGGAATATTATGCACAAGTCATTAGGACTTAAATAAACTATGCTAAAATAAAATATGCTACAGTACAGTACAGTACTTACAGTACAGTATTACAAATTTATTGTCATATACACTGAGAAATGGTTACACCATACAATGAAAAGCTTACTTTTCTGTCCTCACCTTACTATCTTTAAAAAAAAAAAAAAAATGCATCAATTGAAGCTTGACAGCCTCAGGTCATTGTATATATATATTTTTTTTTTTTTTTTCAAGTGCATTCTGCAAAACATCTTGAAAATAATGACCAAAATTAGTTTTTTTTTTGTTTTTTGTTTTTTGTTTTTTTGTAAACATAATCCCAGGAATGCTGTGCAGAAATTGTACTGTGTAAACAACATCAAATGACCATTACAGGAGGATTATATAGGAATACAAGAGGATCCTGTCCAGTAAAGACCAAATTTCCATCTGTTAAGAGAATTCAGAAACCTTCAATAGTATTTGACTTTCTCTCTAAACTGTTGTTTAGACCACAGTGCACTGATGTTGAATCTTGTGTGTGTGTGTGTGTGTGTGTGTGTGTGTGCGTGTGTGTGTGTGTGTGTGAGAGAGAGAGAGATCTTGAGATCTGAAAATATTTACAGTGTGTTTGTGATGGTAAGAAATGGCAAAGCAACCAAACAGATGTAGCAATTTACCATCAAACAGGGGACCAAAGGCATTTTGTTTAATCAAATCAATATTCACTGTATAAAGTGATGACTTGCAATTGTTACCTTAAAGAGCTATTTCTGCTTGATTTAACCCATAAAAAAAAAAAGTTTTGTTGATATAAATTGATGTATGTAGGCTGGTTCAGTGATGTTAAATAATATTTTTGACTTGAACAAAATTAGTTAATTTAGATCTTACTATTTTAGATGTCACCATTCCATGCCCAATTCCACAGTTAAAGTGTACATGCTAAAGTTAAGCAGCAGCAGCATGTGTATGTTATAGTTATTTCACTACACAAAAGGACACTCGTAGGTTGCCTTTACATTTAGCAATATTTTGTATTCTGTATATCTCTGAATGTAGCGGCAATGTTCCTAATAAACACCTGTTCTTGATATTAAAATACACTGTAAAAAGATTTTAAAGGTCAAAATGAATGAAAATGAAGAACTGGCAAAGCAACCAAACAGGTTTCACACTTTACCATCTAACAGGGGACCAGTGTCCATTTGTTTAATATAATCACTATTCACCTGATAAAATGGTGACCTGCAATTGTTACCTTATGCCTGTTTCTGCTAGATTTAACCCATTACACTTAGTTCTTGCCATAAAAAAAATACACTGTAATAAGATTTTTTTTTTTTTTAGGTCAAAATTAATTCTTTTGTTGATTGTTTCATTGAAAATCTTTGGTTGGTTTAACAAATAAAGTGCCAGTGTTCAGTTCACATAATTTAATTGAGCCAGCTGAGCATTTTTTAATGCAGCAAGTTTTGAAGTTTTTGGCTCAACAATGGAAACACGGCTAGTGAGTCTCTTATATGATGGGCAGGAGGAACACAGTCCAGTCCTTGAAATCTTTTTAAATTGGTGCAAGAAATCAAATCTCACTCTAAACATCTCCAAAACAAATGAAATATCTATTGATTTTATAGAGCAGAAATTATTTTTTAATTAATAGGCAGCCAGTACAATCAGTCCAAAATTATAAATATCTTGGTGTACTTGACAATAAGCTTAAATGGGATATGTGGACTGATCATATACTGTAAGTATGAAGCCACAACAGAGAATAAATGTCTTAAAGAAATTACTCTCCTGTAATGTCCACAACATTAGCTTTTGAACTGTTGCCATCTGGCCGACTGTATTTTTTTCCCCGTTGTATTTAAAACAGATTCAAATGGATTTTCCTCAAGCAATTCAAAGTTTAAAATTTTTAATAACTGATGGTTTGGTCATTCTTTTTTTTCTTCTTTTTTTTTTGTATATTGTGTATGTTTATGCCTATTGTGATCCCTGATGCCTGTGTGAACATTATATAATTATATAAAGTTACATAATGACTTCACTGCCAGGTCACTGTTCACACACACAACTCCATTGCAGGCTATGGAGGTCCCCTGTTGGATAGGTAGACATCGGTCAGAGTTGCAGGTCCCCTCTTGGCATTTTTTGCTTATTTGAAGTTGTATTATGAAAAAAGACCTTAAAAGACAATTTTGTATGTCATTTTTGTTTCTTCAAACTGACTAGAAACACTGGTCCCCTTTTGGCCAGTGTAGAGTGATAGTCCCCTGTTAGTAATATAGGCGTGTATATGTGTGTGTGTGTGTGTGTGTGTGTGTGTGTGTGTGTGTGTGTGTGTGTGAGCGTGCATGCATGGCTACCTGTGTGTGTAAAGTTGGACAGTAAAATGAAGTCTTAGTCTTTAATTCTCAGCTCAGACTGGAAGTGTAATAAAAAGGCCTGTCAGTTGGGTGTCCTGCAGTTGTACAGCCGTCAGGAATGAAAGCAGTGGTGGCGGAGAGAAGAGAGATTAGAGGATCAGTGCTTTCAAATGAAAGGATAAACGACGCTGCTGGTTTAGCAGACTCTTGTGTCCTGATCTCATGCAGGAAATACAGCTGAGAGATGCCGACAAAGAAATACACATGTGAAAAGCTTGAATCGATTAGCTCACATCTTCTATTTTGCTTTCAGCCATCAAAAGGCGCTAAAATTATCCTTTACGAAAATGCAGTTGTTTTCATTTGAGAAATGATGCTCGTGTGCAGTTGTGAATGTTATGCATCTACTTTCAGGCGACATGCATGCTGCAGACAGCTAAATGTATTTTGTACTGTAGATACTAGGGATTCTAAACACTGAAGATTTGAGAAGTTTGCCAGGCTAGTGGCTTTAGTATTTTGAAAGATACTGAGTGTTTTGTTTAATGTAAAAGCATGGATAAAGTCACCATCAAAACAATCAAAATTACTTCCCTCCCTCTTGCAGTGACACCTCTTCTCTTCTCTGATGATGTTTAGGTTCAGCGTAGGACAACATGTCATTCACATGAGATGATCAATAGCAAAACACAACCATCCAACCAATCCCCATGGACAAAATCAAGCCCCATCCTACATTTGTTCTTGTTTCAGAAGCCGCTTTCACTCGTATATACATCACCTGATCACACTCATTAGGACTCTGTTTTATACTTATCAGTCTCCACACATCCTTTGTCTGGTCTCATCATGGACTCGTGCATGGACTTACCTGACCGCTTACCTGCCTTGTGGATTCTTACCGATCACTGTTATCCTCATTATCCTCATCTTCCTTGTATCAACCAACATTACTTCTTCATCATACCAGTAAGGGGCAAAGAGACATTCCATCAAAAGTTAAATGTTGACTTTTACAATACTGTTGACTTACCTGATTCATTCCTTGTTGACACTCTACAATAAAGAACTTGTAATTTTGAATCTGCCGTCTCCTCATCTGTTTATGAAAGAAGACCCGACCAACAATAGTACAAGATGGAATCAGGAGCGTCTTACCAGTCAACAACCGATCCTTTTGCCGATCTAGTCCAGTCAGTTCATTAGTCACTACAGCCACCAGTCACCACTTCTTTGCCCTCCCACCATCATCACCTTCAGCACCAGAGTATGAACCCATGCAATTAAATTCTATTGCATCGTATCAATCATCACCTCTGTCTGTATTGTTGTCAGAGATGGGAAGTAACGAAGCACAAATACTTTGTTACTGTACTTAGTTACTTCGTTACTGTAGATTTTGGTATCAGTACTGTCCTTAACTATTTATTTTTCTGACAACTTTTTACTTTCACTCCTTACATTTTTAAACAAATACCTGTACTTTCTACTCCTTACATTTTCAAACCAGGCTCGTTACTTTTGTTTTAATCTGTATTTGGTGGTTCGCCATTCGATACACATGGTTGTAATGTAATACTTAAAATTTAACTAAAATTTATATTGTGCAAACAAATTACAATGAGGTGGTCACAGCAAGGTGGAGACAGTTCTGTTCATAACAGTAGACATGCTGATGAAAAAGTGACAGGTACAAGAAAATTAAGGGAAAACAAGGGAGAGACCGAAAGATATTAGGGAACATGAAGAGACTGAAAAGGGAAAATGGAAATGAAAGTGCAGTTCAAGAGAGAACTCTTAATTATTTTACACAGCCCCAGCCTAAGGTTTAAAACCTTTTTTATGTGATGGCCATAAAAAATAGGGTTGTCCATAGTTTCAGAATTTGTTGTGGGTGTATGGGATGGGTTGGATGAGTGTGAGATTTCCCATCCTGAAATTTTGACCCATTCCGGCCCTGTAAATGGTGGTTGTTCAGCCTGGATGCATTCATTAGCTAACAAAATTTGAAATGCAAGTTCTTTTGTATTAATGTATTAATATGATGTGAGGTCCAGTTACCAGTGTGACACTAAAACAGGTAGTAGTAATGGCTACTTTTTACTTAAGTACATGTCAGAGCACATACTTCTTTACTTTAACTTGAGTACAAAAGTGTAGTCAGTACTTCAACTTTTACCAGTCTTTTTAAACATGAGTATCTGTACTTTTACTTGATTGAAGGATGTGTGTACTTTTGCCATCTCTGATTGTGGTTCAGATGGTAATCTTCTTCCGAGGTGCCCAGTTTGTCCTCCTCATCCAGCAGTGAGTACTATTCAGACCTCTCCTAAGATAACCACACTAAATCATACTACTATATCAGTGACTACCCCGTCATTCTGTTACAGCTCAGGCCCTCATCGATTCCGGGTCAGCGAGCGACTACATATGCAGAGAGCTCCTCAAACATTTTCACATCTAGAAAATCCCCTGCCAACAAACATTGAACATCCGTTCAATTCTGGGGAAACTGCTGGGATGAGGAGTGATCACCCACACTCACACTACCTATTGGCTGTCTTCACGAAGAGGAAATTTATTTTCTGGTGCTGGAGGGCTCCACTGCAGATATCATCCTGGGACGCCCTTGGATGCAAACTCACTCAGCTCACATCTTCTGGTCGAATGGTGATATTTTGTTGTGGAGCGACCACTGTTGCCACCACTGTCTTCAACTTCCCCACAAATAGGTGAAGAATCATCATTAAGTGTCTCTCAACTCTACTACCATCGAAAGCCCCACTCCTGCTGCTCAAGTGGAGATCTCCAGTGAGTTCCGGGCATTCCAGAATGTATTCAGCAAACAACTGGCTACAAAGTTACCACCTTATTGGCCACAGGACTGTGCCATAGAGCTGCTGCCTAGAGCCACATCTCCTAAAGGTAAAATCTACCCACCATCGATCCTGGAGCAGAAGGCCATGGAGGAGTACATCGAAAGAGCTCTCAACCTATAGGTATATGTATGCATGTATGTATGTATATATATATTCAGACACCTGTCTAGTTTTTTACATATTTTGTTAAATTCAGACACACTAACTTTGGCCCAAGTGTTGGGGACATTTAGTATTCAAAAGCATATAAATGTAAATATAATATATGTTAGTTAAGATTAATGAAAAAATTCTTCACACAACTAAATATATATGAGAAGAACTATATTATTTTTATAGCTATATCTGGGAAATAATCTATGCATATTATTTTAGAATGAAAAGAACAGTTTAAAAGTATAGCCACTATTAAGGAAATAACTAGAAGAATAACAAAGTGTAGTAAATGGTCATACTACAAACACGTGTGCTACAAACCAGTATGTTTATAATCATGACAATACATTAAAATAATATGATAACAAATACAAGTGTGCAATATCAAACAGCATAACGGGCTGTTTTTGTTCTGCAAAAATAACTGTAAGTGGATGACACCTGAAGCCTTGCACATTCATGGTTACAAATGGCAGTGCCACTCTTACATTAAAAATAAGAGTTGGTTGGTGGAGAGTTGGTTGCCTGTCATCTATGATACCACATACTTGGTAGCTGAGCAGCTATGAACAACCTGAGACAGTCAGAAATATCATATGAAGCTAAAAAAAAATGGGCATGACAGTATACAGCTAATGTCAGTGGTGAATGTAGCAGATGATGAATTGACTTTTGTGTTTGTATAAGGAGCCCTTCAATCTGGCATGGGTGGCTGTTGTCTGTGTACTCTAATAGGTGGTCAGTGATCCCAGAAACTCATTTACACAGATGGGTCATTCCGTGTCAACTCAACCAGAGGTCCCCGGCTAAAAATTTTGATTTCAACAATTTTATTTCTGGTGAAAGAAATACATAAATGTAGAAGAAAGCCAAAATATTACATTATATTATGTAAAAGATGTATATTTACTGACAATTTAACAATCTTTGTTGCGACAGTTCAAAATGGGAAAAAGCACTTGTGTTTTTTGGCCAAAGTTTGCATGCCTGTAACTCAAGAAGAATTGAAGATTATATTATCTTAATATCCTTATAGATTCTGGTTCTTTTACTTATCTCTTTCACTTCGAGCTGGACGGGACCATTGGGGACTGGAGATTAAGGTAAGCCTCCTCTTCCAAATCATAAAATTAGTTTGCAGAGGCCAGCTGCAGCTCACCCTCAGTGGGGGGATTGTGGACGGGGACTTCCTCCATATCCTAAATGTCCCACGGCAACGCACAGTGTTGCTGGCTCACACACCTGGTCAGACTCTCTGTGGGGCTTGGGCTTCTGGGTGATGGCTGGCTCAGTCCTCGTCTCTGGCACTGGCTTGTTCATTGCAGCAAGTTTCAGCTTCCTGTTTGTGGTGGGCTCTGGCTTCGTATCCGTGATGAGGGGTGAAAACTGGTGAGGGATAATCCGCTGTGCCAGAGTGTCCAACACAAATACTCCAGCAATGGCCTTTATACCAAGGTATTATCTCACGGTATGATAATACCTCGGTATAAAGTTTACGGTACAATATTTATTACAAAATTTTAAAAAAGTGACAAATGAAGACTTGGAGACAAACTGTTGCTTAGAGGTGAGGTATAGTAACTCAAACAGTCTTTTGTGTTTATTATACTTGTAAAATTAGTTTAACAGACTGCTAATCTCAACAAATTCACTAACACTTTACAATAAGGTTCATTAGTTAACATTAGTTAACTACATTAACATGAACTAATAATGAACTGCATTTCTACAGCATTTATTAATCTTTGTTAATGTTAATTTCAACATGTACTAATACATTATTAAAATAAAGAGTTGTTTTCATTAGTTAATGCACTGTAAACTAACATGAACAAACTATGAACAGCTGTATTTGAATTAACTAAGGTGAAAAAGTAAACCAAGATTAACAAATTCTGTAACAAATGTATTGCTCATGGTTAGTTCATGTTAGTTAATACATTATTTAATGTTAACAAATTAACCTTATTGTAAAGTGTTACCACAAATTCAACACAAATAAGATGCTTGAACACACATGTAAGATCCAGAGAGGTGAAACAGAATATTTTTGTAACTGGATTCATAAAGACTTCACTTGTTTCTGAAAGAATGATGCAGTGATAGATACATTATTAACAGTAATTTTTTTGCCACCTAGTGCATAACAATGCAATCGATACAGTCTAACGACAAGCACCCAGTTTCTTTCAAAAGGTGATTTATTCTATTTTGATTGGTAACATAGACATCAGCGTTTATATCTGAATAATAAACTTTTGTATACTTCTGTGATCATTGGAATATTTGTAACAGAAATAATGATACTGAGTGTTTGAAAAGATTGTTTGTGAAGCTGTTTATATCTGCTCTCTCAAGATCAGCAGCAGCGCAAACGCAAATTTGAATGTCGCAATTTTATTTTTGTCTAAGGCAGTGGTGTAATGTAACGAAGTAATAATACTTCGTTACAGTACTTAAGTATTTTTTGGGAGAATCTGTACTTTACTTGAGTTTTTATATTTCTGACAACTTTTACTTTTACTCCACTACATTTCCTAAATAAAATGTATACTTTTACTCCGATTCATTTTTCCAAAGCATTTTCATTACTTAACTACAAAATAAAGTCGGAAGAACACAGACTGCAAGCAAGCGTGTGCAAACAAATGCTCGCACAACCGCGGTTGATTTCATTTTCCGGGTTACGTCCGTTGCTGGAGCGGCTGAGAAGAGTGCGCTGTCATTATACAGTACGAGAGCGGCCTCTAGAGGCTAAATAAAAACTATCACTGATGCCTCGTAGAGTTTGTTTTGACAGGTGACGTGAAGCTGCACGCTGCACAGAGTGGGAAACTTCAAAAACGGATTTAAAACGGACAACAAAACGGTATGTTATACAGTGTACACTACAGTACATGTTTTCATATCATTATAAAGTAATTAGTTTGTTGAGTAGATGCTGCATTAGTGGAGAACAGTAAGTTAGTATGTTTGCCGTCGAGGCTGAGAGGATGCTAACATTAGTAGTATCTCAAGCGGTTAAAACAATGTGACAAAAATACCAACTGTTTAATGTCACGATTGTTACCATTCATCTGCATTAGTTTATATTCATTTGTTCGCTGTTATTCATTCGTTATCCAGTCAAGTTGCATGTTTAAACTGTATTCTCATCGTGCAGCGACAGAAACGTAACAAATCAGAAATGTATTCGATTTCAGATCTTTTTTTTTTTTTTTGTCGGCACTGTAACACATATTTTGATTAGATAATCATCAAGTTTTCTAAAAGAGGCAAATAATGTGTGAAAGACCCATGCTATGCCTTTGTGTGTAAAGATGGTAATTTTTAAGGATGACTGTTTGGATTTATATGAAATGGTAACACTTTACAATAATGTCCATTTGTAACATTAAATAAGGTTAATAAAAGTATTGTTCATTTTTGATTTCAACATTTACATTGTAACATTTTAAAGTTGTCTCTTATATTAGTTATAATGCACTATGAATTAACATGAACGATCAATGTATGATTAATATATTAGTATTTTTTATATTTAAAAATTACGATACACATTTAGCCATTTTTTTAATTCAATAAAACAAAATGTAAGAAAGAGTTAAAACTGAACATTCTTGCTGCTCAAACTGTATAGAACAATTTTTAAGAATTTTTTTTTTGCTCCTTTTGTATTTTACATTTACTTGTACTTTTACTTTCAATACTTAAGTACGTTTAATATAAAAAAAAAAAATGCTTTTCAAAACACTGCTTCAGGAAGATCGGAGCGTTATGAATCAGCGTGTCGAATCAGCGGTCCCGTGACCGTCACGTGATTTCAGCAATCTGGTGGTTTGACATGCGATCCGAATCATGATTTGACACGCTGATAATGCTCCGAAGCTTCCTGAAGCAGTGTTTTGAAATCGGTCATCACTATATAAGTCATTATTTTGTTTTTTTGGCGCACCAAAAATATTCTCGTCGCTTTATAATATTAATATTGAACCACTGTACTCACATGAACTTATTTACATATGTTTTTAGTAAATTAATGGCTCTTGAGAGAGGAAATGTCATTGCTGGCTATGCAGGCCTTACTGAGCCATCGGATTTCAACAAAAATATCTTAATTTGTGTTCTGAAGATTAACGAAGGTCTTACAGGTGTGGAACGGCATGAGGGTGAGTAATTAATGACATTATTTTCATTTTTGGGTGAACTAACCCTTTAAGTACAAAAAATATCACATACTTTAACACTTACTCAAGTAATATTCTAAACAGTGACTTTAACTAATACCAAAGTCATTTTCTGGTAAGATATCTATACTTTTACTCAAATATGGTTTTCGAGTACTTTATACACCACTGGTCTAGGGTTTAAAATACACGGGCGAATCATTGTCATTTAGGAATTAGATCATGTGGGTGATGAAATCGAGAACGCGATCTTTTAAAGATTAATTTTGCAGCTTTGTGCACCTCTCTCCCTCTCTCTCTCTGCATTGAAATGTGACTTATATGAGTAGTGCGAGGGCTTTTCAGTGCATTCATTGCTATAATATTCATGAGGTGAGATGCCTCTATCAAAGGATACGCTCCTCGCACTTCGCCCACCCATTGCACCAGAACCTGGATAAGAACCGGTTCTCGGTTCCCAACACTAGTTCCCACTTCCCTCAGCTCTGCTCCACTGGGCTGAAAAAAGTACACTTTTTGCCCGGAAGACCTATCGTTTCATACAGTCATGTGACTGCGTTGATATCGAGAAAATTTTGCTATTGCGATACCATGAAATTAATAATACCATTACATCCCTATTGAGGACCTATCAGCGTGCGCCATCTAGAGTTTAATGACATGAGAATAGACAATATAAGACAATATGTGCATGCTGCATCAGCGGACATGCATATATCTGCACATATGGAGAGACATAGACAGGACCGGATAGGACAAACATCCCCCAAACAAGCAGATCTACCTCCAAGACGTATGTACTGCTGCTTCGAAGAGCCTTGAGACGGCATGTTTTAATATCTATGTGTGCCTGGGCCTGCTTTGCTGAATGGTTTAACTCTAGTGGTCTATAACTATGTGTGCCTGGGCTACCATGCTGAATTGCTTAGCTCTAGTGACCTATATGACAGAAGTTTTGTCCCAATTCAGGGGCTGCATCCTTTGAAGGCTTGTTAAAGACTTGTTAAAGTGGACTGTAGCCGATTGCTTCACCAAACCCAACGTGACGCGACGCGACACGACAAATCCCGGACAGTAAACTGATGCCCTGTTCTATTTCTGATGAACTCCTGTGCTTTGACACAAGGAACAAATGGATTTGCAATGTTTGCTTTGTCGCGTCCAGTAGACAGCAGCTGTTGTGGTGCAGCCGTCACATCTGGTGCAGTGAAAAAACAAGACAATATGATGAGGCATATCTTGCCCTCAGATTCACCAGTACAAGGGTGGGTAATGAAGCCGAACAAGTTAAAACGCAAAGTAGGCTATAGTTAAGTAGTAGGCTACTATATTACCATATAGTACAATATTCAAATAATAGGTCTAATTTTTCAATCAAGATCATGTCTGAGAGGGTGCATATTCATCAAAGAACCTTGAAAAAATATATTTTTCTCTACAAATTTTCAAACAATTTTCACCTGAGATTTGGAGCCAATTTACAGGAATGTAAAAATTACTTTAGAAAGATGTCAGCATCATTTTATTTTTTGCACAGAGATTGGTAGGTCTATTAGTAAATTCTGTTGACTTTAGCAATCTTTGTTTCATTATATGCCAACAGTGACAGTTCAAAAATGGTAAAAAGCTCTTCTTGTGTTTTTTTTTTTTTTTGCCTCAAGTTTGCATGCCTGTAATTCAAGAAGTATTAAAGATATCTTAATATCCTTAACTAATGCATTTCAAAGGCCCTCGATGGTTCAGTCCCAGAGATATGGAGATCTTAATGCAGATCCATGAGCAAACTGGTAAATTGTACACATTTTCAGTGGTCAAAAACCAAATGTGGGTCACTTTGTATACAGATGATACTTCTTTTATTTTAAAGAGGAATATCTGAAGAACAAATGATGTTGAAACTAGAAATATATCTCATGTTTTTCTATCATCTTAATTGCATAAAACAGTGCCGTAAATATTCCTTTTCCAAAGTTTGCATGCCTGTAACTCTAAAAGTATTTAAGATATCTTAATATCCTTCTCATTCTTAATAAACTTTCCTTTTGAAATCTTCATTTTCAAGGCCCTATATAGTTCAATCCCATAGGTATGGGGATCTCAAAGCAGCTCCATGTTCAAATTGTTGAATTTTACCCATTTTCAGTGATCGAAACACAAATGTGGTTCACTTTGCACACAGCTGATACTTATTGCATTTAAAAAGTAATGTCTGAAGAATAAAATAATGTTTAAAATAGAAATGTATCTCGTTTCCCTCTATCAAAGAATTGCATAAAACATAGATCTCTGAGTACTAAAAATCCACTGAAAATGGTTCAGTTAAAGTTGAGGCACGTTAACTTCTAACTCTTAAAAGTGTATTTATAAGAATCTACGCCAATCAGGCATAACATTATAACCACTGACAGGTGAAGTGAATAACACTGATTATCTCTTCATCACTGCACCTGTTAGTGTTAGTTTGGATATATTAGGCAGCAAGAGAACATTTCATCCTCATAGTTGATGTGTTACAAGGAGGAAAAATGGGAAAGCGTAAGGATTTGATCGAGTTTGACAAAGACAAATTGTGATCTCTAGACAACTGGGTCAGAGCATCTCCAAAACTGCAGCTTTTGTGGGGTGTTCACGGTCTGCAGTGATCAGTATCTATCAAAAGTGGTCCAAGGAAGGAACAGTGGTGAACCGATGACAGGGTCACGGGTGGCCAAGGCTCATTGATGCACGTGGGGAGCAAAAGCTGGCCCGTGTGGTCCGGTCCAACAGACAAGCTACTGTAGCTCAAATTGCTCAAGAAGTTAATGCTGGTTCTGATAGAAAGGTGTCAGACCCCTGTCCACTGCCTCTTTACATCACGTGGATGGCCGGGTGCGTGTGCGTCACTTGCCTGGGGAACACATGGCACCAGGATGCACTATGGGAAGAAGGAAAGCCGGCGGAGACAGTGTGATGCTTTGGGCAATGTTCTTCTGGGAAACCTTGGGTCCTGCCATCCATGTGGACACATACCACCTACCTAAGCATTGTTGCAGACCATGTACACCCTTTCATGGAAACGGTATTCCCAGGTGGCTGTGGCCTCTTTCAGCAGGATAATGCTCACTGCCACAATGCAAAAATGGTTTGAGGTGTTGACTTGGCCTCCAAATTCCCCAGATCTCAGTCCAATCGAGCATCTTTGGGATGTTCTGAACAAACAAGTCCGATCCAAGGAGGCCCTACCTCGCAACTTACAGGACTTAAAGGATCTACTGCTAACATCTTGGTGCCAGATACCACAGCACACCTTCAGGGGTCTATTGGAGTCCATGCCTCGACGGGTCAGGGCTGTTTTGAATCAGTTTTAGGGATATTTGGAAGATGGGATTTTGTTCATTTTAACAGCTTCTGAAGCTACCAAGAGTTCAAATACGCAGTATCGTAACTACACGTTACTGCATTGACATCCCTATATCTATGAGATTGAATCATATAGGGCCTTAAAATTGAAGATTCCAAAAGAAAAGTTTCATAAGAACAATAACATAAAATGACATTAAGATATCTTTAACACTTCTTGAATTAAAGACATGTAGGCCCGGTTTCACAGACAGGGCTTAGGCTAAGCCAGGATTAGGTCTTAGTTCAATTAGGATATTTAAGTAGCTTTTATAAACGCACACTAGAAAAAAACATTACTGGTGTTCATCTTGAGACAAAACACTGGCACTGACATATTTTAAGATCTGTCAGTACAAGTTGCTTTCAGTTAAAACAGCTCAAACATGCATTTTAGTCTAGGACTAGCTTAAGCCTTGTCTGTGAAACTGGGGGTAAACTTAGAAAAAATGTTTGTTTTTGGCAGTCAGAGAGGTGTGTTGTATTCAGTTGTTTTGATAGAAGGAAACAATATACATTTTTAGCTTAAGTGTTATTTGTGCTTCAAACATTCTTCTTTAGACACAATATCTGTCAGCTGTTTAAAATTTTACCTACATAAAGTTCTTGACCATTGAATATGGGTAAAATTCAACAATTTGGGCATGGAGTCATTTTGGGGTCCCAATATCTATGGCAGTGGTTCTCAAACCTGTCCTGGAGGACCTCCAGCCCTGCACATTTTGTATGTCTCTCTCATCTATCACACCTGATTCAACTCATCAGCTCATTAGTAGAGACAGCAAGACCTGAAATGGGTGTGTCAAATAAGGGAGACATACAAAATGTGCAGGGCTGGAGGTCCTCCAGGACAGGTTTAAGAACCACTGATCTATGGGACTGAAACACATAGGGCCTGTATATAAAATCTATTCACATTGGTCATCTCTTCACAGGTGTTGGGTCATCTGAAATGTTCGTAAGAGGCTGGATCCAAACTGGAGCTGGTGTAATCTCAAGTTACCTAGATTAGTTAAATACACAAGAGCTAAATCATTTATGGCCGAATAGGTGAGTAGCAATAGTTTATAATCAATATGGAACTTAATAGGTATCCAGTGTAGAGATGATAAAATTGGGGTTATATGATCAAATTTTCTGTATCTGGTAAGAACTCTGTAAGAACAGCTGCATTTTGGACTAACTGTAACTTGTTTATTGAGGATGCAGGACGAACATTAGTCTAGAGGTTATGAATTCATGAACTAGCATCAGAAACCGATGACAAATTCCGTAGCTTAGCGATGTGTCTGAGGTGGAAGGGGGAAGGAAGAAGGAAGAAAATTACTGGTCATCCAGTATTTTAAATCTTTAACACACTCTGTCAATTTGGATAATTTAGATACTTGATGTTATGAAATATAGAACTGAGTATAATCAGCATAAAAGTGGAAACTAATTCCATGTTTTCTAATAATATTGTCATGTGGCAGCATATTGAAAATAGCAGAGGGCCTAAAACAGACCTTTGTGGCACTACATAATTTAATGACATTGACGCGGATAATTCCCCATTTAAATAAACAAAATGGTAACAGTCAGATAGGTACAATCTAAACCACCTTAATGCTTGTCCCTGAATGCCAGTGTAATTTTGTAATCGATTTAAGAGTATGGTATGATCTATAGTGTTGAACACAGCACTGAGATAAAGTAATAAAGTAAAACTCGTATTGAGATTCAGCCTTGGTCAGAAGCTAAAAGTATGTAATTTGTACATATAATAACATGATCTCATTGTTAATACATCTCACCATTTATTCCAAGGGTATGACTGATTTGTTTTCCATCTATACTTTTTTTTTAAAGTATCCTTGAAAAGGGGGTTTGACTTGTCAAACAGTGATGGCTTTTTCTGGACCTCACCGATTAACTTCTCCGCATTGTCGTCTGCCATTTTAAATGCGCGAGCCCTTAAATTAGAATGGATTCTCATTGGCTGTCAGTGTATTATCGTTCAACAGCTGGAAAAAAAATCATTCTCAAAGTGATCCCAAGGATATTGTTTTTCTGTATCGTTATAACTGTGGTGAGGACAGTGCAATTCTTTTATATTTAGAATGATTTTTAGAACTATATCTTTATCGTTATCTTTATAGTTATCGTTCTTGGTGTGAATGGGCCTTTATCATCTGTTGTGCAATGAATCCTCTGCCATGGTCTTGTCAGTCACTTACTCTTGTCACGTTATCAGTAAACTCTAATTCCTGCTGCACTACGTAGGACTCTGCAGCTCGTGTTGGATGAGCTGGATGGGATTGAAACGACCATTATCCATTTGAATTAATGGTTTTTATTTCAATAGAAGCAGAATGATAGTGGAGGCATAATGTAAATGTAGTGGTGTCATATTCTATCCTAATTTCACCCTCACACTGCTTCATGGAAATATCGTGAGACAGTTGGTTTAGATTATAAGTTTATTTAGCTCTTTCTGTCTTATAGTTGTAAAGCTCTACAATTGTTCTTGAGGGGCGATAATTGAGGCTGAATCATAAAACGCTGTCAAAGGTTGTACATTTACAATTTCTGATGCTTTCGATTTTCTCTGTGAAGAAATTCATAAAGTCATTACTACTAAACTGTGTTGGAATATTATATTGTTAATCTAGCCACTGTACTAAATAAAAGCCTTGGAATGTTTTGGTTATTTCCTATGAGTTTGCAGAGATGCTCGGCCCTGGTGGCTTTTGGAGCCGTTTTATAGCAGTACATACTGTGATTCTGAAGACATCTGAATGAGTTTGTTTCCATTCACAATCTGTGTTACGAGTTTGAGAGTATGAGTAATACTGTTGTACCATGTAGCAGTACTTTTCTCTCTAACCTATTTTATTCTGATTGGTTCAGTAGTTTATTATGTACTAGAGAAGATAGTGCCCATTCTGCTAGTCATTTCATCAAGTTTGTGTGTTTGGGTACACTGAGCAACTGAGACAAATTAGGTTATTCCAGGCAGGTTATTTGTGAATCTATTTGTAGTGGTTGGGATAATTGTTCTATTTATCATGAACACTGAAGCATGAACAACTTTCATTCATAATTCTGTGCTATAGAAACATGTATGATAAACACATACATGCTACACCCTGATAATATTGCACAAATATTTTTTTCCCCCATCAGAAGATCAGTAGACTTTTTATGCACATGACCCATATTATTACACAGAGTTTTATAATGTGTGTAGGATGCCGTGTTCAGTTTTGAGGCCTTCATTTATGCGAGCATGTTTATGTGTTTGTTCGTGCACTCAAACAGATTGAGCCTTGGATTTTGTAGCTGTTTATTCAGATGTTTCCAGCTCATGGCTCAGTACCAGTCTGGAGTGGAGAAGGATCCTGTCTGATAATAGAAGCAGATTGCATGAATCAGATGGGAGCTAGAGATTATTGTGTGTGTAGTATGTGTCAGACAATGAATGGACTCTGGGTGGTCCACGGTCAAGCCGTATGAGTAATCTGAACACTTTTAGAGTCAGTGCGCTCAGACCACTGGTTTGAGTCACTGCAGCTCAAATATGGATTCGAGGATCAGCCTCTATCTGTCTATCTTAATGTGTGTGTGATTATAGGTCTTCACTGACATCACACACAAGCGCTCTAAAAGTGTTTCGCCATGATCTGATAATGTGATACAAGCTCATGCTCCTGCTGAACTGAACAGATGGCAGCATGATGAGAGTCACAAATGAACTATAACACAAGTGTGTGTTGAAAGGAATAGTGAAATGAAGATTTTGTCATTTACTCACCTTCATGTTGTTTCAAACCTATATGCTGATTTCTGTGAAACATTTTTTTTTTTTTTTTAATACTTTAGTGTTTCAGGCCTGTCAAGCTTCAAAAAGAACCAAACACACCACAGCGATATAAAAATTAGTCATTATGATTTGCACTTTATCCCAAGTCCTGAAGCCATTTGAGGTAATGAAATATTAAGCCGCTTTTCCATTGTTGGCCAAATGGTTCTAAGAACTGTAAAGAACGGTTCCAGATTTCCACCTCAGCTTGGTACGGCACAGCACGATTACAAACTGTTCTTGACCCGGAAAACCGTGCTGGTAGAATGTGTGTAGAAACGTCGCCACTCAGGATTGGTCACTGGTCACAAGCGCGCTATTTGAGCAAAGTTAACGCAAGTTAATAATAAAATAAAACAAAATATCTGATCATCCTCCATTATGCGGTCACTATTTACATCTCATATCGTCTGTAAACTCTTGCGTTACCAAGGCAACGACGTTATCAGCCCCACAGTGGAAAATGAAACCACATCCGTACTTTTGGCAGTCTAATTAGTGCATTTTGGATTTATTTATATACAATTATAGTAATTTTTTATATATATTTTAATGAACTTTTATTTTTATTTTTTCATTTTAATCTTAGTTAATTTTTGTACATTTTATGTGCTTTTGTCATTTTTTTTTTTTTATATTTCTCTATAGCTTTAATTTTATTTCTGTTTTTGTAAATTTAGTACTTCTCTAAATTCATATAGCTTTGTGCAAGAAACACACTGCACCTTAAGTTGTGATATGTTAGGTTTACTTTATTTTTATTTCTGTTTTATTTTTTAGTAGTTATTGATTTATGTTAGTAATTTTAGTGCTTCAACTTATTTCAGTTCATTGCCAAGGCAAAATTTCAAATTTTTGTTTAGTTTCACTATTTAGTTTACTATTTTTATAGTTTTAGATTAAGTTTTAGTTAACAATAACAACACTAAGTCCAATCAAATAATGTGTCAAAAAAGTGATGTTAAAAATCTGACTGTAATTAATGGTGTATTGTGGGATGCAGTATTCAGTGCAGAGTTCTCTGTTGTATATTGCACATTTTAAATGTAATAATTTATTTATTTTTATTCTTTTGAAAATTTGCATGCTGACTGTACAAGTAGATGTATGTTTTAACATCAGCCAGGAGAAGTTATTGTGTGTTGTGGGGAAAACTGCTGTGATATGAGGAAACTTATTTTCTTGTGTCCATCTGTGTGTCGGTCTCTCAGGGCGACGTGTCTCTTCTGCAGGTGAAGTTATGAGGAGAGACTCGTCTTTTTAATGTGACTCACAGCAGCTCAACCTCGGACATCCAAGACTAAAGAAAGACTGATGCATCCAATTATCCACTTGCACTGTTGATCCCAGATCTGAGGGAGAGCTATTGCAAAGACTCTATCAGAGAAATACCAGACACACACAGATTGCACTACTCAAACACAAGACCTCATATGATTTTTTTCAGATATTTCTCCCCTGTGACAAATGCCAACTGACTGAGGCTGACTTGTCTCTCAGCGTTGTTCTGTCACGACTCACGAGATACTACTGTTCAGAATGCTTCCAGAGCAACAATATGCAACAATATGCATTGTTAAATGTGTTATCAAGATTATTGAGACATGCATTTTTTTTTTAGACAACATTTCCAGTAAAATGGTGTTGACTCTAGAACTTTATTATATTACGCATTGAGAATTTGGGGAGAAATGTGGTTGTCTTTAAAATAAAAAATATGAATGCTCCTAAAAATAGGTGTAATATCCATTAAGCATATAATTTCTTATTTCCTGACCCTGACATTTTCTTTGTGAGATTGACCTCATTATTTACAGCTATTTATTTTTCAAAGCAGCAGTTGTACATTCAAATGGAGATTTATTGACCTGTAGGGGAGTCTGCTTAATTCAGTCATTAACGATCACTCGTTAACTCATTAATTTGTGCCTCGTTAACTAAGATGTTGTGGAGTTTCTCACTAGCATCAGTGAAGGTCTCAGAAGTGCAGGATTCTGTATGTGCTTTGGCTTTGTCCTGGTTTAGATCCTCTGTTTCACTGCGGGCCATTAATCATCATAAAGACAGCAGAGCGCTGTAGCTGTATGCGCCTCCGTCGCAGGCTGGGGTCTGTTGGAGCTCGGAGGGCTCTCGTGCCTCATAAATCTACTGCCGCTCCTACACCAAACAGAATTTCAGGAAGGGTTCTGCTGAGCAAGAATCATTACTGTTCGGGTGGAAAGTTTGGACCCGTCTGCTGAGTTGCAGGTGGTTCATTTGTTACTGTTTGAGATTATTGAATGTTGTCAGTGTTATATGAGTATTACGAAAAGGTTTTTTGCTCCGCCGTTGTTTTGCATGCATTTACATTCTGGCTCTCAGTACCACAGATGGCAGTTTTTAGAGAAGATGAGTTGGAACAGAATCAGGAACGTCTAACTATAATTGGAAATGATAGGACAAGTTGTGTGGAGTTTTTGGAGAATGTTACTTTTAACACTAACTACAGGTGCTGGTCATATAATTAGAATATCATCAAAAAGTTGATTTATTTCACTAATTCCATTCAAAACATGAAACTTGTATATTATATTCATTCATTACACAGAGACTGATATATTTCAAATGTTTATTTCTTTTAATTTTGATTATTATAACTGACAACTAAGGAAAATCCCAAATTCAGTATCTCAGAAAATTAGAATATTACTTAAGACCAATACAAAGAAAGGATTTTTAGAAATCTCGGCCAACTGAAAAGTATGAACATGAAAAGTATGAGCATGTACAGCACTCAATACTTAGTTGGGGCTCCTTTTGCCTGAATTACTGCAGCAATGTGGCATGGCATGGAGTTGATCAGTCTGTGGCACTGCTCAGGTGTTATAAGAGCCCAGGTTGCTCTGATAGTGGCCTTCAGCTCTTCTGCATTGTTGGGTCTGGCATATCGCATCTTCCTCTTCACAATACCCCATAGATTTTCTATGGGGTTAAGGTCAGGCGAGTTTGCTGGCCAATTAAGAACAGGGATACCATGGTCCTTAAACCAGGTACTGGTAGCTTTGGCACTGTGTGCAGGTGCCAAATGCTGTTGGAAAATGAAATCTGCATCTCCATAAAGTTGGTCAGCAGCAGGAAGCATGAAGTGCTCTAAAACTTCCTGGTATACGGCTGCGTTGACCTTGGACCTCAGAAAACACAGTGGATCAACACCAGCAGATGACATGGCACCCCAAACCATCACTGACTGTGGAAACTTTACACTGGACCTCAAGCAACGTGGATTGTGTGCCTCTCTTCTCTTCCTCCAGACTCTGGGACCCTGATTTCCAAAGGAAATGCAAAATTTACTTTCATCAGAGAACATAACTTTGGACCACTCAGCAGCAGTCCAGTCCTTTTTGTCTTTAGCCCAGGCGAGAAGCTTCTGACGCTGTCTGTTGTTCAAGAGTGGCTTGACACAAGGAATGCGACAGCTGAAACCCATGTCTTGCATATGTCTGTGCGTAGTGGTTCTTGAAGCACTGACTCCAGCTGCAGTCCACTCTTTGTGAATCTCCCCAACATTTTTGAATGGGTTTTGTTTCACAATCCTCTCCAGGGTGCGGTTATCCCTATTGCTTGTACACTTTTTTTCTACCACATCTTTTCCTTCCCTTCGCCTCTCTATTAATGTGCTTGGACACAGAGCACTGTGAACAGCCAGCAATGACCTCTTTTGCAATGACCTTTTGTGTCTTGCCCTCCTTGTGCAAGGTGTCAATGGTCGTCTTTTGGACAACTGTCAAGTCAGCAGTCTTCCCCATGATTGTGTAGCCTACAGAACTAGACTGAGAGACCATTTAAAGGCCTTTGCAGGTGTTTTGAGTTAATTAGCTGATTAGAGTGTGGCACCAGGTGTCTTCAATATTGAACCTTTTTACAATATCCTAATTTTCTGAGATACTGAATTTGGGATTTTCCTTAGTTGTCAGTTATAATCATCAAAATTAAAAGAACTAAACATTTGAAATATATCAGTCTGTGTGTAATGAATGAATATAATATACAAGTTTCACTTTTTGAATGGAATTAGTGAAATAAATCAACTTTTTGATGATATTCTAATTATATGACCAGCACCTGTAGAGTTGTAAAGTTTCTGAAGAAACTGTAGTTGGTGACATGTACAACTCTGGGTGGTTTTCAGGTTGCATACTAGTCGGTCTGTTTGTCTATCTGTCTGTCTGTCGGTCTGTTAGTTAATTGTTTTCAGGTAAACTATCCCTTTAAGCTTTGGAAGTGAGGTTCCCCATGGCTCTTCTTCTAAAATGCATCATAGCTGGTGTTTGAGGAGAACAGGTATAGCAGATATTCCTCAGAGAGACACACAGAAGAAGAGCGGATATTCTGAGAGCAGCATGCGACTCACATCTGCTTGCATGTCCTGCGCATTTCCTACAGAGAACTCCAGAGACAGTTTGAGTTAAGGGAATGACTCTTCTTGACAATTAAAAGTGAATGTTGTTACAGCGAGATGTCTCCTCTGCTTGCTGAACAAAACTTTGCTCTTTTAAGAAGTATCAGCAGGAGTAAGAGGTATTTGAGTCGAGAAGAAGGTTAAACTGATGGCAGCCATGTTTTGATCTCTTGCCATCTTTCTCTCTCTGGAGGAGATCTCCTGCTGTGAATGAGGGCACAGACACTCCTCCTGGTGCTTAAAATGGACTTTTGTAATAAAAAAGGCAGAGAGAAAGATTCTTCAAATTGATTTGCTGCAGAACCCATAATTTTCATTGGACATCAAGTGGCAAGTCTCAAAATTGTTTGTTGATCTTAAGTAAACAAACACTTCAGGTGAATCATTGAAATTTATTCAGTTGTTTATAAACTTTCTAAAAGTCTATTTAATTTCCAATTCTCTCTGCAGTGAATAATTAGCAATCTCATACATATATTTGTTGTGCTTATCCTTATTGCAAGCATATTTGTATTTAAAAGTGAAATGTGTAATTTTTGCATCACTCTTTTCACCAAATGCAGTTGCAAAAATAATGTCGTTTATGAACGATTCATTCATTTTGAACGAATCTTTTATATGTCTCGGGAACAATGAGTTGTCTCAGAGAGTGATTCGCTCATTTTGTGTTGACTGCGCATGCGCAACATCCCATAGGTTCTGTACAGGAAACGGAAATGATTAGTTCACCTCTCGAGTCTTCGGTTCGAGTCATTCGTTCAGCCTCACAGGCTGAATGCAGAAACAGAAATGATTAGTTCACACTCAGGTCTGAGTCCTTCATTCTTTTTTCACGTGACAGCCATATTGGATACAGAAATGAGTTAATTCACCGCCTTACAAAAGTGTGTAGTTGTTTTTTTTTTTTTTTTTTTTTTTTAATTTTTTTTTTTTTTAGCTAGTATAATAATTGATTTTCCTATGAAGACTGGACATATTGGTCTAATATTTGTATAAAAAGATTGGTCAGAAGGGACATAGTGGCATAACATAAATGTTTATTATTGCACATATCTTATGATAATTCCTAAATATACCACAACATACAGTCAATAGTAATACGAATGTAATGTATTTGTTGCGAGACACTGTGCCGTGTGACGCGGTCACGTGACAAAAAAACAAAGGACTCAGACCTGAAGACTTTGAGAGATGAACTAATCATTTCTGTTTCTGCATTCAACCTATGTGGCTGTGACGGGATGAAGGAACGACTCGAACCGGAAGACTCGAGAGGTGAACTAATCATTTCTGTTTCCGGTACTGCACGCATTGCATATTCAGACACTGACGACGGAGCTAACGTCTCGAACCCGAAGACATGAGAGGTGAACTAATCTTTCTGGGGAACAGATGTGATAAATGTATCGTATCGTATCGGGAGGTGAGGTGAACAACCGACTGTATAGCCTGAAGACCCTGCTAAGCAATTAATTAGTCATTTATTACTCATAATTTTGCCTTCATGGCTGCATTAGCCTATAGTTTATTTTTTATTCCAAATGTGATCAACATTTGCATAAGAAGTATTTGTTAGGGAATTTAACAAATAACATATTCTGCTGAAGGAAAGGAAATTACTTGAAAAAAGATTTGTTCATTTTGCTGAACGAGATTCAAAGATCCAAGTCAGTAAAATGATCCGAACTTCCCGCTACTAAAAAAACAACTTTCCAAACAGGTTTCCCCAAACATGCAATGAAACACCTCACTATCCATTTAATTTTGCAATGTGAAATTCAGCTATTTTCTTTGAATGTTCGAGACTCACGAAATATTAGTCGCTATAGGTAAAGAAGAAGAATACATGCAGTAAACGGTAAAACTATTTGTGCTAGAAACCAGTGTTCAGGATTATGATAAAAATTAAATTAAATAATAACAAATAGTTATTATAAAACAGCATAATGGACTGTTTTTGTACAGCTAAAATAACTGGAAGCGAATGACACCAGAAGACTCGCACATTCAAGTTACAAATGGCAGCGCAACTAATAATGTGGAAAATATACTGCAAACTCACATCAGGTCAGTATTTAAATGCTAAATGAATCATGTACAATTGTAATACAGGAGTATTTAATAAGAATTACTTGACTGACAGTTAATTTAATTGAATTATTGTCATAAAAATGTTTTTAATCATCATTACTCTTGAATTAACTTTTTTTATTGAGCATGTCGCAGGGCATTCTGGGATTGCTTTGTCAGTGAAGAATTTAGATTTTGACCTAAATGAGGTAATATATATCTGAACGCCGACTCAGTATTGGTCGAAGCGGAACACGTGAGCACCACAACATGTGATGCTGACGCAGGAGTCGGCGTTCGGATGTAAACAAGGAAGCCTGCACTGAGTTCACTACGTCAACTACGTATGACAACGGTTCAAAATGTTGAATAAAATCGTTATTTTTGTTTTGTTTTTGTGCACAAAAAGTATTCTCGTCGCTTCATAACATTAAAGTTGAACCACTGTAGTCACGTTGCCTATTTTACTGGACCTCAAAAGGTGCATTGAAGTTGCTGCCTGTGTGGATCAGATACCCTCGGATTTCATCAAAAATATCTTAATTTGTGTTCCGAAGACAAACGAAGGTATTACAGGTGTGGAACGACATGAGGGTGAGTAATTAATGACAGAATTTTCATTTTTTGGGTGAACTAACCCTTTAAAATCACAGAAATAAATTTAGTGTAAGATTTACTTTGAAACAATTTTCACTTAGAAATTGCGAATAAATTTCACAAATAATTACAAAGAAAGGCAAGTAACACTAAATGAAATTTAAAATTTTAAAGTAGAAATACTGAAATAGTATCTTCTTGTAAAACATGCACCAATAATCTTTGTTTTATTTATTAACATCAACATTTTTTTTATTTTATTTTTTACAGTGTGTACGTTCTTTTGGAGGCCACATTTTCATGTCTTATTGAAAGTTAGTACCAGAGTTTGATTGCAAATGCCGAACTCGTTGTTCTGTTTATAGTAAAAATAAGAATATTTCTTTGCATTATATGCATGAGGGACCAAATATGAACAAATGAAACCTTCACACCTGCGTGCTGTAATGCATGTGTCCCACAGGGTGTTTAAGATGTTCATTTTTATTGTTATGAATAATTTATTGGATGAACACTTATATGCATATTGCATCTGCATACATTTACCTGCAGTAGAGGTTGAAAATGTCTTTTTGAGACTTAAGGCCACCTGCTACTCTTTAATGTCGACCCCCAAAAGCTTCTGCCATCTGTTTTTAAAGCAAAAATAAATCTCTCAGAGAGGAAAGGTGAGAAAATGAGGCAAGACTTTCTCACTTTGACTTCCCCAGACAAAAATCATTTATTTGGGCTCCTGAATTGTGAAGACTTAAAGGACAGTTACAAGCACACATCTTAGTTCAGCAGATGGACTACCTGTCGAGACAGAAAACCTCTAAAATGTTTTTTTTCTGAAGTGTTTCAGTGCTGTTTGCCAAGGCAAGCATCACAATTACTAAAGTTCCCTCAGACTTTAAATAAAATTTAGAAACGCTGCCTTGGAAACTAACTGAAATAAAAAGTTGAAGTACTAAAATTACTAAATGAAACAAAACCAAAACTGAAATAAAAATAAATTAATTCTATTCATTAATTCTATTTAAAAAATAATAAAAATGGCAAAAGCACAAACTCAATTCCATAGCTTAAAGTGATAGTTTACCTGAAAACAATTCTATCATAACTTACTTGTGTTTTTTTTTTTCTTTTCATTTACTCATGTCCTTCCCATTTGTATGTTCTTTATTTACTGTAGAAAAAAAAAAAAAAATCATAAAAAATAACTCAATTAATGAAATAAGCAAACTTGTTATCCATTTCATTGCCTTGGAAACTACCACATAGCAGCCAACTGGTGACTACCCACAACCCCTAGCAACCGCATTGGAATGCCCTGGTAACCCCCAACCCTAGTGTTGTGGCGCTAGCTTTTGCATGATTAAATATCATTTGCATTTTCTTCAGGAGAATGTGGCAATCTAGTTTTGTCATTCCATCTGTCAATAATGCGAAATGAATTGCAGACGTGCTGCGCTTCTGCTTAAATTTCCACTTATCCTTCATTCTTTTTTTCTGTTTTGACAGAAAGCCGGAGGTTTTTCTGGAGCCTTGCAGAGAGAAAGTGCTTCAGCTAATCTCTAAGCTCTGGAGGAGAATGTGCTGCTTGTGTCCTGGTGTCAATCTCCCACTGTACTGTAATAGGGTTATTTGTCCTGCTCCTGCCGGACTTATCCAGGGATACTGTTAACCTCAATGCCAATATAAAGCACAGTGGGCTCCCCAGGGCCTCAGGGAGGTTCTGGTGATTCCACTCTGTCCTTGTGTTTTATCTGAGCAGTGTAGGGCCATATAGAAAAGAGGCAATCCATGTTTATTGTGAGATTCTGTCCACTGTTTGCTTGTTTGTTAGTTTGTTTTTTCTTTTAAATAAATAATCCCTTATGTCTTCTGTTAAGCAAAGGTTATGGAGGTTCAAGAACAAGCTTATATTTTAATGTCATTCCCTGCGGTTACTGCTGAACGCTTCTAGAAAGTCTTTATTCATGCATGCTCTATTAATAGATAATTTCAGTCTTAAGTGTGCTATATTTTTGTTTTTATAAACTTTAAGAATTTTAAGATTACATAAAAAATCTTCCATTGACTTACATGATTGAATAATTAAATTGATATCATTGCATACTGAATTCTGTTTGGTCTTTATTCTATCTCTGTTCGCATACTGAATTGATTAATATTGATTCATTTGTGGTACATTCTGTGTTGCATCTACAGTAGTGGCCAAAAGTGATGTCCGAAGGGGATATTTGTTTTTAATGACCCTATAAGTTCGATTAAACCATCAAAATATGAGGAAAGTATTTTATATTTTTTAACATTTTAAATGTGAGAGAAGAACAATTCATATTTGATTGATTTAATCATATTTTGAAATGTGTTGTCATTTTGTTAGTTATTGTTTTTTTTTAATATGTATTATTCACTTTAAATTATATATATATTTTTTCAGTTTTAGTCATTATAGTATTTCAACTTATTTTATTTTTGATGCCAAGGCAACGTTTCCAATTGTCATTTAAGTTTTAAGTTTGTTTTTCATTTTATATTTATATTTTATTTCAGCTTTTTTCCAGTTAACAAATGTTTTTTTAATAGTTTTATTAGGGCCTGAGCACTGATGGTGTGAGGACCCTATTGTAATTGCTCAGTCAATTCTTCTTCTTCTCCGAAATTAATTGCATTTTTGAGGGCCTAAACATGCTCAAAAATTCATGAAACTTTGCACACACGCATCAGAAGTGATGAAAATTTACGTCTGATATGGGTTTCAGAATTAGGTGTGCCAAAATGGCTCAATAGCACCACCTACAAAATTTCAATTAAGCGCCCTTCGCGCTACGTTTTACGTACAGGTATGAAATTCGGTAGACACATGTAACAGCCCAATACCTACAAAAAAGTCCATTGGTGCAAAATCTGTAAACCCAACAGGAAGTGAGATATTTTGAGTTTTCTCTGCAAAATTTTTTTGCAGTTTTTGCCATTTCCAGACGTTGTACTTTAACAAACTCCTCCTAGAGCTTTAATCAGATCAACATCATATTTGGTCAGTCTAATCTTAAGGCCTTTGCAACGTTAAATTGTGAAGATCTAGAGTTTTTGCTGAAAGGCGTGTCCGTGGCGGCAAAGTTTGATGTTTCGACATGAAACAGGAAATTGTTGTAACTCAGGCATACAGTGTCCAATCTGCCCCAAACTTCACATGTTTTATTAGAGTCCTGGCCTGAAGACATCTACATGGCAATATTCAGTTACAGTTAAAGCGCCACCTGTTGGCAGCAGGAAGTGGGGCACTTTAAAATGAATTTGTCATAATTCTCCTGTATGTATTTACTCGCTTACATGCATGTCGCCAACCGGTGGCGGTAAGCCCAGGTGCGAGGGCCCTTTCATCGCTGCTTGCAGCTTTAATTAGATTTGTATTTTATTATTTTAATAGTTTTTATTTATACACTTTTAACATGGGTATACAAATTTGATTTACACAGAAATGAAGCCTAAACCCTAAACTTGTTAACATTATTCTTTTTGTGAACAGAGGTAAGTCTTCAGTACATGTGGAGCTTGTGTTCAGGTCACTGTAGAAAGATCAGCCTGTTACCTCTGATCACACACCTGATGGCCCAGAGAGAAATGTTGAAATGCACACGCACAACCAGTGAACATCAGCCCAGTGTGAGTCAGTGTGTGCCTGAGGGGGTGTGTGTGTGTGCACACTTCCTTATGCATCGCCCCCCCCCCCCCCTTTTTTTTTTTTCTTCTTTTTTTTAAATTTTTTTTTTCGTTCCACATCAGTGAGTGGTTGAGTCTCTGTAGGCTGGATGACCCACTTAGTCTCTCTGTCTCCCTCTTACAAAAATTTGGGACATGTATTATAAACCTGATTTTTTTTTTTTTTTTTTCTAGCAATAAACATTTAAAGGTACACTATGGAATTTTTTTTTTTTTTTTTTTCAAAATTAACAAAATTTAAATATTGAGTCAATACATCATCAATCCTTCTTCCAAAACGTGTTTTCGTTTTACCCTGATTCACTATGTTAATCCTATTATAAGTGTTTATATTATAGACTGGGTGGGATGATTTTCATAAGAAATTGCATACATATATCACTTACCCATGCGTGTCTCATTATATCTGTAAATAGAGAAAAGTTGCTCTGGCTACTTTGATGCATGTATGGTGTGGGAGTGGCATAGGTTAGATGTCACAACGAGTGAGAAAGGTTGATATGGAGCACAATAAATCTCAAACCTCCAGGGACTCTATTGCATTCAGGTCTGTCTTGACCTGGAAGAGGAACACACATTTAAAAAAAAAAAGAAAAAAAAGAAAAGAAAAATCCATAGTTTTTAGTACAAAGATTTGTCAAGACTGTCAAAATACACATCAATTTTTTTTTTTTTTTTTTTTAACAAAAAATAACATAAAAATATATCCATTAAAACTAAATTGTTACACCTTTTGCGTTTGTGTCAGCTTTGACCCAAAAGTGAACTTTGGCTTTACACGTGATATTCTGCTGATTTAAAAAAACAAATAATAATTTCTGTAAAATACGTGTAGCCTTTTTCCTACACTCACACACACATTTTTCTTCCCACTGGGGCTGCATTTTTTTATAAACATGCTTGCGCATGCACATAAAACAAATTATTGTCTTAATGTGTTTGTAGAGCAAAAGTTCACAGAACATAATAGTCTAAATTTGAAAAAGGAAAGAAGGTTTGGAAAAGAAAACGTCTTGATACTTCAAAGAATTCATGAAGTCCTTCATACAGTCAAGATTTCTACTTCCTGCAACAGCAAAGAACCCCCATGACTGGATAACCTCCTTGTTTGACTATGGAGATGGTGTTCTTCTGCTCATAAGCTTTGCCTTTTTTGCACCAGACATACCGTTGATCCATGGGTCCAAAAAGTTCCAGTTTAGTCACATCCCTCCATAAAACTTTCTTCCACAACTCCACAGGTATATCCAAATGAATTTAAGCATATTCAAGTTATCCTTTTATGTTCTTCTTGGTCAAGAGTGGTATTCAGCAAAGCTGCAAAGCTTATGAGCAGAAGAACACCATCTCCATGGTCAAACATGGAGGTGGTCCAGTCTTGTTATGGGGGTTCTTTGCTGTTGCAAAAAAAAAAAAAAAAAAACATCCTGTTGTCTATTTAAATGTCTGTGACTCTGTGTTAAAAGAGCATTTTTGGCTGTTGTGTAGTGAAGATGATTGATGTAGTCAATGATGTCCAGCTTAGGCATGGGGTCTTCCATTATTTTTAATTTGTAGCTGCTGCTTGAATGACAGCTTGGTAAATTTAAAAACATTATCAGTGGGAGCAGTTTAAACTAATATCACATAACGATAATTGGTTAATTTACGAAGAGAGGCTAGCCTCCTCCGCAATGTATTTTTCCTCAAAAGTCAAATACTCAATGGTGATCAGCTCTTTTTTTTTTTTTTTTTTATGAATGGAGGCAAAAGTCTCTGGCTCTGGATTTGCCTCCCCTCCCTTTCTTTCTCTCAGACCTGCTTTAGCACAGTTTTCCAAATTTTTGTTACAGTGGTGAAACTACAAACGGAATACACATTCTGAGACGTGAAATGAATAACTAAGAACCATTTATTAACATTAAATGTTTCTTCTCCTATTTTCCTCCTCAAAATCTTGGGACTTTACCTCCTTTGCCTCCCCTGATAAGCCACCACTGTTTCTGGATTCTCTTTACTTTTGTGTTTCTCCAAATAGCTTCAAACAGGTTCATGTTTGTCTCTGTTCCTGTCTTTCTCTCCATGTCTTTCTTTCTCTCTCACACACACATATAATTCAGTGGCTGTCTCTGCAGGGCCTAATACTGCTGGTAACTGCAGCCCAAAAGCGCTATTGAGTGAATGAAGTATTCAGTAACAGAGATGATGTCTGGGGTTTTAGGAAGTAAAATAAAGGTTTGGAGTGTGTTTTATTTCTTTTGGTTGTTTGACTTTTGTAAACATTCATCAAAATGTTATAATTAGCTCAGCTAATAAACGGCTATTGTTTTACGGTGCCAAGTGCTTATTTTCCCTTTGAGGAAATCTACTGTATAGATATTAACGTCTTGCCATCTCAGTTAATTTAGCACACATATGAGATTTCTAGTTTGTTGTGAAAGTTGTTAGACCCTCCATATCCCTTTGTGTACATCTAATCATTGAAATTGATTGTTGCTGAAGTGCCTGTGATTAATTACTGTCATGTGTTTTATTTTCTACTTGTGACAAACTTTAGATGAAGGCTTGCTCTTCACTGTAAGGAGGGTTGTGGAGCTGAAGCATCTCCAGATTATGATGAGGTTGATTTTGAGTCCAATGGTCTTTAGTTTCGCAGCAGTCTGAGCAGCCAGACTTATTATTGTATAAATACACTATGGCCTGGTTTCACAGACAAGGCTTAGATTAAGCCAGAATTAGGCCTTAGTTCAATTAGGACATTTAAGTAGCTTTTATAAACATGCCTTAGAACAAAACATTACATGTATGCATCTTGAGACAAAACAATGGCACTGATATGTCAATGCAATGGCATTAAGATATGTCAGTGCAAGTTGCTTTCAGTTAAAACAGCTCAAACATGCATTTTAGTCTGGGACTATAGGCTTAAACCTTGTCTGTGAAACCAGCCACATGAATTATATAAAATACTGAGGTTAATTATCATTGTAAATTTAAACTAAAACTAAAACCATATATTTAAAAAAAAAAAAAAAAAATTGTTAATTGAAACTAAACAAAGGCTAACTGAAAATAAAATAGAATATAAAAAACTTTATATGAAGATGAACGAGAGTCTTATGGGTTTGGAACGACATGAGGGTGAGTAATTAATGACAGAATTTTCATTTTTCCGCGAACTAACTCTTTAAACTTATTTTATTTCAGCTAGTAAGTTTCCAAGGCAACATGTCTTATTTTTTGTTTCATTTACCTTTAAATACTAAAATAACTAAACCTAAATAAACAAACTAATAAATAAAAATTAATAAAACCTATAGACCTTTACTGTATTAGTTTTGTTAAATTAAACAAAACTAATACAAAATTACAAAAACACAATAAATTACTAAAACTTTAAATAAAATTAAAGTGAAAACATAAAATATAAAGTCTAATTTAAAATATCAACAAAAACTAAATAGTGAAATAACACTGATGGGGGAAATGTTGTCTCATGACTATTCCTTTTTTTATTATTATTATTATTATTATTATTTATTATAAATGCACTTACAAACACATACATACATACATACATAATAGATCAAAGCAAAGTTTTTATATTACAAAGTTTTATATTAATGAAAAGGAAGTTTCAATTGTCTTTTCTTCCCTATATACATACACTATATATATTGCCAAAAGTATTGGGACACCCCTCCAAATCATTGAATTCAGGTGTTCCAATCACTTCCATGGCCACAGGTGTATAAAATCAAGCACCTAGGCATGCAGACTGCTTCAAAAAACATTTGTGAAAGAATGAGTCGCACTTAAAAGCTCAGTGAATTCAAGCGTGGTACTGTCCATTCATGAAATTTCCTCATTACTAAATATTCCACGGTCAACTGTTAGTGGTATTATAACAAAGTGGAAGCAATTGGGAACAGCAGCAACTCAGCCATGAAGTGGTAGGCCACGTAAAATCGCAGAGCGGGGTCTGCGCATGCTGAGGCACAGAAGTCGCCAACCTCCAAACTTTGTGTGGCCTTCAGATTAGCTCAAGAACAGTGCGTAGAGAGCTTCATGGAATGGATTTCCATGGCCGAGCAGCTGCATCCAAGTCTTACATCACCAAGTGCAATGCAAAGCGTCGGATGCAGTGGTGTAAAGCATGCCGCCACTGGACTCTAGAGCAGTGGAGACGTGTTCTCTGGAGTGATGAATCACGCTTCTCTGTCTGGCAATCTGATGGACGAGTGTGGGTTTGGCAGTTGCCAGGAGAACGGTACTTGCCTGACTGCATTGTGCCAAGTGTAAAGTTTGGTGGAGAGGGGATTATAGTGTGGGGTTGTTTTTCAGGGGTTGGGCTTGATCCCTTAAGGCAGGAACACACCAAGCCGACGGTCGGCTGTCTGGCAGTTTTTGTTCGTCGGCCGACTAAGTTTTCTCAGTGTGTTCCGCACCGTCAGCTGAAGTTGGTCCTCATCGCCTTTTTTTCGGCCGATTTGAAATGTTGAATTGGCGTCGGAGCTCGTCGGTCCGTCGTGCCATCTGATCATTCTGATTGGCTGTTCAGATACCGCCACTTGCTGGTTCGGAAAGGCATTTCATCTCACGCAGGCGCAGAACTGACGTGCTACTTGGCTGTCGGCTGTCGAGCGTTGGTTTGGTGTGTCAGGCCAACTTTGGACACAGACGCTGCCGACGTGAGCCAACCCCGCAGTCTGCTTTTGTCGCCACTAGTTCGTCGGCGTCGGCTTGGTGTGTTCTGGCCTTTAGTTCCAGTAAAAGAATTCTTAATGCTTCAGCATACCAAGACATTTTGGACAATTTCATGCTCCCAACTTTGTGGGAACAGTTTGGGGATGGCCCCTTCCTGTTCCAACATGACTGCGCACCAGTGCACAAAGCAATGTCCATAAAAACATGGATGAGCGAGTTTGGAGTCCTGACCTCAACCCGATAGAACACCTTTGGGATGAATTAGAGCAGAGACTGCGAGCCAGGCCTTCTCGCCAACATCGCTGCCTAACCTCACAAATGCGCTTCTAGAAGAATGGTCAAAAATTCCCACACACTCCTAAACCTTGTGGAAAGCCTTCCCAGAAGAGTTGAAGCTGTTATAGCTGTAAAGGGTGGGCCAACTCCAGATTAAACCCTACAGATTAAAGGATTAGTTCACTGAAATGAAAATTACCCCAAGCTTTACTCACCCTCAAGCCATCCTAGGTGTATTTGACTTTCTTCTTTCTGATGAACACAATCGGAGATATATTTATAAATATCCTGATGCATCCAAGCTTTATACCAATGAGTATGAGCTGAGCTGAAGAAAGTGCTTCCATCCACATCCATCCATCATGGATAACAAGTTCATAACAAGTTATGAAGTAAAATATCTAGCATGGATAAATCATTTATAATACAGTAAATGCTGCAATATTCAATAAAAAATAAGAATTGTCCATTTTGATTTCAGGGAATAGATTTGATTTACTCACCTTTGTGTCATTCCAAACCTGGATGACTTTCTTTTGTGAAGTCATATGAACTTCATTAATGATGCTTTTTATAGGTTTTTTTTTTTTTTTTTTTTTTTTTTTGCAAAAAAATGGTACAAAATCTGTCACTGGGGCGGTACCCTTTAAAAAGGTTCTAATATGTACCATTTAGGTACTAATATGTACACATTTGGTACCAATATGTACCTTTGAGGCCCTAATATCTTTTTAGGTACTCTTTAGGTACAAAGGTGTACCACCCCAGTGACAGCTTTTGTACCTTTTTTTTCTGAGAGTGTATATGGATCTTGACAGCCACTGCCTGTATACATTATTGTATGAAAAAAGCTGCATGAATATTCTTCTAAATTTCTCCTTTTATGTTCCACAAAGAAAGCAAGTCTTGGAACAACATATCATGACCATCCGCAGGTGTTTGTTTACAGGGAAAATGAGTTCAGGATCATTTGAGATGTGATGTAAGATCACCATTGTATTCTTAGACAGTTACAATATTTGTTTTGTTTTTCTGTTTATCGGACGTTCCTATAAATCAATTTAAGGGATAATTTGAACATTCGCTTCACAGTAGAAACCATAATAGCCTCTCCAACAACAGCTGGTTAACAATAACAGTGACATTTACAAAAACCAATTCAATTAGCAACAGACACAGAGCAGTTTAGCCTTCGGTTCACCCTCAGAATCTGACACCTGCAGCCCAAAACCTCATTTAAACATCCACTTGTGTCTCCTCATTATAGACCTCAGTTAACCTAAAGTTGCAACAGCCATTCCTAAATTCTTCCTTACAATTGTAATGTAAATTTCACACCAGGGGCTTAGTAACTGTTATTTAATTTGGTCGTAGGCCAGTATTTAACATGATAGGCCTTAGATAAACCATTTGTTCTTAAGGCAAGACACAAAAGAAGACAAAAAAAATTGGACCCAATTTTTATTTTCATTTTATACTAGGGACAATAATAAAGAAAATCAAAATGTCTTCTTTTGTGTTTCACAGAAGAAAGAAAATACAGATTTGAAATAATATTGACATGAGGGTGAGTAAATGATGAAAGTAGATTTTGGAGGCTACACTGCAAAAAAAATTACTTTCTTACTCAGTATTTTGTCTTGTTGTCCATTACAAATATCTAAACATTCTTAAATTGAGATACATTTACTTGGGAAGCAAAATGACTTCAGATATTAAGTCTTGTTTTCCAAAAAAAAAAAAAAAAAAAAAAAAAAAAAAATCAAAATCAAAATGAATTGAGTTTATATTTAAAACAAGAAAAAATATCTGTCAGTGTGGTCAGAAAAATAAATTTAGGTTAAAACAAGGTGAAAACAAGAGAAAATATTTTGGCAGATATTTTTTTTTTTTCATAAAGTCACTTAATTCTGATAAATTTTTCAGTAAACAAGATGTAATATCATAAGTCATTTTGCTTCTCTAGTAAATGTATCTTTATTTAAGAATGTTTGATATTTGTAGCCTACTGGAAAACAAGGCAAAAATACTGAGAAGGAAACTATTTTTTGCTGTGTATTTGCTGTTGATGCTTCTTTGTGTGTGTGTTTCATTCAATATGCATGGACCAAACTTTCTGTTTTAATAGAAAATGTCAATATAAGAAGGAAAACATCTCTGATTACCACTGTAACCTTGGTTCCCTGAGAAGGGGAACGAGACACAGCATCTGGAGTTTACGCTATGGGAACACCTTCAGCAATCTATTGGCCGACGACATTCTATGATGTCATGAGCGGAGTGCCCGCAAGTATAGAGGGCGCCTGCAAAATAAGTCACCAACTCTTTTGTCTGAAGGTGATGTGCAGGCAACTCGATGCATGGCAACGGGATGCCGTGTTTCGTTCCCCTTCTCAGGGAACCAGGGTTACAGGTGTAACCTAAGACGTTCCCTATAGAAGTGGAACTTCGATGCAGCTTCTGGAGTTGACGCTATAAGAAACAAATACTCACTCCACCATGCTGAGGGGGTGCCTGCCTCACTAGGATGCATGTGTAGACCACAGTGGGTATAAAATAACCTAACTCTACAGATCAATTGGATAGAGTTAAGGCGCATCAACCCCCAGGCGCAAAATTGAGAGCCATAGACTGTTTAGTGGAGCCACTCCCTAAGCTTTAATTTCTGTAATACCAAGAGAAAGTTTCAGCTTCAATGCTCAATTGCAAGGCAAGTCCCGGCCTTATCCTTATCCTTCCTCTCTTGCAGGGCAGGTCAAAACTTAAATGCCCAAAGAGCAAACAAAGTTCTAACACTAGCTATGTCAGTATATTGACAAAAGCCCTAAGGTAGTAGCTTATTCAAACGGAGCACTCAACTATAACCTTTGATCTACCACTACTTCTCAGGGGGAGAAAAAAGCTCTCGCTTCATTAAAATGAGATTTAGGAGTATTAGAATACACAAGGAGCATAAAGGAATGGCTCTTTCTATTTTAACTCAAACCCTAAGTAAACTGCAGGGTAGCTTAACCTCTACTTATCTACCCTAAAGCCATAGGGCAGAGAACTTAACCCTGTCCAAGTCATTTCAGGGACCCACTCAAAGACCTACAAGCACTAATTGAGCAAGTACTGCTGTAACAAGTTTAGCAAATTAGCTCAAAGAGGAAATATTAATAATTAATCATAACTTATGATTACTTGTAGATAAATTAATATTGCAATCAGTCAGTTCATCCAGCGAACACTTTTGATTATTCATTAATTTTAAGAAAAGCGTATTTTTCATGGCCACAGAAAAATAATTCTTTCTTAGCATGTACCGCGCTAGCGCATGTAACAAGACCAGGAATCATTAAATAGACCTTGTTGCAAGCAGGGAATAAGAACCAAATATGTATTGTGCACAAGTTTTATTAACTAAATCACAAACACAACTAATCTAAACGTATGTATGAAATACATACACACAATCACACATATATGGGTAAAATGGAAAGTGACAGAATGAAACCGGAAATAGGGACTGGAACTATGAAAAGAGTCATTTAACCATGAAAAGAAACCATCAGCTTATTATTTTCAAAGCACCTTGCTAAGAGGATTTTACTGCTTATCCTAAACCTCTGTTTAGTTAAAATATGTGATACTCGCATTGCCTTGGCAGTTAAAGCAGTCTGTGATGTTTTTGAAGTTTTTGATGGTTCTTTGAGTCGATGGTGTTGAAGTTGCAATCAATTTCTTCTGCGTTGAATGAAGAAATGATGACGAACTTGCGTGGTTAGTTTGACTCTGCTATGGCTGAGAGAGAGAGAGTTCTCTTTCTCTCGAGTAAGCACATGGCTGGTTGTAGATTGAGGCCTGCCGATGTGGCTGCGCCGGCTGGAGAGGCCATGCAGAACGGCAAGCAGAGGATGCAGGGAAGAGCTGATAGTTGCTTGTTCAGTGATCGTAATTTTGCAATTTTCTTCCAAGTTGGGATGAAGAAATTACAGTCTGACTCTGTTGGGAGAGTCCTTTCTCCCAGGCAGAGAGTGTATACATAGCAGGCTGTGGTCAAGGCCTGCCGTTGCCCATGGGCCTCATGGGGTCCCACACAACATCAACCAGAAGAAGTAGCAGAAGGAAGAAGAGAAGGAGGTCACTGTGAAGTTTCCCTTTAACTCTGTGTGGAGGTCCCACCTCCATGGGTCAGTGAGCCAATGGTCACTTAAGTTTTCAGAGGGAAAGTTTCAGTCCTTTGTCCTTCTAGCAGGGCATTTGCATATGTAATTTGATTAGGTGTTCAAGAGAAGAACCTTCAAGATTCTTATAATACTAATGTCACAGAGCAAGATGTAGGTAACATGTAACATAAATTAACAAATAGGAAACGAAAGTTGTCCATAGATAGCAAATATGTGACCCATGTGATCTTAGTTAACCATAGTATGCAATTCTGAAATATTTATCCAAAAGAGTTTGAATTAATACATAGAAAATGAATATCTATGTAGCAAATTAGCTCAAAAGGGAAAATATTAATAATTAATCATAACTCCTTATAATTAATTATAAATATTTGAATCAGTTAATCAAATTAACTTGATGTAGCTGAATTAATATTACAATCAATTCATCTGTTCGGCCAGCGAACACTCAGTATTGATTGTCTATAAACTTCTTCAGAAAGGATATTTACCTGTGGCCACAGAGAAAATAACTCTTTCTTAAGTAGCTGTGATCGAATCGTTATCAGTGACATTGGTTTATAAGCAGATCAGAATCAACTCGCAAGAATGTACACACATGTTTTATTTAACTAAATCACATAGCTAGACTAAACAAACACAAATATACAATTCATGCATACATAGGAAATGAGAGAGTGGAAATGAATTTGAACAGTATCATAACAGGGGAATGAAGCTATGAAAAGAGTAAATTAACACGCTGGATGAACCATCAGTTTCAATACTGTAAAGCACCTTTGTTAACAAAGGGGTTCACAATCTCAATACTAAATCACCGTTTAGTGTTTAAACAATACTTGCAAATGCCTTAGCTGCTGAGCGTCCGGATCTGCAGGTTCAGGAGAAATCCTTGATGGTTCGGTCCAGTGGTGCTGAAGTTGCATTGAATTTGACTCTTTTGTGCTCTTCATATGTCCTGTAACCAGATGCCTGGTGTTAGCTGCATTTGGGATGTTTGTTGCAGTTTTGGAGGATGGTTAAAACCCCAAAGGGACCACAGGGGAGCTTGTATTCTACTTTAAGACCCCAACATGACTGGGAGAGAATAGTTTAATCCTGACTTCAGTAAAGACACTCTATCTAGGTCCAATACCGCTAGTGGCATGATAACAGGGAGGAACCAAGACAAGTATCCTCCCAAAGAGGAGCGATATCCCTACTTTAAGCTCCTATATTAATTGGAGAGGGGAATAAACAAAAAACCAAAGGAATCCTATGAGTTTATTCATATGGTTCTTTTCATTCTGCTCCACTCTAAGGGGTGTTTCAAGAGCAACCTAAGAAGGGAGCCTACAAAAAGTTAAAGCCTTAGTAATTAGCCACCAGGTTACAAACTTTGTATTGGTGCCCATACAAAGGGAAGCCTACTCCTTACTCTCCCTTGGGTAAGGAGGGTGAATAAGCACAGGGCATTAAGCTGTGTGCCCACTACACTCATATCTTCGGCTAACGATCATGAACCAAGGGGAAGCCTGTATTTCCACTCTTAATAACTTAATTCATCAGAACCGGATGATGCCAGCAACATGTTTTCTGCATGATCAGAAGAACCTGCTGAGCGTGCTTCTAAATTAAGCAGATCACTTGAACTCACCTGAGGAGATCGAGAAATAATCACAAATTCCTCAAATTCCTCGGCCAGCTCAACTTGTGACCCCCACTAGTGTAGCTGCCATGCTGCCTCAGCAGCAGCAGGGCCAGACCTGTGAGGCACGGGTACACATGTTCAGACACCAGTCATGCTGAGGGTGTTCCCCATAGCATCAACTCCAGTTGCATCAAAGTTCCACTTCAATGTACTTGTCATGTGAATACTTACCGTATTTACTTAAAGTATTTTCCGGAATATAAAGCATGGCTTATATAATGCAATTAAGGTCAAGCACACAGAACATGCGCAAAGAGCACACATTTGGATTGGGGCCAAATGAGAGAGGAAGTGAATTCATGTTTATTTGTATAGCACATTTTCCACATGCCAGTAGTTTCAGTTTCGCTTTAAATAAATTCACTTAGGCTTGGCATTAATACCGAATGTTGGTTATTGTCATGCATGGGTGTATCAAAACAGTCAAAACAGTCTTTATTAAAGGATTAGTTAACTTTCAAGTGAAAATTACCCCAAGCTTTACTCACCCTCACCCTATTCAACTTACAGAAAAAGCTTAACTGACACGATGCCAGTTCCGTTTTTTTTTTTTTTTTCAGAATTTGAAAACAGAAGGCATATTTTACTTCATAACTTGTTAAATATGGATTTTTTTTTTTTTACACAAGCGCATCGCTTCGCTTCAGAAGGCCTTTATTAACCCCCCAGAGCCATGTGGAGTATGTTTATGATGGACGGATGTGGATGGAGGCACTTTCTTCAGCTCATACTCATTGATCCCACTCACTGCCATTATAAAGCTTGAATGCGTCAGGATATTTATTAATATATCTCCGATTGTGTTCATCAGAAAGAAGAAAGTCATATTCACCCAGGGTGGCTTGAGGGTGATAAAGCTTGGGGTAATTTTCATTTGAAAGTGAACTAATCCTTTATTATCTACCAACAAAAACACAGGAGAAAACAGAAACACAACCACTTATCATCGACAATAATGGACAAATGGGAAACTCAGGGCTTAAATACGAGCCCTGAGGGCTTAAATACAGGGCTTAAAATACAAGAAACAAACAAAGGGAACTAGATGATCACAGGTGAATAAAATCTAATAATCATTGATTAACCATAGCAACAAACTAGACTCCAGAAAATACGATAGCTATATATAGGCAAGACATTTTTTTTATCCTTGTTTATTATTGGGTTACATTTAAAATCAGTTTAGTGGTGCAACCCAGCTAACAAGAAACATTCTTAATATTAAAAACATTCTGAAAGTAATAGGTTTGTTCAAAGTTTTCAGTAATGTTCTCAAAAAGTGAGACATCCGTCTGGTTTTTAAATGTTACTACTTTCAAACTGTTCAGAAAACATTCAAAAGTAGTATTTCAATAATGTTTGCAAAATAATAAAACAAAACATTCCCTAAATGTTTGCATAACATAAAAGTTTTTAACTTTCAGAGAATATTCAGAAATAAAGTTTTCATAACTTAATGGGAACATTAGCAAAATGTTCTTAGAGCATATTTTTGTTAGCTGGGAATATACTAACATTTAGTAGTGCATTTTAATTTCAGTGCCTAATACACTACACTTGGACTGAGTTGTAGAGCACAGCTGGTGCAGCAAGCCTCAACTCTTTTACTAGTCCCAAGGTTAAAGAGATGGGCTGTGTGTTTGTGGTGTATGTGAATTTTGTCACACTGCAGTGAAGTGCACTTGAAAAGCATAATTAGGCAGGTTCCCACAGAGGCATAAATTTCCTCTCAGCGAGTCACAATATTATGACCATCTCCCCGCAGGCTAGCACAGTGTGTTCTGATAGTTGCTTCCCTAATAAGTTTCTTTGTCAAAATGAATGCCAAAATATTGGTGCCTTTCTCTCCCACTCCTGAGAACATTGTGTGCCTCTCTCTGGCTCTCATTTCACTTCACCTTCATTATCAGAATGACTGTTGTAAAACTATAGGGCCAAAGCACTGCAAAGTTGGTCAGTATTCGGGGTTGTTAGAGCATTCCTGTAAAACAAACATTTCTAAACAAGGATGATGGCATCACAGGCATTATTCATTCACATATATGCATTTGGCAGATGCAGAACTACCCAAGTCTTGAATTTATTCTGACTTACTCTAAAAATTATTAACTCTAGTAGATTATGCTAAGTCCATAACACCACAAATCTACGATCAGGTTAGTAACGGACTAAAACTTTTAGAGCAACAGAGTGTTGCTAGACTAATCTAAATAGGGTGAGCCTCAACCTCTGATTATTGTAATATTATTCTAACTGTGTACGTGGGAAGTCACGGCATGATTATAAAAAGTTACCATTAGAGGAAGTTAAGTTGGTCAGCTTATTACTATGGTCATGACCTCTGGTTAGATATAGTCTTACCTTAATTAAGTGTGTACAGATCTATTGGGACAAAATTGCATAATTGCATCCAAAAACAACCGCCTAAATGCGCTCGTTGTATATGCGTTGCCTACATATGATGGTATTTTGACCAGATGAGAACTTGTGAAGAGCTTATAAAATCTGTAAAGGAGTCAAAACAATGGCAGCAATCTCTCTGTCACACACACAAATGAAGATCTGCTGCAAGGAGACACGGTTCTGATGCCTGTACCGAACTGATGAGAAAAAAACAGTTATGCTTTCTGAAACATTCTGTCATTTTTAGGGTCGCATCTTGTGACATTGTGTCCTGTTTTTGGTTCGTTTACAAGTCTTTGGTCCAGGTTGCGTTCATATTTCACTCAAACTGCACCAGAGTTTGTTTGGAAGCGGACCGAGACCCATCTTTTCAGGGGTCTTGGTCCGCTTGTTTGGTGTGCACCAGGGTTCGGAGAGTAGCGTTCACACTTATTCAAATGAACCGCACTAACAGAGCGCCAGGGTTCGTTTTAATGGAACCAAACATGCCAAGTGTGAACACACCCTTAGTCTAGTCCAGAGGTTAATTAGCTGATTTCCTGAAGACTAGAGCTACCAATGTCCTTATTTGCACATCTTTCATTTTAAGAAGACATGCTTAAAATATGTGCACATACACGGTGCTGGTTCATGTTTAGAGCACTAGACTAAAAACTTGAAACGTGCTTGCTCCGGTCCGTATATGATCATATGATCCACCTTGCAAGTGTTGTTAAACTCATTTCAGCATTCCGCACAGAAACCGCTCTCATGCGCGCTCCACATGTTGTTTGAATTCTCAGCTGTAAGTGCAGTGATTGGGTTAAAAGAGTTCATTCTCATGAATAAATGCAGAGAAGTGTTCAGAAACGGTTGACATCAGCTCGTTCATCCAGCCACTACTGGAGCACCGCAGCCAATCAATCTTGCCAGTATTACGCATTGACGTCAGAATAGGCGCTCTGTTTACATATAAATTGCATATTTGAGGTCTAAACAACTACATTCTCACCTAAAAAAACTCTTAAAACTACATTCTGTTACACAATAACAGTAGTATCTCTAAAAATATGGTGGGTTTGCTCGTCCGCCATGACACTCACTGTGAGAATATGCTTGTTCAGAAAAGTACTGCGAGAGCTTTTGGAGAGCATATGACTGAATTATGCTTTTAAATTTCTTTCACGGTACTTGATGTCATATGCTGATCGGTCTGCGCAACGCCGATGCATCTCGAACAAGCCTAATGATGAAAGCGGAGTGATTCAAATGGTGAAATGGTTACCGTGGTGATACTGGTAGAATAGCGCATGGCTTGAAAGACCTCTCAGCCAATCAGATTCGAGAACCAGAAAGAACTCCAGGCATTTTCATTTTCTTTTATGTATGGACCATTATCGCAGTGGAATTGAATACCAGAAGTCTCCATCGAAGCAGTGTATGGATTCTTCTAGTTATGCATATTTTCAATGCGCTGTAATCAGTTGACTAAACGCCTATCCACAGGATGATTTAAAAATCCAGATATTTTCAGAGACAGGAGAAGAGATATTCTAATGATTACTGTGTACAAAATTTTCCAAACTCAACAGAACTTGAAGTTTTAATACATTGTAGTGATTTTACTTTCGTCCATCCAAGGACGCAAAGTAAAATAGGGATTGGTACTCACGTCACCGCTGACGTTGTGATTTTTGGATCACACGTCTCTTAAGGTGTGGTTATGAGAACATCAGATGACCACTTCCCCCCCTTTTCCTAGTTCAGGGCACCAGTCAAGGTCTTTTACCTTGGCAGTATGAGAACACTCTCAACAGGGGCTTTTCATTCATTTAGAATTAATGTAAAGTGGTCAGCTGATTTATTTGAAAGATTGGTGAGATTGCTAACTTGTAGAGCCTCTTCTGTATTATCGGGCACAAGGAAGACACATGTGTAATAAAATACATTTTATTAACAAAAAGATAAACAAGAATAACTAACACAACTACTAAATGAATACCATGAATGATAAAGGAATAAAGTGCATAAGATACATAGAATACAAGTGATTAAGTTGAGTGTGGCTATGGAAGAGTTACGTTATCTTATGGAAAGATAAACTGTTTCTTTGAAAATAATAAGGTGGAGAACCTTATCATGCACCAAACAAATAAACAAAAGATTATTTGTTATTAACTCACATCAGCTATATTACATCTAATGGGAATTAAGAAATTATATACTGATAATATACAACAATGCCAAGGTCGGAAAGAGGTTTGGTTGAGTGATATTTATGTTCCCCGTTGTTAAATCCAATGACGGTGACGTCTTCCACTGGTTGTGCTGGGTGACAATGCTGTGGGGAGAGGAGCCAGAATCTGTTTCAACAGTCTTGAACATGAAGCTCTGTGGGATGCTGATCTCCTGGAGCACCAAAGGGTCCTAAAATCTGGAACACGCAGATGAGGCCCTGGCGTAGGTGCAGAAGGTCCTTAACAATCTGGAACACGCAGACGAAGGTACCTTGGAAGCAAGGTTTTCTCTCCTGAGCTTAACCTTGTTGCAAATGTCGTTACTGTCTCACTGGATGGAAACTCTGAACGTAGTGTTTGTTAATGTCTCTTTCCTCACAGGCTGGAGGCTCAGAACGTGGTCATCTCTGTTGCTGCCTCACAAGCTGTAGACTCAGATCGTGGGACCTGTTGTTGTCTCTCTCTGGATGGACCAGAGGCTCAGAACGGTGTTGTATCTGTTAGTGTCTCAGCTTCGCAAGCCGGGACTCAGAACGGCATATTAGTTAGTGTCTATCCCCGTACAGGACAGACTCGGAACGGTATATCTGTTGTGTCTCACCCGATGGGAAACTCAGAACGATATATCTGTTAATGTCTCACTACTTACAGAGCTGAGACCCAGAACAAGGAGTGTCTGTTGAAAGGGTACATTTAACCCTTTCTGATGAGGAGGAGATTGCAATTTGGCGCTTCTCCATTTGAGTGCTGTGATTGGCTGCTGGCATCAGAGGGGACACACACAGTGTGGCCCACCCTTCTTTCCCCTGTGGAACTCATTTGCATAAAGCACAAAGTTGAAAGTCTTTACAGTGTCTTTAAAGTTTACCAGTGCATTTCTCACTTTCCAAACCACCACCAGAATACCTTTGGCAATATCCTAAACAAATAGAGACTAAACATGATGGAAAAAGATTGAACTGTCATGCATTCATTCAACTGTACATTAACAGCTGAATTTGTGTCAGATGTTGCACTACGAATAGCTGTCACTGAGAATACTTATTTCTCTGAATAAGTATGAAATGGATGTGTGTAGTTTGCATCAGTTTAAAGTTTTCCAAACATAGTTATGAATGGATTTGGATGGATCTTTGTGATCTCTCTTTGTTTCACCCACTGGTCCTCAGGAATTTTTATGGCAGTCTCTGGCCAACCTTAGGAAGTAGTCTCTAGATGGGTGAAGGGCAGAAATTGCATGTGGACCAATGCGAAGTCCTGTCCTTCCCAGGCTTGGTACAAGAGGTCTTCTTCTTGCCCTCTAAGAGGTGTCTGGATGTTGTCCTTACATCTTTATCTGATGGCGTTGGACAGTTTGTTTGTGTTAGTCCACCAAGATTCAATCAAAATGTAGCAAACCTTTGTCTGCTGTTACGGACAGAGAGGGGCCTGGCCATAAACTGGGCCCTGGAATGTGCTGTTCCCTACAACATAATCCGATCTGAGAAAGCAGTGACTGGTAAACACATTTAATTGGTTCACCACACAGTGATCGCAATGCTGAAGTGTGTGTGAGACCTGATGAATAAGATCAGAATGAACATTTATTTATCTGTATTAAATATGTTTGTCATTATTCATTTTCATATTCACTATTCAGTCACTAGTCATTTTTCATTGACAATGTATGCAATTCGCACGTTTATGCCAAAATTATAAATTAATATTCAAAGTAGTCATGCTGTCAAGGTATTACTGTTTAACACAGTGGTCTCAAGCTGCCGGCCCACAGGCCATTTATAGGAAAATATTTGCACTAACTGTTAAAAACTAATACTGTAACAATGATAGAGACACTGCTTACATTTTTTGCTAAGTATGGCAAAAAATATTTTAGTAATGAAATTTGAAGTAAATGAAAATTAATGCAAAGGAAAGTAAATTTTCAGAAATTTTGCGCTTTCTTGTGCTTGAATATTAAAATGGCCCTCCTATGAGGTGTCAATCACAGCAACAGCCCCCAGCCAATTTGAGTTTGAGACCCCCGGTTTAAGATAAATGTTTAACATCGTTGCATAGTAAAATTTCTTTGAGGCATTTACCGTGCATTTAACTATTTTAAATGCTTTAACAAAAATTAACCATGGTTTAACTACAAATAAAACCAAAAAAGCATTATTGTAGTTAAACCAGGGTAACCACAATTTAACTATAGTTTTGCTACACAAACCAAGTTTAACCATGGTATTTGTAGTAAGACTGTGGTATATAATTGGTAATAAATCCATGAAAAAAAGCATGGTAACTACATTTTTTTACTATTAAAACCATTATTACTTTTCCTGAGGGTTAATTCATTCAGTCAAATTAATTTAAAAATGTAAATTCAATAGGTATGAATTATGAAATATCATCAGTAAGAGAAAAACACTGTTAATTAAAGCTACAAGCAGGGATGAAAGGACCCTTGCACCCGGTGGAACAGTGGGCGATATTCATTTAAGTGGATAAATAGAGGAGAAATATGGCAAAGTCATTCTGATGCACCACACTTCCTGCTGCCAGCAGGTGGTGCTTTGACTATAACTGAATATTGCCATATCTTCAGGTCAGGGCTGTTATCAAATATTTGAAGTTTGGGGCAGATCGGACATTGTATGCCTGAGTTACAACAACTTCCTGTTTTGTGGCGTTAATCGCATACATTAGCACTTAGCCAAGTGTTGCATGATTTAAAGTGTTTCTCGCATGTTTGGTACTTCGTGGCATATTTAAATGTGTTTCTGGGAGTGAATTACAGTGTAAAGCATGCTATTTCCTGTTGCCAACAGGTGGCGCTATGACTAACTGAATATTTGCATGGACAGAACTTTTATCAAACATGTGAAGCTTGGGGCAGATCGGACACTGTATGCCTGACTTACAACAGCTTCCTGTTTCATGGCGAAACATCGGACTTTGTCAGGCCGCTACGGACATGCCATTCAATGAAAACTCAAGATCTTTGCAATTTATCATGGCTAAAGTTTGCAAAGTTTCATGAGTTTTCAAGTATGTTTAGGCCCTCAAAAATGAGATTCATTTCGGAGAAAAAGAATAATAGACCGAGCAATTACAATAGGGTCTTTACACCATCAGTGCTCGGGCCTAATGAGAAGACAAGCACTGGACTGTGGCAGAATATTTGGGAAATAAATTTATTTATTGTTAGGATGCACATTTGGAAGGGAAATATATTTACAGGAACAGTAGGTTGAAGATAGGAGATGTAAACATCGCACAGGCTACTGCACATGAACGCACGGCATGTATAATTTTGAAAGAAGGACCTTCATCCCGCCGTATCAGTCTCACCCATTCTTTAATCAATTCTTTTTGTGTCGGGAAAACGTGAAACTGAGGCAAGGGTGTTATTATTTAGAATTAGAGCAGCCGGGAACACTGTAGTAACACTGGCGATAGGATTCAGCCATTAGTTTTGACTGTGCTGCGATGGTACCGGAAATAGCGATACACCGCTTCACGTACCAAAAATAGGAAGTGAGATAAAGGTCCATTCCACAGCATAGTAATGATAATAACCGTGCTTGGAATGCAGAGGAGAAAAAAATCTGTTCTGACCCTTCAGGAGATGTTTTAGATCTTTTCAAATGACTCTGTAATGAGATCATTAAACAAAGTGCTTACGGCAATGACGTTTATTAAATATTGAAGCAACATCGTTTAACAGACTTGTTTGCTGATGAACGCATCACCTTGAAAATGTGTTGGTCTCGTTATTTCCATGAATAAGACATTTGATTTAAATAGGTGATGGGACAGAAACTGAAATAGATTTCCATGAATGTGGAAGTGTTTACCTGGAGGAAAATGTTATTGCTGAGAGGTTTCTCTTTCACATTTCAGGAGCTTTAATGGAGTTTTCACATATGAGTCAGTGAAGTATCAACAAATTTCTCTTAAAATTCCTTAGAAAAAATAAAACTACACCTAAACAAGTCTATGTTCACATCTTTCTAGGCAGACTGTCCACACAAATCTATCTGCATGGGTTGCTTTGATAACAACAGAGGCGTACCCACGTGTGTAGAGAGGCTTTCAAAATGGATGCAGAAAAAAATGGAGGTGCATCAAATAAGCTCCCTGTGGAGCTGGAGTGCAGAACTCCTCCGTCACACAAGAAAAACTCAGTGAGGAAGAAGACCTGGTATATATTGTGATGTTCCATGCAGTAGTCGAAACCGGAATCTTTGGACATTCTGTTTGAATACCGTATGAATACTTCCGGCATTTCCGTCACCAGTTTTGACATTATCGTTGTGTGTCATGTTAAGAGTGATGCAAAAGACAATTTGAAATCCGATTTGAGCAGCCAAAGCAACTAGACTGAGATGCATCTGCAAACCACCTCCATATGTGGTTTGAATCAGATTTGAAAAAAATCAGATTTCATGTTTGTTTGGGTTTTTTTTATTATTTGTGAGATGTGAATGTTGTTCAGTTGATCTGTTATTGTGCTGATGGCCAGCACTCTTCATATGGTCATTCACGTGTTCACACTTACAAATAATCAGATAGTATACAAAATATGCATATTTGGCGAGCTGTCTGAGGGGAGGGCTCCGGCCCAAACACAGAGTACTACCCCTGTATCTCTGGTTAGGAAAGTAACCAGGTGAGTGTGAGGAGACGGGGTGGTGGAGGGATGCAGAAAACTGTTGAGGAACGTAGGTGAGTCCGCTATGTATCTATATAGGCCTTAACTGGTTAATTGGTTAAGCAATTTGATAGTGTTCCTCCCAAACTTTGTTAATTAAACATCATTTAGAGAGGCGTGTGTAAAACAACAGCTGGCTGTGTTGGATAATTGATACACGCTTTAACAGCAGCCATGTTTTTGTGTTTTGGATTCTGAATGTGTGCTGAGATATATACTGTTTGAGTAAATGCTTCTGAAAGAAGTCATTTATGCTCACCAAAGCTGCATTTATTTTATCAAAAATACAGTAAAAACAGTAATATTGTGAAACATTTTTACAATTTAAAATAACTGTTTTCTATTTGAACATATTTTAAAATGTAATTTATTCCTGTCATGGAGAGGAAACAATGATAATTAAGAGAATTAAAGGGGTAGTTCACCCCAAAAATAAAATTTTGTCATTAATTACTCACCCTCATGTCGTTCCAAACCTGTAAGACCTTCTTTCATCTTTAGAACACAAATTAAGATGTTTTTGATGAAATCCACGAGGTATATATAACTCGTCTATAGACAGCAATGTAATCACCACTTTCAAGGTCCAGAAAGGTACTAAAGACATCGGTTCAACCTTAATTTTATGAAGCAATGAGAATACTTTTTGTGCGCAAAAAAAAAAAAAAAAAAATCCAAAAATTTGTTTTTTGGATTCTGAATGTGTGCTGAGATATCGTCTCAGGTTACGTATGTAACCATGGTTCCCTGAGAGAGAACGAGATGCTGCGTCAAGCGCTTTGGGAACGCCTCTGCGTGATTGCGTCTTGAAGCACATGTGAAATCAGTCCAATGGCGTGACGGAACGTCATAGGCGGGTGACATCATGACCAGGAAACTATAAAGCACACCTGAACCAAACAGTGTCAGCTTCTGAAAAATCGCAGTAAGTCGGTTACAGGCATGCCGGGAGTATGGTAACGTGACGCAGCATCTCGTTCCCTCTCAGGGAACCATGGTTACATACGTAACCTGAGACGTTCCCTTTCAATGGAACTCGCGCTGCGTCAAGCGCTTTGGGAACGAAATACCCATGCCGCCATAAAACCAAGTGCCCGTCTGTGTGAAATCGTGATGCACACACTAAGACGCGAGCACTCGTGACCTCGGCCAGGTCCAGGATATAAAACCTGACGAATGTGTGCGGCGAGAACCAACCATCACACACCTCCTGAAGGGAGACTCCAGAAAGCAAAGCCAAAGAGGCAGCCATACTCCGAATAGAGTGAGCTCGGACCATAAGAGGTGACGGTTGGCCGGCCGACTCGTAGGCAAGTGAGATAGCCTCAACTATCCACTTACTTAAGGTTTGCTTAGATACAGGGTAGGGAGACCTGAATCTATAAGCTGGACCCCCTCAGAGGCCACGCCCACAGGTTCCACAACTCCGGGCGGGGGGTGAAGGAGTGAGCCCCCTGCCTGTGAGAGCAGGTCCCTCCTGACCAGAATCTCGAAGGGAGAGCCGTCGAGGAGAGACATCAGGTCCGAGAACCCCACTCGGCCCAGCCAGAACGGGGCTATTAACAGCATCTGGACCCCGTCCCAGCATACTCTCTCTAAAACTCCTGGGAGCAGAGCAATCGGGGGGAAGGCGTACAGATGCAATCTCGGCCACGTCTGTACCATCGCATCCAACCCCAGAAGGGGCTGAATACGTGAGGGAGTAAAACAATGGACACTGAGTCCTCTCTCGAGATGCAAACAAATCCACATCTGCTTTCCCAGCTCAGGGTGAAGTCTCCACTCCTCGGGCCTCAGCCCCTGCCTCGACAGGATGTCTGCTCCCTGATTCAGACGCCCCGGGATGTATACTGCCCTGACTGACAGTAATTTCCCTTAGGCCCACAGGAGGATCTGGTGTGCCAACTTGCATAAGGGGCATGAACGCAGACCCCCCTGATGATTTATATATGAGACAACCACTGTGTTGTCCATGCGGACCAGCACATGGTGGCCCCTGAGGTCTGGGAGGAAGTGTTTGAGTGCCAGGAACACAGCCATCATCTCCAACTGGTTTATGTGCCAGGAATGATAATGGCCCCTCCACAGACCCCGAACCGAGCGACCACTCTTGATCGCCCCCCATCCAGTGATGGACGCATCCGTCGTAAACGTTACACGACGACAAGAGTCTTTTGGGAAAGAAACCAAGGTTTCTTTCACGCGGCATCGCGGCCTAGCTTCAGCTTGTTTATGGTTGTGAGAATCACTTTTATGCGAGCCGGAGATAGACGTGCTTGCATTGAAACCGAATCCCAAATTACACCCAAAAAAGTGTTTCTTTGAGATGGAGATAGCACACTTTTCTTTGCATTTAGCCGTAACCCCAACAACTTCATGTGGGCGAGAACAGCATCTCGATGCTGAACCACCAACTCTTTTTGACTGTGCCAGGATCAACCAGTCGTCTATGTAGTTCAACACACGGATGCCCTGGAGTCGCAACGGAGCCAGAGCTGCATCCACGCATTTTATGAAGGTGTAAAGTACTTGAGTAAATGTAATTAGTTACTGTACTTAAATATCTTTTTGGCTACTTTGTAGTTGTACTGAGTATCAAAGATATTGGCAACTTTTACTCTCTACTTGACTGCATTTTTGAGCAAGTAAATGTACTTTTTACCTCAGTGTGGAGATTGGGAAAGAAAGGCAAGCCCCGGCGAGGAGGCTGTGACCTAGACGGTAAGAAGCGTTCGTCTCATAAACTGGATTGACGAGCTTCTTGTTTTTCGGCTGGCCAGCTGATGTTTAATCTAGTCACAACCTCCACCAGCTCCTCATAAGCTTGTGTGTGAGGTGGCAAGTCCTCAACATCACAAGCATCGATACTAGTAACGTCTAATTCCTCAGAACTAGATTGTTGCAGTACCGGTGCTTCACCAGGGGTGGAAGAAACCGGAGAGCGTGCTTCCACCTCCTGAAATGGAGCACTGGGTCCTGCAGTTAAAGGCAGAGAAAGGGCGGCGCCTGTCTCTAACCCCTCTGCAAGATCCATTTGCGAACCCCATGACGTGAGCCTTCGCTGTGCCTCAGCAGCAGTGGGACCCAAGCCACGGGGAACGCGAGCCGAAGCGCCTTCCTCAAAAAGGGCCCGGCTGGAGCGGAGCGTCTTGAGAGACAGCTGTTCACAATGCTCGCAGCCAGCCCCCTCGAGGGCTGCCTGGGCATGCTCCGCTCCCAAACAAACAACGCAAAGCTCGTGTGTATCTCCACCCGTGATGTAACGAGGGCAGGGAGTAACACACAGTCTAAACTGTTGCTTGCTCGCCATAATCTTTGTCTTATATATATGTGACAAATAAGACACACAATTTCACAGAAAGCGCTTACTGAAGACACAGAAGCTGACACTGTTTGGTTCAGATGTGCTTTATAGTTTCCTAGTCATGACGTCACCCGCCTATGACATTCCGTCACCCCATTGGACTGATTTTACATGTGCTTCACGACACAATCACGCAGAGTCTCTACTGTCACTTTCGATGAAAATGAGGGAAAACTTGAGATGGGTTATGAATGAATGGGTGACGAAAGGAGCTTGTGTAAGTCTGGTAATACTATAGTTTTTACTCTCTCTCTCTATCTCTCTCTCTCTCTCTCACAGACACACACACATACACACGATTTTTCAGTGTTTGTGCTGTTCAATAATGCTTTATAATTCAGACTCATTCTTGCAGCAGGGATGAAACTCCTGCTCTGCTCCCTGGAGAAATGGTCAGCTGTATTGCAGACTGTGTGCGGCCTTGTGATATTCCTCAGACATGCTTACTGAGCAAGTTCTTCCTCTGCTCTTCTCTTCTTCATCCTTTTTCTTATCAAAAAATTGGATTCCACTTTTTCTCCCTCTGTCTTTTCTTCTCCAACACAAGCCGCTGACACCCCCTGTGTACCGTACAAGTAGCTAAACTATATTCTTTTTTACAAGTAACTTTTTCTTATACAACGTGAAGAATCATGCTTGTGTTCCAGTAAGAGTTTCTGGCTTGTCACTTCCTTGTGATTTTGCAGAGATGTGGGTGTATGATGTCATATGAACATGACAGTTACACAGTAAAAAATGCTCTTAGGCAAAAAAAAAAAGCATCAAATGGTTAAAGTTATGATACCACTATGATAGTAAAACCTGATGAATAAATGTTTTTCCAAGTGTGTAAAGCATGCTAAACAATATTCTCTGCTTATAATCATAGACCTGCAAAACAAAAGTCTACATATACTGCCGCTCTAAAGTTTGGGGTTGTATATCTTTTCCATAGAAAATGCATCTTGAATGCATTATATATATAAATGCATTATATAGAAAATGCATCTTGATTTAAGAATATTTAGATATTTGTACTTGAAATAACACAAAAATATTCAGTAGGCCTAAGAAAAACATTTTTTGCAGCGTGAATGAATGAATGAATGAATGAATGAAATACTAACTTACTTACTCTTAAACATACCCAGGTATGTCACATAACCTGCTTTCTGGAATACCCTGAAGTTGTGCTTTCACTTGTGGTTCTGTAAATAAAAGTGTACAAATGTTGCGGCCTCACCCTAGACGGGGTCATAACATTAACAGTAACAGTAAGCTTTTGCTTAAAATAATAAAAAATAACAGTACATACATTTGTAATGTTACAAAAGATTTCAACTTCTAAGAAATGCTGTTCTTTTGAACTTTCTATTCATCAAAAAATCCTGAAATAATGTATCAAGGTTTTCACAAAAATATGAAGCAGTGTTACTTTTTATATTAAAGGGGTGGTTCAATGCGATTTCACTTTTTTAACTTTAGTTAGTGTGTAATGTTGCTGCTTGAGCATAAACAGTGTCTGCAAAGTTACAGCGCTGAAAGTTTATTGCAAACGGAGATATTGTCTTTTAAAGTTATGGCAGTTTAATGCCTACAAAAACGACCGGTTTGGACTACAACGAGCTTTTTCCCGGGTTGGTGACATCATAAACCCTGCAAAACACGCCCCCGGGAACACGCAACAAAGTGGCCGAGGCCATGTCGCGCAGCATAATGGAAGCGGAAGAGTTGTGTACACCGGAAGCGAGCGACGCGTCAAAAGATAATAGAACCCGTTATAATCTGTGACATTTTCTACACTGGATGCGGCGCTGAAGACCGCTTCCAGAATCTACACGAGTTCAGTGCTGGATTTGCACAAAGGCTTTTACTGAAAGATGGAGCAGTTCCCACTTTAAAAGCAGAAGCTGCTGTTTATTGACTTCAAACTGTAAGTACGTTTTATTGGTTGTACATGTCTTTTAAACGTATAGTTCTGTTGCTATTTTTGGTTGCATCAAGGACGTAAACAAAGACCAACGCGTTTTTGCTTCGCTAGCCAGTTCAAACTAAATTCAAATCCATACTTCAACAAACGCCAACAAACTTCTATGTTCATAGACAAACAGTTGTTCATGCTATAAATTAAACGCTACCTTTACAAAAATGCTACTACTCAGTCATGTATTCGGCTACAGTAAAGCTTTAATCAGGATAAAACCGTATATTGAAAGCTAACAAACAGCAGTGACAGCATATCTAAACACTTTGACACAAATACAAAATGAAATACCATTCATAAACGTCCTTTAAAAGCCGCGACCCTCTTCATCTGGGTCTGATTCGGGCTCAATTTGATAGACGCCATTATTTACATTTCCACCTAAGCGCGTAACAACGAATGGTAAGGGGCGTGGCGTTTCCGGACGGTTCAGCGAATCACGATACACTGGGCCAGCTAACCAATCTGAGCACATTGCGTATTTCGGAGGGAGTGGTATCATAGAAGCAGGAAGTCAAACGAGCCGTTCATATGACAGTGGAAACAGAGGTGTAGAATAAAGGTAAAATATATGAAAAATACAGCGTTTTCAAAAAACAAAGCATTAAGACATGTTAAACTGTGCCCCAAAAACACAATCATTGTGTCACAATCATTCTTTCGAAAACATTTAAAAAAAACTTTACAGACCCCAAACTTTTGAACAGTAGTGTATGCTTTTGCTGAGACAGTTTAATGATCTTTAACTTTAAAGGAATGTCTGGTTAAGGTGTTGTTTACATGTATTTACACGTTGTATGATTAAGCATAATGTATGTAAGATAATGCATGTTAACATACTTGATGAGTTTTTAGTAAAATCCACATCCACAGACTGTTACTCTATTTTATTATACTTAAAGATTTTGTTTTACCCATGAAATAACCAGACCTTTCTTTCTTTGTTTCTCTCTTGTCTCTTTGAAATCGGTTGTCCCATATCCAGATTCTTCATTTCTCCTCCTGTGTGATGAATTCTGTTATGCATCAAGTCATCCAGAGTCACATGATGAGCTTAAACCCATCACTGTGTCCTGCTTATCTATTTAAAGTGTTTTAAAGAGAGCGTCTCAAATACTTAATTAGTATGTTGTGACTCGTTGACCACCTGCTGTGCCACTTTATTGTTAAACACCAATCACGGTCTTAACATGCGCCAAGAGAGCGACACTTGAGGCCTGATGCAGCTTGCACATTAACACTAATGATAATTAAGGGAAACAGACCTAAAGCATCACACAAACATTTAACTACAGTCATTCAGTGATCGTACTTGATGGCTGCAGTTACAAGACCAAAAATGTAGAAGAGTTGTGTTTGCCTGTGCAAAAAAATGATGCATGATATAGGATGTTGTGAGTGGTTGCTAGGGCATAACTATGCAGTTGCTAAGGTGTTCTGGGTGGTTACTAGAGTGTTGCTAGGTGGTTTCCTCCTGTCTAACGGGTTCTTCCTTCATTGTACGCCTTTTTTCACCTGTTTTATCTTCCAGTGGATGAAATTTTTAAGCCTGATTACTTATTAAAGTAACTAGCAAAGTACTCGAAGGAATCATTTTCAGCAGTCACACTTCATGCAAATCAGTAACACTATATGCAACCAGCTAATGAATGAATTTAAAGGGCACATTTCAACATTTCTCTCCACTATGAGTTTTGAGAGTGTGATGGAGAATTATTGAACACAGACGATATGATCTTACTATATCAACTAGGTGAGGTCTAATGGGCTGATTATCACACGGCTGACATGTTTCTCACAAAGGCATCCAAAAGCTGCAGGGGTCACCACAGATGGACAGGAGGTGGTCATTTTCTGTGCAGCATGCAGAAACTATCTAGAACACACTCCAGAGTTTCATGGCCTTTATTGAACAAAGAAAAGAAAGAGTGAGAACCTGTCTGTGGAGACTCTAAGTAATTCAAGGTCATTTGTAATTGTAGATTTTTTTTAATGTTTTTGAAAGAAGTCTTTAATATTCACCAAGGCTGCATTTATTTGATCAAAAATACAGTAAAAAGAGTAATGTATTGTGAAATATTGTTACAATTTAAAATAAAGGTTTTCTATTGTAATACATTTTAAAATGTAATTTATTCTTGTGATGACAAAACAGAATTTTCAGCATCATTACTCCAGTCTTCAGGGTCACATGATCCTTCAGTAATCATTTTAATATGCTGATTTGCTCCTCAAGAAACATTTCATATTATTATCAATGTTGAAAACAGTTGTGCTGCTTCATAATTGTGTGAAATTCAGTGATACTTTTGTTTGAATAGAAAGTTCAGAAGAACAGCATTTTTTGAAAGACATTTTTGTAACATTTTTATGTGTTACAAAAATTGTAACATTATAAATGTCTTTACTGTTACTTTTCATCAATTTAATTTCATTGCTAAATAGAAATTTTAAATAATTAATTTAAACAAAATGTAAGTGAATTACTGTGAACATTTGTTGTTGTTTTTGCTTTTAGGGACAAGATTTTCTCCTTGGTAAATTTCACAGATGCTGCTGATTGAGCTTATCTTTATTTTAATTTGGATTATTTAGCTGTTGTAGCTGTGGCACAAAGCTATTGCAGGGTTCAAACTTCCTCATCATCCTCCTGGTTACCAGTCCTGAGCTTTAATTGCTAGACCACAGCACACACATAAGTATGCTCATTTTCTGAGTGACCTTTTAAAAGTCATCAGTGCTTTGTGATCATCGGCTGTCATTACTGGGCTGGTAATAGCATCCCCCCGTGGAAAAGACAGCGCTGTCATAATGCATTTAAAATGTCTCATCACCATCGAAACAGAGTAAAACAAACCAATTGTGTCTCTCGCTCTTGTTAGCGATGCAGAGGACGGGCATCATATTGGTGCCTCTCACAGTGATGATGATGATGATTTGGGCTGCTATATTTAGATCGTCTCTGTTCAAACTCCCTGTGGGCTTGCTATATAGAGCCATGTAGCTGCTTTTATGGAGAATCCAAACACAAAATTAGACCTTCAGGTGGAGTCCTGAAACTCAACAGACTTTATGTCTGTGATGTGAGCCTGAAGCTCTTTGTTTCATCTTTGTTTATGTTCACTATATAGTAATGCATTTAGAGAAGTTTAGACTTAAAGGAATAGTTCACCACCAAAACTTTCTAGTATTTTTTACTCACCCTCATGTTGTTCCAAACCTGAATGCTGTATTTTATCCATGGATCAGCAATCAAATCTCAGTCTTCATTCCTCATATTTTATTAATTTATTATTTTTTAAATTGCTACATCAACGCATGCAAGAACCAGTTGCGTTTGGTGTCAGTAACGTCCAAACTGAAGATGAGTAAATAAAGACTTCAATCTGGTTCTGTTCCTCACACAAAACAGTAAAAAAAGTATACTTCAAGTTCATTTTATTAAGTATACTTAAGTAAAGTTCCAAGCTGCGTTCCATTTGACAGGGTCCTTACGCAATGTTCACTGCTCCTTACTCCCTGAGCATGGTATATCAGTTGAAGTGGATTTCGCTGACAATAATTGCTCATTTGGAACGCCCTGCAAACGTCATCAAACAAAGTCAATGACGGGGTTAAGCAGATTATGATAGGCTATAACATAAATAGATATTATAATTTACTTTTGAATTTAAAAATATATAAAATACATATACAAAATATTATTTTTGCACTAAGTATACTTCTATGTTCCGTAGGTACTCATTTTTTATACTTGAAATATACCTTTAACTGTACTTTTACTCTTTCCATTTTAAAAACATTTTATTCTAGCTTCATGCATTTTTATCAACACTAGAATGTGGGTTAGTTTCATAAAAAAAAAGCAACATTTTTAACAAAAAGCTGAGAAAATCATATTTTTGTCAAAGACTATGTCCGGATGGGATTCAGAACGATGATCAAAACACAGATGGATTAGAGTGAGTCCATCATCACCTCCAAAGCTTTACATTCATTTCGACATCTCATTCAGTAACTTTAGGCAGTTTTTATTTATATGCTGTTTAATGTTTGATAATCGCGTTATTTTACATTTGCGTAAGCAATAATCTATCACTTGTTTCTGCTGCTGCTTCACCTGCGTTTTGATGCGTTTGACTATTTTAGAATATGCGTAATAGTGCCCCCTACCATTAAACAGTGAAAACACGGACAGCTGGAAAATTCAGTCAATGGCGGGAAAAGAGTAGATTTGAAGTAATTCCTATGTACTGTACTCGGCCAGTAGACTAGCCTACACAATTTCAGATACTCAGAATTAGGGACACATCTGTTTTCTTTATAAATCAATATTTTCAAACAATGTAAGTTTATAAGACAGTATGTAAAACTATGTGAAAAAAAGTATTTGATAGGCTACTCTATCAAAAGTGTAAACACAACTACAAGCCAAGTATACTTAGGCCCAGTTTCACAGACAGGGCTTAGCCTAAGCCAGGAGTAGGCCTTAGTTCAATTAGGATATTTAAGTAGCATTTATAAACATACTCTAGAAAAAAAAAAAAAAAAAACATTACTGGTGTGCATCTTGAGACAAAACAATGGCACTGGCATATTTTAAGATATGTCAGTACAAGTTGCTTTCAGTTAAAACAGCTCAAACATGCATTTTAGTCTAGGACTAGCTTAAGCCTTGTCTGTGAAACCGGGGGTTAGAATACTTAATTATACTTGTAAGTATATCTTGATCAAAAGACTGAGAACAAGTATGGGCCAAATAGACTTTTCAGTCAGTATACAGTACATGACAAACTAAAATATTTTGTCAATAAAAAAACCTTTTTTTTTTTTTTTTTTTTTTTTTTGTAGAAATTTAAATTTAAATAGTTTTGTAGTTTAACCATGAACACTCTGCAAAACACAGCTATACAGCCTAGGTCACAAAACAGGCAAACAGATGAAGCCAGTACCAATGCTGAACATTTCTTGAAATAATTTTTCAATAATAATTTTTTTATTCACCTTTTTCCATGGTTGCTCAACAGATATTCATAAAAGTTAACTATAACAATTATATCGGTAACTGTATAGAATAGCATAGTTCTAATAGCGGGGCACAGTGTTACAACGTACCCTAACTGCGCAACTGGAATTTAAACCTGGTTAGTGTCTTCTGCTAGTTAGTGAAGCCTTACAGAATGATCTAAACTGCTAAATAACAGACTGAAGATTAAAATATCAGGTTTGTCTAATTTTAAATAAACTAAAGATACAGATGAAAAATTGACTTAAAGGAATAGTTCTTCCAAAAATGAAAATTCTGTTATCAATTACTCCCCCTCAAGTTGTTTCAAACCTGTATACATTTCTTTGTTCTGCTGTACACATAGGAAGATATTTGGAAAAATGTCTGTAACCAAGCAGATCTTGACAGATGCTTACTATCAACTATCATTGCTGTATGAAACAAAACTGCATAAAGACTTCGCTTTACGTTTCACATAATAAACAGAAAAAACAGCAGAATACAGGTTTGGAACAACATAAGGAATTTTCATTTATGGGTGAATTTGGCTGAATAGTTGATATAAGTTGTGAAAACTCAACTAATAGTTGGGATATTAACAGTAAAATTTTAAGGTCTTAAGTTTTTTAAACTGAGCATTTCCAGAATGTATTTATAGTGAAACTTTTGCACATACAGTACATAGCATGTTTCTGTCATTGTATTGAATGCATTTTAGCTATAAAACTTCAAAAAACAAAACAAAACAAACAAACAAAAAAAAAAATTCTATATATTACTGATTTACATATTAAAGATACTGTGCATATAAAGTTAAAAAAAGGAAGTCTTACCTTCTGGAAATGTTGATTCTTAAGAGAAACATTTAGATATTGTTTTACTCAAAAACAATTCTAATATACTGTTTAAGAAGAGGACTTTGTGCACATGTGTATTTGAGTGTTTTGTGTTTGTGTGTATATTTGTGAAGTACTTATGAACTTGTCAGCCCTCTATGGTTCAGATTAAATATTTGCAGGTAGTGTTTCATTCAACAGCAGGAAATATGCTGTCGAGCCAGATTTGCTTATCAAGTCAAGCCAGCTTGTTTTCAGACTGTGTTTGAGTGCCTCTTGTTCTCTGGCATCTCTCCGGCTTCAGTCAGCTGAGAAACCGCTGTGGTCTGAATAGAACAGAGATACAGATTTATGGGAACAAAGTGAAGATTTTTATTTTTTATTTTTTTTATTTTTTTGACATTTGTGTGAAAGCACAGGTGCAGCTAAACTCCAGCACTTACAGTTCACTTGATCTTGGTAAGCACTTAAAGTCACCATAAAATCAAAATGTGCAATTCATATTTTTTAAAGGAATATAGGGGTATTTATTATTGGCCTAAATGATTTATCCGTGCACATCATTATTATTATTTTTTAATTTGTGTGCCTTGTAACATTTAAGTCCGGGATACACTGCACGATTTTAGCAATCCTATAAGATCATTACTTTATCACACTGTGCGACATGGATCTACTAAACTTGGGTACGACATGCGTAGACTGTACGATGATGACACCTATTGATTCGTAGGCTACGATGCAAGTTTCTATAGAAGAATAAAACGTCATCAGCATGCGCTAGTGGTAAACAAAACACCATGTTGAATCACACTTTGGCAGTTGTAGTTTTTATTTGTGCTGAAAATAAAAAGGAAGCGGCGAAAGAAGAAGGGAAAAGAGCTTGAGGTAAGCAGTTTTAAGTTTTAGCGCCATGTCGCTTTGGTTTCATGTCGCATTTTTATTGGCTGGTCATATAGGCGTAGGTCGTAGCAGCAAACACATTGTGTGTTGATCATGCTGAATTTCTGACACTGTCTTTTTTTCCAGAAGCTGTTTCACTCAGATATATGTCACAATAGGGAATAAAAGATTGTTGCAACATTCCCTGTGTTTGCCTGTTAGTCTAATTAAGTTCCCCTGTTGATCATTGAGTTTTCTCCGTGCATTTAAGTCCTGAGTTTCCCTTGTTCATTTGTCCATTCTACATCTACAGGTGCTGGTCATATAATTAGAATATCCTCAAAAAGTTGATTTATTTCACTAATTCCATTCAAAAAGTGAAACTTGTATATTATATTCATTCATTACACACAGACTGATATATTTAAAATGTTTATTTCTTTTAATTTTGATGATTATAACTGACAACTAAGGAAAATCCCAAATTCAGTATCTCAGAAAATTAGAATATTGTGAAAAGGTTCAATATTGAAGACACCTGGTGCCACACTCTAATCAGCTAATTAACTCAAAACACCTGCAAAGGCCTTTAAATGGTCTCTCAGTCTAGTTCTGTAGGCTACACAATCATGGGGAAGACTGCTGACTTGACAGTTGTCCAAAAGACGACCATTGACACCTTGCACAAGGAGGGCAAGACACAAAAGGTCATTGCAAAAGAGGCTGGCTGTTCACAGAGCTCTGTGTCCAAGCATATTAATAGAGAGGCGAAGGGAAGGAAAAGATGTGGTAGAAAAAAAGTGTACAAGATAACCGCACCCTGGAGAGGATTGTGAAACAAAACCCATTCAAAAATGTGGGGGAGATTTACTAAGAGTGGACTGCAGCTGGAGTCAGTGCTTCAAGAACCACTACGCACAGACGTATGCAAGACATGGGTTTCAGCTGTCGCATTCCTTGTGTCAAGCCACTCTTGAACAACAGACAGCGTCAGAAGCGTCTCGCCTGGGCTAAAGACAAAAAGGACTGGACTGCTGCTGAGTGGTCCAAAGTTATGTTCTCTGATGAAAGTAAGTTTTGCATTTCCTTTGGAAATCAGGGTCCCAGCTTCTGGAGGAAGAGAGGAGAGGCACACAATCCACGTTGCTTGAGGTCCAGTGTAAAGTTTCGACAGTCAGTGATGGTTTGGGGTGCCATGTCATCTGCTGGTGTTGATCCACTGTGTTTTCTGAGGTCCAAGGTCAATGCAGCCGTATACCAGGAAGTTTTAGAGCACTTCATGCTTCCTGCTGCTGACCAACTTTATGGAGATACAGATTTCATTTTCCAACAGATCTTGGCACCTGCACACAGTGCCAAAGCTACCAGTACCTGGTTTAAGGACCATGGTATCCCTGTTCTTAATTGGCCAGCAAACTCGCCTGACCTTAACCCCATAGAAAATCTATGGGGTATTGTGAAGAGGAAGATGCGATATACCAGACCCAACAATGCAGAAGAGCTGAAGGCCACTATCAGAGCAACCTGGGCTCTTATAACACCTGAGCAGTGCAACAGACTGATCGACTCCATGCCACGCCGCATTGCTGCAGTAATTCAGGCAAAAGGAGCCCCAACTAAGTATTGAGTGCTGTACATGCTCATACTTTTCATGTTCATACTTTTCAGTTGGCCAAGATTTCTAAAAATCCTTTCTTTGTATTGGTTTTAAGTAATATTCTAATTTTCTGAGATACTGAATTTGGGATTTTCCTTAGTTGTCAGTTATAATCATCAAAATTAAAAGAAATAAACATTTGAAATATATCAGTCTGTGTGTAATGAATGAATATAATATACAAGTTTCACTTTTTGAATGGAATTAGTGAAATAAATCAACTTTTTGATGATATTCTAATTATATGACCAACACCTGTATATTAGTTAGTTATTAATAACTTTTGTCCCTTTATATCAGTGAAGGGCAGCCACTGGAGGATTTTGTTGAGGACTTTCTTGAACTGTGCCACCAGGTAGACCAGAATGAGAGCATGTTGAAAATGTATTTTTGGAGTGAGTTGGACAACCACCTCTTCTTCCTCATGCCCATGGGGGAGTCCAGATGTTCCCTGCTCCAGTACATCAAGTATGCATTGTGGATAACTGGTTTTCCCCCACTGTGAAAGAAGAAAGAGAGGAAGCCTGCTCCACAATCTCCATGCCCATACCAGCCACCCCTGCCCCAAATCCTCCAGTGGACATCATTGAGCCCAGCCAGCCATCAGCCACGCGCACCATGGACACCATGCCTGAGCCCACTGCAGACATGGAGCCCGAGCCTGCCACGATAAATGAGCCAGAAGAATGGACTGAGCCGAGAATGAAACGAGCTACAGCTGGCCTCTGTAAATACGTATGAGGATTTAGAAGAGAAATATCCCCAAAGTCTCCCGTCTTTGCTGGTCCCGCCCAGCTCCAAGTCTCCAGAGTTCCCGCCCAGCCTCCCTCTCCTGCCTCCTCTTCCAAAAACAGCCAGTTCCTATTCAGTCAGTCACGTTCGATGTCACGTTGGATTGCGACATGGGGTCTCGCCTGGGAGCCAAATCACCTCCAAGTGGTAACAGAGCAAACCAATGGACATTGGCCAGTGAGATTTGCATGCCGAGTTACACCTACCTGGACATATGGATATAAATAGGACCGGCATTCTCACCTCATTCATATTTTGCTTCGGAGCCGAGTGGTTGCACAGTGATTGCTCTTACCAATTTGCCTCTACTGAGAGTAAATTTCTAAAGAGCAAATAACAGCAATTTTATTTAATATTAGGAGAACACTCCGAAAACAGCAATTTTAATTGCTATTTTGCTTGCAACTCATCGTGGGATCTCTCTGCCAGTGTGAAGGTGCATTCCAGTGGTGTTTGCATCCAGCTTGCTGTGCACACAGTGCAGCATTCGCCCCTCTGCAGTATAGCTGCGAGTCTGGTTAGCACTATGGGAGATCTGAGGGTTACAGTGGGAGGCCCAGTACTCGTGTGCATGCCCGGCCAGTCAGCCCTTGTACTGGGCTAGATGCCCATATGATGTAATTCCCCACTCGATAATCTCATATGTGTATTGTCCATGATACAGTTTCCCTGACAGTAAACTCGTGTCTTTCCCTGGGCTGCTCTGCTCTGCCCTGTCTCTGCGCCAGTAGCAGCTCCTCCCTGGTTAGGTAGGACCTACCGCAGAGATCTTCCATATGTATCACTGCCCCCTGGGTAAATCCATATGTGTAATCTCTAGGGGTGTGACGAGATCTCGTGCTACGAGATCTCGCAAGATTAAAATGTGACGAGATTTCTCGTCGAGGTGAAAAGCTGTCTCGCAAAATTGCCATGATGGCATGTGAGGGTGAAATTAGGATAGAATATTCCACTGCTGTGTTGACATTACGCCTCCACTGTTGTTTTGCTTTTTATAGAAATAAAAACCATTTAATTCAGTTGGATAACGGTTGCTTCAATCCCATCCAGCTCATCCAACACAAGCTGCAGCACTGTACATAGTGCAGCAGGAATCAGAGTTCACTGATCACGTGACGAGATGACAGCGAAGGATTCATTGCACAACAGAGCCTAACACCGTGTCTACACCGGATGTGAGCAGCAAGACGCTGCATGTCAAAAGACAATAGAACCCATTATAATCAGTGATATTGTCTACACTGGATGCGGCACGACGCGACACATTCCCGGCAGTAAACGGATTCCCCGTTCTATTTCTGACATTCTACTGTCTAAGTGCTTTTCAACGGTAGGTTTGTCGCGTTCAGTGTAGACAGCTTTAAGCGCGTCTGGTGTAGACACGGTGTAAGCGTCTGACAAATGTCTTATCTTGTAGAATGCACGCTCAGCACTGCCGCTCCATACATAAAAGTTCTCATATGAAATCATACAGGAGAGAAGACAGTCAGTAGAGTTTGTGGCAAAACATTTTACAATGCTTGAATATTGTTTTCTTTTACTGCATATGATAATTCATACTCAGAAATTAGAACTGAAATGACATTTATTACAAGATGATTAGTTATTTCAAATGCACCTGCAGACTGTATTTCTAGTCATGTATTTCATTATTGAGGATTTCTTAAAAATACTGTGTAAAAATCTCGAGTCATCTCGCTCTCGTGAACTCAATCTCATGAGCTACCTGTCTTGTCTCACCCCTAGTAATCTCTACTTGTTACCTCCCTTCAGGCAGGGTGTGGTCTCTGCAGTGTTTCCCTTCTTTGGGCAGTGTTATGGTCATGGCTGAAACATGGTTAGGGAATTGAAACCCTGTCCCTTCAATCCCCTTCGGTATGTAGAACTACCTCCTCTGCCTTACATGGGGCACTGTGTAGATTACGACATTGTGAAAGCATCTGCCGAAAGGGCTCGCCGTAGCTTGCCAGCATCTGTATCTACAACACTTGTAACACAATTCAGTGGCTGTGGCGCTTTCCACAGGGACCCCATGACGTCAGTCTGACGTAACATCAAATGTGACTGACTCAATGGGAACGTCTAGGTTACTAATGTAACCCCCGTTCCCTGCCACAGCCCTGAACCACCACTGAATGGCCGGGATCCTGTCTCGGCTCCTCAGCAAAACATGAATGAAGTGAGAATGTGGGTCGTATTTATACCCGTATGTTCGGGTAGGTGTGACTCGGCATGCAATTCTCACTGGCCAGTGTCCACTGGCTTGTTCTGTTACCACTTGGAGGTGATTGGGCCCCCAGGCGAGACCCCATGACGTCAGTCCGACGTAATGAAACCTAGAAATTCCTCAGCCCCACCTCTGCTGGTTCCCCTCAGTCCCTTGGCTCCTCCTCTGATACCTCTCCACAGTGTGGATTTACCTCGGGTTTAACACGTTAATATGGCTTCCTTTTCTTCACTTTCCTGGTTTATGCTTAATAAATCCCAAAAGATTTACACAAGGCTGCCATTAATCATTAGCTCAGGGCCATCCCCACACCTCGCTGATTAATAATTTTACTGCTTTAGGGGCTATTTATACAACACTGTTTTCAACTAAAAACATAAAACTTTTTATCCGTTTTGGCCATTCATTTACTATGGCATTTTGGTGGCCTGAAAATGCAAACTTGAAAATGGCTTTGAAAACAATACTGTTATTATGCCATGTCAACTGCAAAAATGCAAATCTGTGAAAACGGTGGCGGCATGCACATACATATTATGTGTTTCGTCTATCCACGCGGAAGTAAGTTGTTTTCTGTGAATGTGTGAGACTTCCAATTTATTAGCCGCTATAGGGAAATAACAAGAAGAATATCAAAGTGCAGTAAACTGTAAAAATAAGGTGGATAGCTATGCGCGTTTGGCGTGAGGTGAATGCTCTGTAAAAGAATGTGTATGTGCGCAGGCGTGTAGTCTTTCTTGGCAAAGTGACATCACCAACTACTTGTCTGGCATGCGTAATACAGCATTTTTAGTTGTTTTCGGAGATCCGTGTGAACAGGGATAGTTTTGATAACGTTGCCATCTGTACAAAGAAAAATCTTTTTCATTTTTAGTACATCATTGTTGTGTAAACATACCCTTAATTTGCACTTAAAAACTTAACAGATGTCTTCTAAAGTTTAATTATTCATCACTGGTGTGTATATTAACAATAATACGCTATCTGCATGTTAACAGGCTTAAGTCTTAGGGGCCGTTTACACGACACCATTTTCAACTAAAAAAAGAAAACTTTTTTCACGACAACATAGTTTTAAGGGGCCTGAAAACACACACTTTTGAAAACAGGTTTCAAAATGCACATTTTTGGAAACGATACCGTTATCGTCAACATGTAAACTACAAAAACGCAAATGAAAACGATGATATGAGATTATCACGTGTTCAGTCTATAGGTGCGTATGTTTCTTTACAAAGTGACACTGCCAACTATTGGCATAACTGGCATACTTTAAGTAATTTACGCGGATCCATGTGAATAGGGATAATTTTGACAACGTTGTCGTCAGCACGCAAAAAACACAGAGGAAAAACTTTTCCATTTTTTGTACATCATTGACGTGTAAACGTACCCTTAATATATTAAAATAAGCAACATGTTAATTGTCCATCATCAAAGAATCGTTAATGATTATTGGATGTTTTTACTGTGCAATTCTGGAAACAGCCTTTGCTGTAAGTAAATGAGCTGTAAAGCTTGTGCACAATCAAATAACCTGTAAATGAAACTACAGCAATTGTAAGTGCAATAATAAAGTTAAGGATGTACAATATGTTAATTAAATTTGGCTACGTAATGACTTCGCAGGATTATTACAGACATTTGTGTGAGATTAATTTTTTTGCATTGTGAAGGTGGAAGCTTCCACAGAACTACATTAAAATTCTTTGAGAGGTGCATAAAGTTAACATTAAATCAAAATGCACTCTTTTACAGATCTATGCCCATGATCCAATCAATTCTCAGTGGATAAAATCCTGCTTTTTTCCCCTCATTGAATATTTAGTTTTATTCAGAAATAAAGTAGGGCCGAAAAGCTCCACTGTAGGATTTTTAAAAATATTTAGTTCTACTTTTACCTTAATTGTTATGATGATGATAATATAATGATAATATAAAACAATGGATCTGGTTTTAGGAAAGTTTAAGAAAACGTTAAAGATCATTTTAGGGTTATGTCTCATCTGAGGGGTAATTGGGGTCAAACTGAAGTTGTGTGAGATTTTAAAAGGAGGTTTGTTTTAGCTTGTTCTGCTGTCAAATAAAGTGAGAAAGTGAATCACTGGCCAAACGTGGTGAAACGGAGACAAAGACCCAGAGTTTTGCCCCATAATGGTAATTACCACGTGACAGATGGCATGAGAAGCCTGTGCTTCTGTTTTGAATGGAGCAACATACTTCACATCCTTATATTTATCATTCACACTGCTTCTCACTGTAGCGTGAGCAAGACTCATAACACTGTGGGGCTTTCAATTGAGTTACAGACAAATCTACAGCCTTGAGTTGATGTTTTGTGTCTTGATTATCTAATTGTTTAAATGAAAAAAGTGCATCACGGCCATATATGTTATCTTTATAGACACTATCATTTTTATTTAAGAAATTAATACTTTTATTCAGCAAGAATGCATTAAAATGATTAAAAGTGATATTAAAGATGTATTGTTACAAAATCTATTAAATTTAAAATACATTTTGTTCTTTTGAACTTTCTATTCATCAAAGAATCTTGGGGGAAAAAAAAAAAAAAAAAATCACGGTTTCACAGTTTCCTCAAAAATATGAAGCAGCACAACTGTTTTCAACATTGGTAATAATTAGAAATGTTCCTTGAGTAGCAAATCAACATATTGAAATGATTTCTGAAGGATCATGTGACACTGAAGACTGAAGTAATGATACTGAAAATTCAACTTTGTGCCAAAAATAAATTACATTTTAAAATATATTCACATAGAAAAGTTATTTTAAATTGTAAAAATATTTTACAATATTACTGTTTTTACTGTACTTTCAATCAAATAAAAATATCATTGGTGAGCATGGGACTATAAAACTTTTTTTTATTTTTCTTACCAACCCCAAACTTTTGAACATAGAATTTTGCTAAAGTAAAATAAAATTCAGAACAAAATGAAGCTCTCCTTAAGTTTTGTATTAAATTTAGCTAGAAAACCTCTAGCTTGTAATGATAATGAACTCACTCCATATTGTGGGACAACATGCCATGCTATAGTATTTTTTTTTTTTTTTTATTTATTTATTTTTTTTGGCAGCGGCTATTTGCACTAAGTGCAAATAGCAATAGATGCTATTTTCACTAAGTGAAAATAGCATATTTTCTTAGCGACTTACACTGAGTTTTCTTAGCGATTTATTTACACTGAGTAAAAATAGTGATACATTCTATTTTCATCTTGTAAAAGTATCAGTTCTTTGCAATAAGAGTAAATAGTAATTAGATTCTATCTATACTTTATATTGGCAGACACTATTTGCACCTCAGTATTTTTGTACATTAACAGGATGCAATAATATCATAGAGTGTAAATGATTATATTTAGCCTATTAAAATTAATAAATTGGAGAATAAAAACCCTCCCTACACCTTCCCCTAACCCTACCCAATAAACACTTTTAATATTATTAAACTCTCGTTTGCAGTTTATTTCCATTTTTAGAGCGTTATTTTCATTTTTATTGAAAATAAATTCGATCTCGGCAAAAGGCGGATTCGAACCCGCGTCGATCTGCGAGCCCTACTCGCTACTGCTGCACCACTGAAGACGTTGAATTTCCCGCGTCTTTTTAAAACTTGAGTGACCCAACCGGACAGGTGGAGCTAGTGTAAATAGCGTTTGCCAACAAGGGATTGCCAACTATTTTTTTTCCTCCTGATCACAGTGGAAATGTTTAAAAACCTTAATGTATACGTCAGAAATTAATTTTCAAGTAAAAGTATAGCCTAGAGTAAAATAGCCACGGCCTGCTCAATAAGAGTTTTCAATCATCCAAAATCATACGAGCACCTAGCGTCTCGGCACGGTCCACGATTGGGACAGCTGGCGTCTTCCCTGCCGGTGACAGATTTGGCAGAGATTGAACAGGAAGCCGGCAGAGCTGTGTGTGATTAAACAGGACATAGATCCAGGAGGCAAGTGCATGAATGGATCAGCGCTTGAGTGATCCGACGGTCTCGGGTGCCAAAACCCCTCCGAACGCATCACACCAGGATCAATAGAATGAAGAACAGCTTAAGAGAGCCGTGTTTCAGCTGAAACGTGGCCCTTATGCTGATCTACGACAACTGTTAGGCTGTAAATCTGAGTAAACGTTTGTAAATATAGAGTAGGTAGATGAATCTGGGTTTTGTAGCTAGTGTATTAGGCTTCTGTCTGGTTCTGCTGGTCTGAACACACATTATACAGTAGGTTATTTTAATATTCTATAATCCTGTTTATAGTCTGAGCGACACTCATTGTCAAATGATTCATTTGTCTAATAGGCTAATCCCTTTTAGTTGGTTGTTGGTGTAATCCATCTTTAATCGTTATATTATCAGTTTATATTATGAAAGAGATGTCAGATTTCTGTGATTCAGATTTCAGATGTTTGCTCTCAATTTAATGACATTGCTTTCTAGGAAAACAATTCATTTAAGATATTTAAGAAACACCATTAGTGATTTATCTTTCCTGTAAGACAGGTTGTGTAACTAAACAAAAGCAGGCTTGTTTGTTTAGTTGATTTTGCATTTTTAATACTGACAAAAGCATCATGCTGGTGAATCCGACTCCTGACCTGAACAAATTTCTGCAGTCATTTAGTTTCATTGTACCAGCGAATGTACGTCAAACTCTGATTTTGTTTTTGTGAATTACTCTAGTCACAAATTTAATTAAAGCTGCAAGCAGTGAAGAAAGGGCCCTCGCACCCGGGGTCACCGCCACCCATTGGCCTTAGGAAAACAGTGAACAGTGGGCGACATGCATTTGAGCGGGTAAATGTAGGAGAAATATGGCAAAGTCATTTTGATGTGCTACACTTCCTGCTGCCAGCAGGTGGCGCTTTGACTATAACTGAATATTGCCATGTAGATGTGTTCAGGCCAGGACTATTATCAAACATGTGAATTAGTTACAACAACTTCCTGTTTCGTGGCGTCAGTCACGTACATTAGTGCTTAGCCACGTGTTGCATGATTTAACGTGTTTCTAGCTTGTTTGGTACTTCATGGCATGTTTGAATGTGTTTCTTGGAGTGAATTACAGTGTAAAGCATGCCATTTCCTGTTACCCGCAGGTGGCGCTATGACTAACTGAATATTTGCATGTAGATGTGTTCAGGCCAGGACTCTTATCACACATGTGAAGTTTGGGGCAGGTTGGACATTGTATGCCTGACTTACAAAAGCTTCCTGTTTCATGGCGAAACATCAGATTTTGTCAGGCCACCACGGACACACCCTTCAACGAAAACTGAAGATCTTTGCAATTTAACATCGCTAAGGCCTTAAGATTAGACAGACCAAATATGATGTTGATCTGGTTAAATCTCTACGAGGAGTTAATCACAGTGTAAAACATGCCACTTCCTGTTACCCATGGGTGGCGCTATGACTGTAACTGAATAATGGCATGTAAATGTCTTCAGGCCAGGACTCTAATAAAACATGTGAAGTTTGGGGCAGACTGAAGTTGCCCGAGTTACAACAACTTCCTGTTTCATGGCGAAACTTCGAACTTTGTCAGGCCGCCACGGACACACCCTTTAGCGAAAACTCAAGATCATCGCAATTTAACATCGCAAAGGCCTTTAGATTAGACTGACCAAATATGATGTTGATCTGGTTAAATCTCTAGGTGGAGTTCGTTAAAATACGACATCTGGAAATGGCAAAAGCTGCAAAAATTTTGCAGAGAAAATTCAAAATATCTCACTTCCTGTTGGATTTACAGATTTTGGACCCAGGGACTTTTTTGTAGGACTCTAATAAAACATCGGTGCTCGGGCCCTAATTAGTAATTTATGTCCCAAATACAAAACACAGTTTAGCACTTCAGCTGCATTATTTTTGCATTGCACATCAAATTGTATTATGTAAAATAATGAGCTCACAAAAGAAGCTTATTACATGACATTTTTGGGTCATAGAGTTACTCTACTGGCTTGTTACAGTAAAATAAAGGTTTTCACAGTAATGCCAAGAAAACTTTCTCTTTTAGCCAGTAGAAGAGACTAACCTGACAGAAATAATTAACTGGATGGTCTGAAATGTGTGAAGTCATTATCGTCTCAAGAAACACAGAGTCTGAATAACAGATCTGAAAATAATGCTACATATTTCAGCTTGATTATGTATAGTTATTATAGAGAGCTGTGGATTTGTTGTTGCATTTTCTGTTCCTATCAGAGTTGTTCAACGCTTTGTGCTTCTTATCCAGGGAACTTTGTGAACCATATGAACATGAGCAGGAAGAGAGTGAATGTGTGCAGGATCAGAACAATCTCAAGTCAAGAGTGAAATGCCTATTGGTTCTATTGGTTCTATATAGGGTGTGGTGTGACCAAATTGTATCACTGTAAAGAATAAAATAATTTTGCAATTTATTTGTTTCCAAGTAGAGTTTTAAATTGACACAATTTAAACTTAGTTTCTGAATTTTTTTTTTCACTATCTATTTCAATATTTTCACTATCTCAACTACAGTGGTGGCCAAAAATGATGTCTGGCCTAGGTAAATTGATCTTCACTTTTTATTCAAATATTATTAAAAATGTGGGTCTTACTTTAGATTAGGGTCTAATTCTCACTATTAACTAACTATTAACTGTGACTTTTGCCTCAATTAACTCCTAATTACTACTTATTAATAGTTAGTAAGGTAGTTGTTAAGTTAAGGTATTGGGTAGGATTAAGGGATGTAGAATATGGTCATGTAGAATAAGGCATTAATATGTGCTTTTTTAAGCACTAATAAACAGCCAATATCCTAGCTATGCATGCTAATAAGTAACTAGTTAATAGTGAGAATTGGACCTTAAACTAAAGTGTTACCAAAACGTATTAAAGGGGACCTATAATGCACAATTCACTTTTATGAGGTGTTTGAACACAGATGTGTGTCCACAGTGTGTGTAAACTACCAGCCTATAATGGTAAAAATTCACTCACTTCTTTTTTTATAATCCCCAAAAATCATAAACAATCTCTCTAAAAGTGCTGTTCAGATTTCTGATCTTTTTGATGATCTGCCCTATTAGCATAGATACCGCCCTAAATGAGCCGCAGCAGTCCACCATAACTTTTTACTCGCTGTAGCAGCTGGATATATACAAAAAAAAAAAATGTCTAAGAGAAAGCCACTGAGGACACCGTGGTTGAATTTCATTTATGAAGGAAATGTTCCAAAGAAAGTCGGTATAGTGTTATATATTTGCACAAATCATTTTATGCCGGACAGCTTTACAAACGAGGGTCATTTCAATGGATTGGATTTGCACAAAAGATTAACATGATGGTACATGCTAGTCGATGAGTTGAATCAACTTAACCCAACAACAACTACATAAATGTATCCACTAACCATTCAGAAACGCCCAGTTCCAGTTTGAACAATGTTAGGTGGCTTTTACACTGCGCTCATTTGCTGCGGTCCAAGTCCAGGCGTGATTGTTCCCGGTGCCCCCTGCAGCGTTGTTCTGGTTTCACACTAAACTTGATTCTATCGAACACTGGTGCATTTTGCTTTCATCTTACGTCATCACAAACATGCACGGCCCATGATAGAAAACAGAACGCGGGTCAATAAATTGTGTTTTTTATTAATTTGGTGCTATTATGTGCAGCAGAGTAAACTAAACTAAATTAAACATCGATTGGCCTGCCGAGAAGCAGGTGCTTGTCATAGAAGCAAACTGGATGAGCGTTTCCTGTCGCCAAAATCATTACCTCCACCTTGGGGGCCTTCCATTTTTTCCAAACTCCATAAAGAAGCTTTGAGGTCATGGAACAAACCATACTCATCCTGGCTCTTCAGCCCAGGTCCACATATACTCAGATATTAGGGGGTTGAAAGAGTACAGATATGGGGCTATGCCCAAGGCGGAACAGACACTTGCGAGCCATCTGTCCCCTGGCACGGCATCGTCCCTGAAGGCCCCGATGTTATCTACCAAGCCGTGCAGAACATCTTCGGCTCTGGTGGGTAAAGCATATACAGCAGCAGGTCAGGCCAGTGCATGTCTGCACACAATGTCTATCTTGCAGGCATACCAGGAAGACCTGCTAAAAGGCCTTGACGTAGACAAAAGGGAGACATGGATTTGTCTTTCCGGGCCACCAAGGAGATGGCCAGAGCCATCTGCCATTCTATGGCAGCCCTTGGGGCCCTGGAGAGGCATCTCTGGTTAAATCTGACATCAAAGAAAAAGACATAGATTTTCTTTTGGACTCTCCGCACTCTCCTCCTAGCCTCTTCTTCGACACTATGAACACGGTTGTCGAGAGGTTCCAGGAGGCTAAAAAGCAGGCGGAGTTCCTGCAGGATCGGTTTTCTTCAGGGTTATCCCCTTCCACACTGAAGGTGTACGTGGCGGCCAAAGCTGCCTGCCATGTCCCTTTTGGTGGTGTATCCCTGGGGAGAAACCCATTGCTGACAAGTTTCCTCTGTGGTGCTTTGAGGCTGTGGCCTGCAAGCCAGACTAGAAAACCAACCTAGGACCTGGCCATTGTGCTAGAAGGTTGAGCCTATTGAGCCTGTTCGAGAAAGGTTTCTGACCCTGAAAACAGTATTCCTTCTAGCCATTACATCTCTTAAGAGAGAGTGGGAGACCTCCAGGCCCTGTCAGTGTTCCCTATGTGCCATGACTTTGCGCCAGGGATGGTTAAGGTATTCTTATACCCTAGACAGGGATATGTCCCTAAGGTGCCTACCAATGTGCCATGGCCTATAATTTTGCACTCCTTTTGTCCTCCTCCATTCAGAGATCAGGACCAGGAGAAGCTGAACATTGTGTGTCCAGTGAGAGCAGGTAATTATGTCTACAGAGCTGCCCTGTGGAGGAAAATTGATCAGCTGTTTGTTTGCTTTGGTACACCTAAGAAAAGACTTCCAGCATCTAAGCAGACATTAAGCAAGTGGATAGTCGAGGCTATCTCTCTTGCCTACGAGGTCTCTGGTCAGCCCTCACCTTTGGCTGTCAGAGCTCATTCAACTAGGTGTATGGGGCCTCTAAGGCCTTACTGTCAGGGGAGTCCCTTCAAGATGTGTGTGATGCGGCAGGCTGGCCCTCTCCGCTCACATTCGTAAGATATTATGATTTGGACTTGGACTCTACTCCAGGTTCACAGGTGTTCTTGTCTTAGGTGTGCTCGCAGTATTCCTGCACTTGAAAGCATGGCGGCTTGGGTATTATCATTCCCAAAGCATAAATCCTATGACATAGCGCGAGTTACCTCGAAAGGGAATGTTATGGCTGAACCCTTGTTCCCTGAGAAGGGAACGAGATGCTGCATCGCTTACTTCCTGCATCCCTGTGATCAACCTGCTTCAGCTCTTTTGAAGCTAACACCAGTCATTCCGGATGTGCTTTTATGCTTTCCTGGTCATGATGTCACCCACCCATGACGTTCTGTTTTGCCATTGGACTGATTTCACACACATGCTTCAGACGCAATCACGCAGAGGTGTTCCCAAAGTGTCAATACTATGATGCAGCATCTCGTTCCCTTCTCAGGTAACAAGGGTTACAGTTGTAACCTGAGATGATTTGTCAGTTGTCTTGGTGAGATTCTGTGCAAAGTAAAAAATGTGCAATATACCTTTGCTATATATACAGTGGGTACGGAAAGTGTTCTGACCCACTTAAATTTTTCACTCTTTGTTATATTGCAGCCATTTGCTAAAATCATTTAAGTTCATTTTTTTTTCCTCATCAATGTACACACAGCACCCCATATTGACAGAGAAACACAGAATTGTTGACATTTTTGCAGATTTATTAAAAAAGAAAAACTGAAATATCACATGGTCCTAAGTATTCAGACCCTTTGCTGTGACACTCATATATTTAACTCAGGTGCTGTCCATTTCTTATGATCATCCTTGAGATGGTTCTACACCTTCATTTGAGTCCAGCTGTGTTTGATTATACTGATTGGATTTGATTAGGAAAGCCACACACCTGTCTATATAAGACCTTACAGCTCACAGTGCATGTCAGAGCAAATGAGAATCATGAGGTCAAAGGAACTGCCTGAAGAGCTCAGAGACAGAATTGTGGCAAGGCACAGATCTGGCCAAGGTTACAAAAAAATTTCTGCTGCACTTAAGGTTCCTAAGAGCACAGTGGCCTCCATAATCCTTACATGGAAAACGTTTGGGACGACCAGAACCCTTCCTAGAGCTGGCCGTCCGGCCAAACTGAGCTATCGGGGGAGAAGAGCCTTGGTGAGAGAGGTAAAGAAGAACCCAAAGATCACTGTGGCTGAGCTCCAGAGATGCAGTCGGGAGATGGGAGAAAGTTGTAGAAAGTCAACCATCACTGCAGCCCTCCACCAGTCGGGGCTTTATGGCAGAGTGGCCCGACGGAAGCCTCTCCTCAGTGCAAGACACATGAAAGCCCGCATGGAGTTTTCTAAGATGGTGAGAAATAAGATTCTCTGGTCTGATGAGACCAAGATAGAACTTTTTGGCCTTAATTCTAAGCGGTATGTGTGGAGAAAACCAGGCACTGCTCATCACCTGTCCAATACAGTCCCAACAGTGAAGCATGGTGGTGGCAGCATCATGCTGTCAGGGTGTTTTTCAGCTGCAGGGACAGGACGACTGGTTGCAATCGAGGGAAAGATGAATGCGGCCAAGTACAGGGATATCCTCCGAAAACCTTCTCCAGAGTGCTCAGGACCTCAGACCGGGCCGAAGGTTTACCTTCCAACAAGACAATGACCCTAAGCACACAGCTAAAATAATGAAGGAGTGGCTTCACAACAACTCCGTGACTGTTCTTGAATGGCCCAGCCAGAGCCCTGACTTAAACCCAATTGAGCATCTCTGGAGAGACCTAAAAATGGCTGTCCACCAGCGTTTACCATCCAACCTGACAGAACTGGAGAGGATCTGCAAGGAGGAATGGCAGAGGATCCCCAAATCCAGGTGTGAAAAACTTGTTGCATCTTTCCCAAAAAGAATCATGGCTGTATTAGATCAAAAGGGTGCTTCTACTAAATACTGAGCAAAGGGTCTGAATACTTAGGACCATGTGATATTTCAGTTTTTCTTTTTTAATAAATCTGCAAAAATGTCAACAATTCTGTGTTTCTCTGTCAATATGGGGTGCTGTGTGTACATTAATGAGGAAAAAAAAAAACTTAAATGATTTTAGCAAATGGCTGCAATATAACAAAGAGTGAAAAATTTAAGGGGGTCTGAATACTTTCCGTACCCACTGTGTGTATATATATATATATATATATATATATAAGTTTAGGTTTTTATATTTAAGTTTAGGTTTTTATATTTAAGTTTAGGATGATTGAATTTGCTGCTTAATTTCAATGGATGTTAGGTGCTTGATTTCAGAAAGCTGTGGTTTTCATAGTATATCAAACTTTTGATTTCACAATCAGAGAGGTTTTTTTTTTGTCTCTTATTTAGTTTTTGTCTCATATTTGGATCATATGAGTTAAGCAATACCACACGAGTAATGAGTGGAATATTACTTGAGTGCTGTTTTTGTCCCATAGCCTATACAGTGGGGCAAAAAAGTATTTAGTCAGCCACCAATTGTGCAAGTTCTCCCACTTAAAAAGATGAGAGAGGCCTGTAATTTTCATCATAGGTACATTTCAACTATGAGAGACAAAATGAGAAAAAAAAAATCCTGAAAATCACATTGTCTGATTTTTAAAGAATTCATTTGCAAATTATAATGGAAAATAAGTATTTGGTCAATAACAAAAGTTCATCTCAATACTTTGTTATATACCCTTTGTTGGCAATGACAGAAGTCAAACGTTTTCTGTAAGTCTCCACAAGGTTTTTACACACTGTTGCTGGTAGTTTGGCCCATTCCTCCATGCAGATCTCCTCTAGAGCAGTGATGTTTTGGGGCTGTCGCTGGGCAACACGGATTTTCAACTCCCTCCAAAGATTTTCTATGGGGTTGAGATCTGGAGACTGGCTAGGCCACTCCAGGACCTTGAAATGCTTCTTACGAAGCCACTCCTTCGTTGCACGGGCGGTGTGTTTGGGATCATTGTCATGCTGAAAGACCCAGCCACGTTTCATCTTCAATGCCCTTGCTGATGGAAGGAGGTTTTCACTCAAAATCTCACGATACATGGCCTCATTCATTCTTTCCTTTACACGGATCAGTCGTCCTGGTCCCTTTGCAGAAAAACAGCCCCAAAGCATGATGTTTCCACCCCCATGCTTCACAGTAGGTATAGTGTTCTTTGGAAGCAACTCAGCATTCTTTCTCCTCCAAACTCGACGAGTTGAGTTTTTACCAAAAAGTTCTATTTTGGTTTCATCTGACCATATGACATTCTCCCAATCCTCTTCTGGATCATCCAAATGCTCTCTAGCAAACTTCAGACAGGCCCGGACATGTACTGGCTTAAGCAGGGGGACACGTCTGGCACTGCAGGATTTGAGTCCCTGGCGGCGTAGTGTGTTACTGATGGTAGCCTTTGTTACTTTGGTCCCAGCTCTCTGCAGGTCATTCACTAGGTCCCCCCGTGTGGTTCTAGGATTTTTGCTCACTGTTCTTGTGATCATTTTGACCCCACGGTGTGAGATCTAGCGTGGAGCCCCAGATCGAGGGAGATTATCAGTGGTCTTGTATGTCTTCCATTTTCTAATAATTGCTCCCACAGTTGATTTCTTCACACCAAGCTGCTTACCTATTGCAGATTCAGTCTTCCCAGCCTGGTGCAGGTCTACAAATTTTGTTTCTGGTGTCCTTTGACAGCTCTTTGGTCTTGGCCATAGTGGAGTTTGGAGTCTGACTGTTTGAGGTTGTGGACAGGTGTCTTTTATACTGATAACGAGTTCAAACAGGTGCCATTAATACAGGTAACGAGTGGAGGACAGAGGAGCCTCTTAAAGAAGAAGTTACAGGTCTGTGAGAGCCAGAAATCTTGCTTTTTTGTAGGTGACCAAATACTTATTTTATAAAGAAATTTACCAATTAATTCATTAAAAATCCTACAATGTAATTTCCTGGATTCTTTCCCCCATTCTGTCTCTCATAGTTGAAGTGTACCTATGATGAAAATTACAGGCCTCTCTCATCTTTTTAAGTGGGAGAACTTGCACAATTGGTGGCTGACTAAATACTTTTTTGCCCCACTGTATAACAAGTGCAAATGCCATACTGATTTTATACAACAGTTCAGTAAATAAGAAGTTAATATTTTGTTATTTTAGACATTATTGACTATTTTGTTCAATTTTGCTAAATTAAAATTTAAAGACAAAGCAGAATTGTTTGTCTCCCCGCAATGTACAGTGTTTCATTTCTGAATCCACATTTTGAACGAACCGAGTGAAACCAGTGATTCAGTGGACCATTAATAAAAGACTTGTTGGACTTAAAGTGGCGCTACACATACCGATCGGTGAATGATATCCAAGTACAGCGAGAGCGATTCAAAAGCACACAGAGCCATCTGCTCTCTAATCGCTCTCGCAGTACTTTACTACTTTGATGTCACATGTGCCATCGGTTTGTGTAGTGCCGCTTCAAGTCGAACAAGCCTGAAGAGAACCATTTACTTCACTCCTTAATGAATTAGCTATTTGAATGAATCAAATGAATGAATGAACGACTTAAACACTTCAAAGGTTTGAAGTGACATTTACCGCCACCTACTAGTAGTTTTAGTTTCTTATTTAGAGTCTAATTTTATTTTATTTTTTTTAATTAATAATTTTGTATTTCCATATTAATTTAAAAAAATTGAAGGTATTGTTCACCCAAAAATGAAAATTCAATCATCCTTTACTCAACCTCATGGTCCAAAAGTTCATGTGTAAAAATTTCTATGTTGAATCAAATAAAATATTTATTTATAAAGCTACTTTTTGAAATGTCTATTTGATGCTTTACACAACAATGACTTTTGGGGGTAATTTCTTAAGCCAAAATTAATGTGCGTTTAAATTGCAATTTATTAGGTTAATCGCCATGTAAATAATTAGATTTTAAAAAATGATCGCTTGACAGCCCTAAAATATATATATGTATATATACATACCCTGGGAATGTATGTATATATACATATATGGGAATGTATTTATTTATATGTATATATGTATATATTTATATATTTGAGTGGTGCTTGTAAAACTCTGAATATGAGCAGTAATAGTGATGTTCACTTTATCAAACACAGCTAAAAAGACAATGTTCTATCTGTGGTATTCTATCAAACCTTTGAAGTGTCTCAGTTATCAAACGGATCCTTCAAATCTCAACCTGCTGTTGGGAGGGACTCAAGGTGGACTTGAATTAGATGACATTGAGAAGTTTATCCATATTTCTTAAACGACTGAGACACTCTCATTAGGGTACGAGTTCTTGTCTCTTGTGCAACAGCTGTGAGAGCTGGACCAGCAGGAGGACAGGCGGATCTTTGTCATTCCTCTAGCGCCCTGTGGAGCATCATCATGACGCTAAAGTCTTTCACACGTCCCTGCTTAAGATTTTTTTCTGAAAACATGATCTCATTCTCTCTGCTTATGCTTGCTGAAGGGAAACCCATCATACAGTAAAACAGTGAATCTTACAAAGAAATATTCATATTTCATGTACATTTTTAGACATTTACATTTATGCATTTGTCAGGTGGTTTTATCCAAAGCGACGTTTCATTCAAGGAATATCAACCCCAAAATTGAAATGAAGAAAAATAGAAAATGAAGCTTATATTTTTAGCACCATTAGGATTTTTGCATTATGATATTATTTTCATGACAGTTAAGCACATTTTACCTTTGGCATTGCGCTTTCCTCTCCTTCTCTCCTCCTTTCAAGCACCGTCCTTCTCCCTGGGCCAGGTCAAGGCTTGACTACATCTGTCAGCTGTACAAAAGTTTGGTAGCTACAGCCGGTCGTCAGTTGGGCACCCCCCCCTCCCTCCTTGGTGTTCCATTAATTTATGCCCATGACACCTCGGGAGGGTTCAACAGCAGATCCAGCGTCCTGGATCTACCCCTGCTGACCACCACCCAACCCTATGCCATTGTTAGTCCTTCAACAGGTTGGCTCTGCTACTGTACCTCCTGCTGTATCCAAATCCAATGAGATGCTGTTTCTGCCTGTTCGGTGACATTTGCCTACCAGCTGTTTCCTGGCCATCCCTTCAATCGCCAACAGTCCAAGGGTTCTCCAGAGCGACCAGCAAAACCTCTGCAGCCGACCTCTACCGGTAAATTCCAGGCCTTCCATCAATTTTGCTGGCTCTTGAGGATAAGACCTTGATATTTTTTGAGCTTGCACTCATGTGCCTCCTCCATCCACTCTTCCCAGGGTACTGTTAACACTATGAGCACCACCTGCTTGGTACTTCTGGACCAGGGGACAATAGCTGGTCTGAGGCTTGTGTGTGCTATCTCCTCTGGGAATTCGAGCTGCTTCTTTAGGTCTGCCCGCATCTCCCAGTCATTTGCAGAGGCCAGGATCCCTCTGCTCCTCAGTCCTGCTGCAGTGCTCTCTCCTGTCTTGACAAAATGGAAAAAGTGGTGCCCATCGGAAAGTTACAGGACCTTATCATGACGCCACTGGAATTTCCCATCTGCCAAGCTTGACTGGCATGCTGAGAGGACATGCTCAAGATTAGCTGGCCTTTCACACAGCGTGCAGCTGGGGCTCTCTGCCATCCCCTAAATATGGAGGTTTGATGGAATAGGCTGGACATTGTACACAGAACACATCAAGAACTTACTCTTTCGTCCTTGCTGTCTCACAGCATCATAGCCTGGCGTGTCTTTGTCGCTTTATACTCCTTGACCACTGATGTCACTGGGAGCTGCAGCTTTCTGCCTGTGCTGTACAAGCCAATGGAGCAGAAGCTTCTTGGGACGCCCAGCCACCTCCTTAAATAGATGTCAATCTTCCTAGAGACAGGTACCTCATAAACGAGCAGAGGCCAGAGCAGCCAAGGGAGTACCCCGTGTAACCCCAAGCCTTATACTTGCTGGTAGGCTGCTCTTCTCTAGGAATGTCATCCAGGTGTCTGCTTGGATTATCATCTCCCTCACACTGCGTTTATCATTGAGGTCTGCCCTGTACCACTTCCCCAAGCTCTTCACCAGTCTCTCTTGGACCGTTGGGATGATGGTATCTTTGATCCTGAAGCAGAACCGGTCCTGGATGCACCCCTTCATCAATACTAGGTTTCTGGACTGTTCAGGTCCCAATTGGTGAGCTCAACCAGATCCTCCCAGATCCATCTCCTTTCAGGTACTGATTTTGCCGTGATGGTGAGGTCGTCCATAAATAATAAATATAATCCAGATATTTTGTTTAATTAAAATCAGCATAAATAAATCTGCAATAAATACTACCATGGTGTATACTTACGATTGAACTTTTCAGTTATAAAGAAAATCTGTAATGTCATTTTTGCATTACAGTAAGAAGAATACTGAAAATAATTATTGTTTATTGTTTTGTTTTGTTTTTTAATTACATATTATTTTGTGGTTAAATATTTCTCCAACCTATGGCTTATTGTAAAAAAGCATCACTGGCATCATTTTAGCAAACTATTATTGCTTCTTGCACGTTTCACAACACTTTTTTTTAAAAGTGAAATGTCCACTGAGGGTGCAAAAAGTACATTCAGCCTTAACCAAAACAGAGGAAATCGAAGCTGGCAACGTATTATTACAAATTTACTCCTGCATTTAAATGCATTTGTAACTCCTGAAACTTTGCAGTGTTTACATGGTGACCAAACCTGCTGCGGGCATCATGTCCTCTGTGAAGACGAGACCTTTATTTCCTGATGGAATGATAAACTTAACATATTCAGAGGTGTGTCTGTTTCTGTCCTTGAAAGCAATTATTACAATCCATAAATATGCCGTGTGGTGTTCACAAACACAGTCACATTGAACTGTCAAATGAATGTCGACACACAGACAGATGCAAGTGAAATGACATTTGAAGTCCTTGTCATTTGCACAGATGCTAAAAGACTTCTGTAATGTGAGCATGAGTTTCAGGTCGCAACCGACATTAAGTCCTCTCTCTACTCTCGGTAATGCATCTCTTTCTGTCTTTTTCTCCTTGTGTTTATGAGCAGATTATTATGAGCTGGCGCGAGAATGTGGGTTGAAGGTTAATGTCTTTTGGCTGCTTGTGTATGTACAGTATGTTTCTCTGTGCTTGATGAAGCAGGACAGCTCACTTCCTCGAGACATGTCCAATAAGGACAAACAGACGTCTGTGAATCGCTGCGAGACCAATGACACAGGAGTGTGTTTTTCCCCAAGACGCTTCCGGAATTAGAGAGGTTTGTCTCTGTCTGTTTTCTGAGGCAAATGTCCTAATGGCTAATGCAGGAAAAGCCTCCAGATCGGCTCAGCCTTAATATCACTGAAAATACCAAAGACTTCACGGAAACTCGCCTTAGTCTTTTGTCCTTATATCACCAAAACAAATATGAACATTAGAAAGAGCACTATATACAGTAGTGGCCAAAAGGGGATATTTGTTTTTAATGACCAGGAAAAAAAAAAAATACCATGGAAGTCAATGGTGCCCCACAACTGTTTGGTTACAAACATTGTTCAAAATATCTTCATTTGTGTTCAGCAGAACAAAGAAATTCATACAGGTTTGAAACAACGTGAGGGTGAGTAAATGATGACAGAATTTTTATTTTTGGGTGAACTATCTTTTTAAGTTAGGAAAAATGTGAAGTTCAGGTGATCATGAGAATCTTGAGTGTATCTTTGTCTGTATGGTCTCATGTCATCATATCTGTCCTGATTTTTCATAATATTTCCTAACCAGACTGTTGAAGGGCATATGCAAAATCAATCTCCACCTCCTCGTGTGTGTCCTCGGCTTTGAGCAGATTCATGAATCACAGCATGTTCTGTTTCTGACACAGAAAGGGGTGTTTGATTTGTCTTTGTACATTGTGAAGTTCTCTCACGGTAAAAAACTGGGCTGTAAAATAACGGTAATCTACTAGCAGATGTGGTTACCAGTAATGTACTGTTACATCAGTAAAATGAACTCATTTTATTTGGGAAACCGATTGCTTCAAACAGTTCCAGTTTAAAAACCAGTATTTATACGGTGTTAGTACTGTGAAGTTATTTCATTGGAGTCAACTGAAAAAGAATATTTCTTAATAAAAAAACTGCAAACACGTAAAGTGTAATAGTGAAAAAATTAAAAACATGACTTTAACTCAAATCTTTGCAGTTTGTGATTAGTTAACAACAGCACACATGCAAGTGCTAAAGTATTTAAGAAACAGCTTATCACTGCATCAGCGACCACACAGTTACTGCCTTTAAATAAAGCAACAGCAGCTTAACATCAGTGTTTCTCAGCTCATCATTGACTGAAGCACAGGCACTACTCTACAACACAATGGTAACCCCAAACGAATTAATTAAACTAACAGATCTCTCCTATATCATCTTGTGCAAAAACACATAAAAACGGCTGTTTAATATTTACTGTCCTTATCAGTTATTGACTTCGCATAACTTTTTTCTATTAACTCACTAGTATTTCAGTGAAATTAACTTGTTTTGTTTAGAAAATCTATTACATTTTACAGAATATTACTGCTTTTTCCTTGATCTACTGGCAGCAGGGTTGGCAGTAAATTGCTGTTTTTCTACAGTTTGTTGCTGTAAATTAATTTAAAGTTGATTACCGTTAAATTACTTTTCACTCTGTTTTTTTTTCACCTTTTAACCCCACAGCAAAATCTTCAATTTTAAATGAACATTTGTATGTGTCCACACTACAGAGTGTTAGAGTAACACTGAAGCAGTGTTGAAGTTAATGAGATAATTAAGTGATTAATTAAGTGATAATTGAGAATTAGTGATGAAAACCTGTTGTTAACAAGCAGAATCACTGAAGGAAAAGAAACAACAAGAACAGAAAAAAGCTACGAGCAGAAACACAAGAACTACAACTGACTTCAGCCACAGCCTTAGATGAAATCAACTGAAGATAAAAGACATTAAATCTCTCAAGATCTCAGCAGAGGAGGGTTAAACAACAAAAAGAGTATTACCCGGTTTCACTTATTACTAACCAGATTGACTTTATTTCTGTCATACATCTACAGAAGTTCATATTGAGAATTAACAGAGCTTCAGATGTTATTGTTTCGTTTGACGTTACCATGATGGAGATCAGTGTTTGCTTTAGTTGGGCTCCTGACCCTTGACTTTTTAAAATAAATTTTTCCTTGGCTGTTGTAACTGTGTTTTTTAAAACACATTTGTTGTGGCAAAAAACAAAACAAAAAAAAAAACAAAAAAAATATTTGATCTAAGATAATTTCTCAAATGTGCGTACGTGTGATTCAGAGAAACAAACAAAAAATGTGCATACACCTCTCTTCCAGATGTGAAATCTATAAATTGCAAATGATCTTGAAATGATCTGTGCGCAGGTGAAAGTTTTCAGATCTCCGCCTTGTAAATGCCTTCTTATTAATGTCATTAACTTCTGAAAGAGAACGAGTCAATGTCAAAATCCTTTACTTGAGAATGGCGAGCAGCAAGAATTGCTTAGATTTCCAAATACCTGCAGTACACTGACTCTCTGCCAGAAGGAAAAGTATGTACGCCTGCTTAGAACCTGACATGGCGTTAAGTACTTTTCCACGTCAAAGACCATTTTTATAAATATGAACGCTGGCGTGGATTTTAGCGTACACACACACTCTAAGATCAAATCTGTGTGTACACACATTTTATAAATGAGGCCCCTGATTTTGGTATCTTGACAAATCTGAGCACAGTTTGAGACAAGAATTGATTGGATCTCTTTTGAAACTCTTGATTCAGACTGGAGTCTTTTTCTGATTAACCTTTTGAGCGGTAATCCCACATATGGGATTTTTATTTCTGTGTCTTTCGCGCTTTGGCTGTGAGACGGACGCGTTCAACGCTTGTCCTATATCACAGCTATGCAGTGTTTTCAGCCACATAATGGTTTTTTTTTTTTTTTTTTTTTTTTTTAAGGTTTCAGACATTTAAATACACAAGCACCAGAAAACAATACATTTAGAGTTTGTAAAATATACACTGATGTCAGACATCAGTGGAAGCCGCAATAACAATCCATTCAAATATAATTTGCCATTCATTCATATCAGACACACATAGTGGGACTAAGTAACCATAAAGTTTACTCTATTATTCTTCCAGTTCACCAGCCTCTTACTTATGAATTTCAGGAGAAACTAATGAATTCACGTGCTGTAAATCCGACTGACAGGACTCTTTGAACTGCAGCGCAAACTAAGATGGTGGCGCCTATCTCGCGTTATAGATCAAGATAAAGATCATTTATAAAGGTTTTTAAACTACAAAACACACTCACACATATTTGAAAATCGGAATATCAGGTAGTGGATGACATGGTAAGCAAGTTTGTGAATATTTTAAACAAAAAAGGAAAAACAAAATAATAGCGATACATCTGTCATACAGTGTTATTGTGGCTGTGGTGTGTTACGTGACAAGCATGACGCGTCACCATGGAAACAATAATGGCAAACATTCTAAAATAACGTCGCCTTAAAAAAAAAAAAAACTCACTTTGGGGGGTCAGCTAGAATATTTTAAACTTGTGCGTGAAAGGGTTAAAATTTTAGAAACAGGAGACTTCAGCAAAAGTCTCCATTTAATCTCATTGTTCTTTAAGAGAAAAAACTGAGAAATGTTTTTCTTTCCTATTGAGACTGAACGAAGTGGATGTGCTAGAATTATTATTATTATTTTTATTTTTTTTACAGTACATTTAATAAAACATGGCTGAATGGGTGGTATGAGTATCATGACACTATTATAAATAACACAAAATCCGGAAAATCTGATCTGCAGTATGTGGTCGAGGCCAAAGGGCAAGGCCGAGGGTCAACAGAATTAAACAAAGAGTGAGTTGATATTCAGCAGTGTTTGTAAAAGATTCAGCAAATGCCTTTAACAATACTCTAAATCCTTCTCAAAAAGCCCTCTTTTCCCTTTGAGACGCTGCTGAGAGATTGATGACACGGGTCAGACCCATGGGAACTGAAATATTGGCTGATTGCTGGTTTGGTGATTATGGTTTTTAAGATGTCAGTTTTTATGTTCAAAGACACAAGGAGCATCACCCACAGCACTCATACAGTGTTTCCATAGCAACTGCTTCTGATGCTGCAGTCAACTGGCTGCATGTAAATGCATTGAACATGGTAAACTGACTCAATAATTTATTGAGCTCTGAATGATGAGTTCTATAAAATCTGTATTGCAGAAAGGTTTGTCCCAGAGGATTCCATCAATAAAACTGAATGGGTACATTTGAAGAAAAGTCTATAAAATACAGTGCCCAATGTGATCTGTTAATATGAAGAATTTTCCGTCTTGAATTTTCAAATGTGATTTACCTGTATTTTGAATTACAGTTGAATTGTGTTGTGTTTTAGGGTGAAAGGAAATGTCCTGTCAGAAATTGCCAGTACTTTAAAATAAATTGTCCTTTTTCATAAATTGTCCATCTATGGCCTATTTTGATGAACTATTTATAGTTTATTATTTCAAGTTTATTATTTATGAAATGAAACTGTCTTACAGACTTTGATAAAAATAATATATTACACACATCTATTGTCTTGCCATAACATGAGCTCAGGCTCAAGAACTTCAGACCTCTGGAGCTGGATTTCAGGTGTGTAAACCATTGATAGATGGATGCTGCATTCGGCTAATTTTCAATTGGATACATCAACATCACTGCCATCTTGGAAAAGTCAGTATTTCATGTTTGTGATGTACATCATATAGTTTGTGCCATTATCATTACTTTGTTTTTATTTTTGTTGATGGTAAATTTTATAATCAATCTATAATAATGCAATTTATAATGAATTTAAAATTTAAATTAAAATTAAATTACAATGTAGACCAGTGGTATTCAACCTTTTTGACTCCAAGGCCCCTCTTTGTCCGAGACAATATTCAAAAGACTTCTTGACTAAGGGTACGCGACGATGTACTAAAAATGGGAAAGTTTTTTCTTTGCATTTTTCGTGTACATATGACAATACCCTGACAGCAACATAGTGTCGGCCCAGATCCGGCCCACATCTGGTCCGCATGTAATCCACATGTGTCAAATGTGGGCCGGATCTGGCCCACACTATGTTGCTGTCTGCATTGTCAAAAAGATCCCCGTTCACACGGATCCGTGAAAATGACTAAAAATGCTGCATTATACATGCCAGGCCAGTAATTGACGATGTCATTTTTGTAAAGAAACACTACGCGCCTATAGACCGAACACGTAATACGCATGTGCATCACAGTTTTTCCTAAATTTGCATTTTTGTAGTTTACCTGTTTTCAAAAGTTTGCATTTTCAGGCCCCCAAAACGCTGTTGTCGTGTAAATGAACAGCCAAAATGCATAAAAAAGTTGTATGTTTTTAGTTGAAAGCGGTGTTCTGTAAATGGCCCCTGAGCTGATATGTACCTCTGGTACTTCTGTTGTAATAAAACAAATTAACTAAAAATATGTCAGTTTAATGTTGTAAATCTTTATTTTTTTTAGTATTTTTTAAAAACATTTTAATTTAGATTGTTATTATAACTTAAAGAATTTTAAAAAATTACTGGGGACCCCTGGTTGAGAACCACTGTTGTAGACCATACTTCTTCAATATTATCATATCAATCATTGTTTTTAGCCAGACAAAAAACTGCTACATTTATGAGGAACCAAATGTTCGGAACAGACTTGCTGTCAGAAGTGCAAGCCACATCTGTCAGTTTACGTGCTATATATATAAAAATTATCGCTAATCAAAAATCTTTAAGCCTTCAATCATGTAGTTTGCTGATAATCATTGTCATTACGAAAGTGTTTGCAAACAGAATGGTTTGATGTTTATGAGGAACCAAATGTTCAGAACAGACTTGCTGTCGGAAGTGTGCGCTTCAATCATGTAGTTTGAAAAAAAAAAAAATCAGTGTATTTACAGAATTTGCATTATTTAAAAAAAAAAACTAATACAAGTTTACTGGAAGGCAGACCAAATTGTTATTTTAAAGGTACACTGTGTTTCTTGTATTTGTTTTGTTGCACAGTGTTTTCTTTCTCTTTTGTTCTGTATTTGACTTCTGATAGGTGTCTGATGATGGGGTGTAGAACAGTCATTGATTGTTCAGTGGAGACATGGCTTTTATAAGGACACTGTCTGCACTTGACGAAGAGCTCATTTTTGGTTTTGTCATGATCGGGTTGAGAGCTGATAATCATTGTCATTACAAAAGCGTTTTACCAATTTCTCTTTCATTTTACAAAATCTGCAAACCGAATGGTCTGACGTTTATGAGGAACCAAATGATCAGAACAGACTTGCTGTCAGAAGTGTGTGCCACATCTGTCAGTTTACGTGCTTGATTTTGACCTTTCCAATATGGCGGTGATCTCAGCAAGTAGCTAATGCAGAATCTACATATTCATATCTATCGTCTCTAACCATATGCTGAGCGACGAGGACTGTTTTGAATGTAAATGTAGCAGGTGTATTTTCCCTCCTGCCGTCTCAAAATTCTCAGTTACCACATACTGTGATGAAATCTGCTGTTGTTGTGTAACCAACAAATATTGATAATATTGAGTCGATTATGGACATTTAGATGAAGAGGGGCTCATACTGAGTAGTAGTTTTTAAAAATATCAAAAATAGTGAGAACAACTCAGTGTGAACAACTGTATTTTTTCTTGACTGATGCCATAACATTCACAAATGTCATAATTCACCCCAAATCATAAAGAAATAAATTCCATGTCAACCTTTCTCGCGCATTCTGACAACTAACATGCCTGCAAACTCAAAAGAGGCAAAAAAGGTGAAGTTTACGAACAAAATTGTTGTGGGGGGTCTGGGGGCATCGTCCCCCATGAGAAATGTTAGTGATTTTAACATAAATGAAGCATTCTAGTGTACTCTGACAAGAAAATAAATGGGAAAAACAACATTTGCTTCAAATAAAAAACAAACAAACAAAAAAAAAAAAAAACATTTATTGACACTAGGGCTGGGCATTGACAGAAATTTCACAATTGGATTTGATTTTGATTTAGAAGCTTGCGATTTGATTTCGATTTGATTACCATCAATTCAGTATTGATTAATTTGGGGCCTATCGAGTACTGCACATGGCAAATTTCCTCAAAGAAAACAAATATCTCTCAACTAATGCTGTAAACTATACAGGGAACCACAGTTGGTACATCATTATAATCTTAAAGGTTAAAATTAATTGATTTGTAAGCTACTTGCATATAAATTACACATAAGGAAGTTTTTGTAATAACGTTATAATAAATTTTTAATTACATTTAATTATTTTTAATTTAATAAAGTTTCTACTCATTTTTTTTATATTGGCCTAAACATTTAAATGGTGGCTGTCATAAAACGGATTTATACATTCAGTATTGAAGCACATGTTAAGTACAAATACAATGAATATGCAATAGCCTATAGTGCAAATATTTACCAAAATGCTCCTCTCTAAGTTCATTTTTGTAGCTGACTAATGAGTTTTGGACATTGAACGGCTTTTCTGAGGTAAATGTGACATTTTTACAAGCTGTTTTATTGACGCCTGTCCGCAGTTGAAACACATATTGATCAATTACATGAGACATGATACAGATTTCGGTAAGTTTTACTGTATCTTTTAACATACCTTTTGGATGTTCATTCATGTTTCGTGTTGTAACTGGTAAAGTGGAAGAGATGGTCGGTTCACGTGCGCTCTGCTTGAACTGGGGCCTCATTTATAAAATGTTGCACAGAAACCATCCTAAATTTGATCTTACGATAATTTCTCAGATGTGCGTATGTGTGATTCATAGAACGAACATACACACAGAAAACGAGCGTATGCCTCTCTTTCAGAGGTGAAATCTATAAAGCTGAATGGTTTCAGTTCTCCGCATTGTAAACGACACCTAATTAATGTCATTTACATATAAAAGATCACCAGTCATCGTCCAAATCCTTTAATTTAGAATGGTGAGCTGTAAGAATAGCTTAGATTTCCAAAAAAGGAAAAGTGCGTACGTCTGCTTAGACCCTAACCCTTTTCCACGTCAAAGACTGTTTTTATAAATATGAGCGTTGACGTGGATTTAAGCATACGCACACTCTGAGATCAAATCTGTGCGTACGCACACTTTATAAATGAGGCCCATGAAGTGCTACAGTGATCTGTCACACCACATAGCGCCAAGAAAGATCGCGACACCTCGAGAGGTGTCTATGGTCTCGCTCCAGTCTATAGGAAAGTAGCCCATTTTTGATGCTTGGGAGGTTTACTGTGCTTGCAATTTTATTGTGCAAAAAAATCTACACGATTCACATAAATGATATATTTTGATTCAAAAAGCGACTAGTTTGCAGATATGAACTAACCTTCTGTCAGTGTTGGGGAAGCTACTCTGAAACTGCAGTTTGACAAGCTACAAGCTACCCTTCTGAAAAAGTAGTTAGCTACAATACAAGTTACTATCAAATAGTAGCTATCTACATTGAAACTACTTTGATTTAATTATTTTTTACAATGACATAGCTTATTATAAATAACTGAATAACTGTTAATGAAGAATGTTTAAGTAAAATGTTTAGGGTTTAAACGCAGTGCACTACAATTATGATTTCAAAGTGTACTGTTTTATATTGTAAACTTTATCATACAATACTCAAATGTAGCCTATATCTCACACTGACTGTCAAAGTGCAAAATTGCTACAAATGTCACATCAAGAACAAAATATATGCAACTTAAATTGGAAACACAGAAAAATGCAGGTTAAACTCAAAGCACATGCAGTGATGAAGCTTTAAGACTCGAATCACACGCTTCTTGCGTGAACATAGTGCATTTTATTCTGAAACCCGCGCAACCTATTTTATTAGATTAGCCTTTGCCATGTGATAAGCACGCTAAGCTATATCACGATTTTGTTTTCTGTTCAATTGACGGATGCTTTGCCAATGCAATGACGCAAAACACCACGTTAGTGATCTTTTAGGTTCATTATAAAACTGGCAGGACAGATTAAACTATGGCGGGTCACCACTGTAATAAAATAGTTCGCATACATTTGATATAGACTGCAATAAAGCAGGACAATCAATTTCAAAAGGCTATTATTCACCTGTAAGTGCTTGTAGTCTTCGACACAAACAGCATTTTAAACCCACTCCTGTCCTTTACAAAATCATCAGACGATCTATTCTCGGTGAACTGTAAATCTGCAAGATGCGTGATATAATAATAGATGGCGGTAATGCACCATTTTAGTTTGTGATCTAGTAAGACGCTTTGCTGCTTCAATGCATTGCAGCCTCGTCAGAACGCAAAACGGAATGTAGCTTTTGGAATGTAGCTACACCGCTACTTGCTGGAAAAAGTAGTTAACTACTAGAAAATCTACACTGTTTAAAAAGCAACTGAGCTACTGTCAAGCTACTGAAAAATGAAGTTAAGTTAGTAGCGTCGCTACATGTAGTTAACTACTCCCCAACACTGCCTACTGTATGCCACTCCCACACCATTCGTGCATCAATGTAGCAGGAGCAACTTTTCTCTATTTACGGATATGACGAGACACGCACAGCGAGTGACGTATGTATGCAATTTCTTGTGAAAAACATCCTGACAAATCTCAAATATAAACACTTATATTAGGCTTACCATAATAAATCAGGGTAAGACAAAACATGTATTGGGAGGAGGATTAATGATGCATTGACTTAAATTTTGTTAATTTGAACAGAATAAGGTTACATAGTGTCCCTTTAAACTGGGGATGGCCTGGACATGTTTTTTTTTTGTTGTTGTGTGTTTTTTTTTTTTTTTTTTTATTCACCCCGTAACTTTGTTAACCCTGAATGTTCAATGATAAACCATAATGCTGATAAATGAGTGAGTTGAAAAAGCTGCTTTCCTTAAAAATGTAAAACAATGAGACCTTAATTACAATTTCTCACTAAATATATTTACATGACATACAATTTGCCATCAGTGCAATACATAGGAATGTTGCATAAATACCAAATGTTAAACTTTTTCCTCTGTAAACAAAAATAAATGAGATGACGGCGATCAATATGACTCTTCTTGTAAAGCAACATTTACCACGTTCATACCAGATAAAACAACTTCACAGAAATCATCCTGAAAAACTGAAGATCCTGAAGAACCTGGCCCATAAACAATCAGATATGATTCAGCAATACTAGAAACATGATTCATGTACAATATGTAGCACGTGTACATAGTATATACTGATTTTCATACAGATCATGGATTGCTTTTGTATGAATATTTTCATGTAACTTTGGCAGTTTTTCTTTTTTTTTTTCTTTTTTTTTAGAATCAAAGTTGTTTCAAAAAAATAAAAAGATGATATCAAACAGTCAACAAATGTGATGTAAGCTTGCCTTTCAGAGCCCATGTTCACAGTGATAATTCAGAAAGGCCGAAAGCCTATGGTAAAAAAAAGAAAAAAAAAAAAAGAAAAAAAAAAAGGAAACGTAAAGGAACTAAACCTACGAAACAAACAAAAATAACATCCCACCCCTCCTGCCTGGACCGGCAGCACTCAAGGTGGTTTTCATTGTTGTCAACGACTATAAAATTACAAACACGTATGAAGAGATTCATAGCAGTCATCGCCATTTTAAAAAATGGTCTCTTTTTAAAGTCGGCTTAAAATACAAAACGTTGGAGGGGAGAGGGTCCGAGCCGACGCCCACAGTCACTGCGAACACATGGGAGAGACGTCACCAAGAAAACGAGACATGCACCACCAGTGCTGTGTGAGGAAGGGTGTGTTACCAAAAACCAAACAAACAAACCAACAAAAAATGGTGTGAAAACGAAAAGACGAACAAAACCGCTACACACTGAAAGAGAGGATGATATACACCGGACAAAAGAATCGAGCAAATTTAGAAAGATACCAACTTCACCAATAATTCATATGCGTTTGTTATTTTTTTAACATCAGGTTTGGCACTTTATCTGAACAAATACAGTATCTGTTCAAAAAGACTAATCGTCAGTAAAACAAAACTGTATTCAACATCTCTTGAACATAACTTTTTAGAATATAATATTTGATAGAGAGCATACGGTAGGTAAACACTTTTGTACGTACTTGTAGTTTAAAATGAACATTCCAACAGATGTTTTACACACATGCACAAAAACAAACACAACCGTCTTGCGTTGCAATATCCCTCCCGCTCTTTTTTTTCTCCCCACTGGTTCTTTACGATACTTCCTCAGCTGACCGCGTGTCTGATTTGAGACGTACAAACTCTTTGGCCACTTCGTCGTTGGTCCTTTGCGAGAGTATTCTCATGATGGTCAGACCGGTTTCATCCATCGTTACGCTCCTGGCGAGTGGATAACAGGCGTTCAGGCTGCCCTTTTCGGCCAGTTCTCTGAGCTGCAGGACCGTCATACCGATGATTCGGTCCTCTCGGGCAAAGCAGTAGTCCTTCACGGAGATGTGAAGCTCGTAGGCCTCTGGGCCATGTTCGTTACTCAGCACGCTGCACAGAAAAGGTACAAGAACATAATTTATATTAATACACATTAATGTATTAAGCACACGTTCCAGGTGTAAGCTGCCTGACATGCTGTCGATTACAAAGAGTACTTAATCTCCTGATCAAAACACAGGCGAAGAAGAAGCAGAAACTAGCAACAGCATATGTAAGCAGATGCATGTGTAAAATAACATAATCATCAACATTAAACAGCATATAAATCAAAAGTGTGCAACCGAATGAAATGTCAACCTAGGACGAGCTATAGAACTAGGGATGGGTATCGAAACACGCTATTAAATGAGCCCTGGGGCTAAATTATGAAAGATCGCAGTATCGATAAGCTCCGACGTTACCGGTTCTTCTGTCGGTACTAGAGAAATAAGAAAATACACATACTATTTATTATTGCTATATAGACGTTATCTTGCAAATTCTATCTTGCCAGCCGTTTCTATATGCGATAATATTGAACCATTTGTTTGTGATGCATTTTTTGCTATTCGCAATCCAGAAGAGCGAGATCTCTCACGCAGAGCTACAGCAAGCACAACACGAAAGTCCCTGCTTAATGCTTGAGAGAACTAAACGTTCAAACGTCTGGTTACACTTTAGGCCTGTGGTAATCTAATTTGATTTATTATACTGTATTTTGCTTCCAAGAATTATAAAAAGAAGATATCTGAAGTAAAAATATTAAAAACTAGCCACATTCCATCTAGCGCAACTTCTTTCCCTTCACAGCGGTGCACATTCGTTCCTTCCTAAAAGCTCAAACTTAAAATGAGAATCAGCACAATTGGTGATTGTTGTAAAACGCAGCCTCTACTGTTACTGCTATTAAAAGCACAATAATCCACACAAGAGATGCTGTTTCCATCTTCAAGGCGGCTTTCTGTGTGTGCGCTCCAAAACAGACCGCAACTAGACAAGCAAATTATACTTTAGGCTTCAAATAATCTAAATGATCAAATACACAAAAATATATCAAAATGACTGGCGTGGAGAGTATTAAACACTTTGTGTCTTAAATGGGTGTACCGGAATACCGTAGTACCGGATCGATAAGCAGTATCGGTACAAGTAGTAATACCGTTAGTAAAACTTCGGAATGAAAATTTCCTTATAATTTACTCACCCCCATGTCATCCAAGATGTTCATGTCTTTCTTTCTTCAGTCGAAAAGAAATTAAGGTTTTTAAGGAGAACATTCCAGTATTTTTGTCCATATAGTGGACTTCAGTGGGGTTCACTGGGTTGAAGGTCTAAATTGCAGTTTCAGTGCAGCTTCAAAGCACTATACACGATCCCAGACGAGGAATAAGGGTCTTATCTAGCGAAACGATCAGTCATTTTCTAAAAAAAAAAATATATATATATATATATATATATATATTTATATTTATATTTATATACTTTTTAACCACAATTGCTCATCTTGCACTGCTCTGTGATCCGCCACACGTTACGTTGAAAGGTCATGCGTGACGTAGACGGAAGTACCGTGGTAGGGCGAAAAACTCCTTCTAATTTTCTCCTCCCAACTTCAAAATCGTCCAATATTGTTGTTTTACCTTCTCTTTTTTTTTTGTTTTGGGCGTTTGGCTTAATCTCTGTACATTCGCTTTGTAGACATGACCTTTCCAACGTGATTACGTCATGCATGGTGGATCGCAGAGAAGTGCAAGACGAGCATTTGTGGTTAAAAAGTATATAAATTTTATTCATTTTTTTTTAGAAAATGACAGATCGTTTTGCTGTATAAGACCCTTATTCCTCGTCTGGTATTGTGTAGAGTGCTTTGAAGCTGCACTGAAACTGCAATTTGGCCCTTCCACCCAGTGAACCCCACTGAAGTCCACTATGGACAAAAATACTGTAATGTTTTCCTCAAAAACCTTAATTTCTTTTCAACTGAAGAAAGAAAGACATGAACATCTTGGATGACAAGGGGGTGAGTAAATTTTCATTCAGAAGTGAACTAATCCTTTACCAATACCCATCCCTATATAGGACTGTGCAAGCTTTGGGGGTGTTGATGGACTCCATCTACTCCATCTGTGTTTTGATCATCATTGTGAATTTTTACGAAACTTACCCACATTTAAATGTTGATAAAAAAAGAATGCATGAAGCTAAAATAAAACAGGTTTTTTGTTTAAAAGCAGAAGTTCTGTTCTTTCTTTTTTTTCTTTTGATTGCTTGTTCAGATATTCATACAACAAAATATTCTGGGGGCTATGAAACTTTTGTGAAAATGATCAAAAATGCTGGCGCTGGCTGTCAACTTTTTTAAAAAATGCTGGTGGGGAAAGAGTCAAGATAGTATTGGCTATGACTCAACAACAAATTCTAGACTAAGATGCTCTCTCCGCTCATTAGCCTTTATATACCGTATATAGTGTTTCTCATCTTGAGTAAAGAAAACACTGTACTTATTCAAACAAACAGTTCTTTAATTACCCTTGCATTGCAAAAGAGCAGAGATGCTCTAAAACAGTGGTTCTCAATGTGTGGGGCGTACAAGAAGCTGAGCTCGAGAGGTGGCCATCAAAAGAGCTCACTCACTTTTTATTTAAATTATGTGCTGATCTGTTTTTCTTTCTTATTATTATATTTTTCAATGTTTCAACAGCAACACAAACACAGTGTCTACACCAGACGTGACAAAGCAACCGTTGCAAATCCATTTGTCCTTTGTGTCAGAAGTAGTGTGAGTGCTCGGAGTATGCCATAAATAGAACAGGGCATCGGTTTACTGTCGGGGATTTGTTGTGTTGCATCGCACTGCATCCAGTGTAAACAGATTCACTGATTATAATGGGTTTTATTGTCTTCTGTCACGTTGCGCCCCTCACGTCAGGTATAGACACGGTGAAAGTGAAACAATTGCAGGTGTTTTCCATTGCAGATTTTCAATTTCAATTAAAATTTTTTTTTTTTTTTTTTTAAAGGTTTAAGGGGGGAGGTGTAGCATGACCAAAAAGGTTTAAGAACCACTGCTCTAAAAGGTGAGGATCCAATGGAGTTACAATGATTAGTCACAAGCTCTTTTTAACACGCTTCATTGGTTAAATATTTTCAAAACCCACAGACCATTATTTCTCCTCATTGTAACTGTGTGAGCATAGGCACATGCCTAATTCCTATTCATAAATCCGGCCCTGCACATAATGCATTTACAATGGAAGTCATTGTAAGCCATTGTAATGGCTTACACACGAAACAAGACATTAAATCAAAATAAACATTAAAATAAAAACTTCTGAAAAAAAATATGTAAGACATTAACATACACTTTTTTCATTTGTTAACATTAGTTAACTTCATTAGTTAAAATGAACTACCAATGAACAACACTTTTACAGCATTTATTAATCTTAATGTTAATTTCAACATTTGCTAAAATATGTATATTTTATTAACCTTTGTAAATGTTAGTTAATAAAAATGTTAATGTTCGTTAATAAAAATGTTAATGTTCATGTTCAAGTTCAGTGCATTAACTAATAATAGCAGATGCAACTTTAGATCTTAAAAATGTATTAGTAATGTTGAGATGAATATTAACTACGATTAACTAATCATGCAGAAGTACTGTTGTAATGTTGTTGTAATAAACTGTTACAGTGCAGCTAACTAATGTTAACATACGAAACCTTATTGTAAAGTGTTTCCAAATAATCAAAATCTGTTAACATTAGTTAACGCACTCTGAACTAACATGAACAAACAATTTAAAAAACATTTTTATTAAATAACATTAAGAAAGGTTAATAAATTCTTTGAAAATATATTGCTCATTGTTACTTCACGTTAACATATCTTATTATAATCGGTACCGATATTTAATATATTATAATAATATTATATAATATACCAATTAGGGATGTGCCCGAAGCCGAATACCATATTCGGAAAGGAAATGACGTGTACTACGAAGCCCCTAAAGGGAAAACACATGAGATCGGAGGAGAAAATATATTTCTTTCTATATAAATGCTTTCTCTTGCAATATAGTTGGGTAATTATAATGTAAATAATTTGCCAGCATCAGGAAGCTGCTGTTAATATGCAGAGCATTGTTTTTTTTAAAACATTGGCCAAACTGGTGTTGACAAAAAAAATGTTCAGACACAAAGATGATTTTTTCCTTCAGATTAAGGGCACTGCCATGGGCAGTACCATGGCTCCAAATTATGCAAATTTCTATGTGGGCCTCTTTGAACAGAAATTTATCTTCAATGGTTTAAAAAATCCCTTTTTCTCACACATTGTACTCTGGCGAAGGTATACTGATGACATTTTTATGTTATGGTCAGGTACTGAAAATCTATTAGTCAATTTAATCGGATTTCTCAAATTTGCAGTACTGAAGAGTCATATATATATACAACAAAGTACTGATTTAACTAACAGATTTAGGGAGAGAGGTTACAATGAAGATTGGATACAGTCTGCAGCTAGGAGATTTGAAAATGAAAATCAAGAGACATCTCTAAATAAAAAACGCTTAAAATCAGAAAATAAAACTATTACATGTGTTGTTCGATACTCTCCTATTTGTACAGACATAAAAAAAGATCATAGATAAACATTTGTATATCCTAAAATCCGATCCTCTCCTTAATGATGTCTTTGAGAAAACACCAAGATATGTGTACAAACATCCTGCTACCCTACGTGATCTTCTGGTAAGAGCTGACGTTTATTTATCTGTAGAACGATCCACTCACTTTTTATCTATCCCTCCAGGTAAACTATAGTTGTGGTTGCTGTGCCCAATGCAATTTTACTATAAAAACGTGTCTTTTCTCATCCTCATTCAGGAAAGGAGTTTAAAATTAAGGGTGTCATCAGCTGTACTACTAAAAACGCCATTTACATGATAAAATGTCCATGTGGGTTAGCGTATATAGGAAAAACAAAACGTGCTTTAAAGACTAGGATTGCAGAACATCGAAGCAGTATACGTACAAATGATCAAAAAAATCCCGTAGCAGTACATTTTAACTTAAGACATAACCTTTCCACACTCAAGTACATTGGAATTGAACATGTTAAATTACCTAGAAGAGGTGGAGATGTCAAAACTATTTTATCAAAAAGAGAAGCGTACTATATTTATACACTTAATACTCTTTTCCCTAAAGGTATGAATTTAGAACTTGATCTCAGTTCATTTTTCTAATTGGTATTTTTTGTATGGAAATGTGAATGTTGTTAATATAGTCCTATTTGTTGATGCTCCAATGTAGTTGTCTTGGTTTTAATTGTGGCATACTATAGCTGTTCACATGATTGACCTTGATTGCCAACAGCTGTAACCAATTGAAATTGTTTCATTCTGAGTAACCTACTTATTGAGTTGTTGCCTTTCTATGTATGTTTGCCTGACGAAGGTCTCTGACCAAAACGTTGCCACTTTTAAACTTTGTTAAATAAAAGGGAGAATAACAGTGTGCAGATCTTCTTGGGATTATTTAATATGCGGAATATTGAAATCGCTTTTGAATGCGCGGACGGTTTTCACGCGCAATCACACGTGCTGTGTGTATACTAGGGAGAGTCAGCTACTTATTACACATTTCACAAGATTAAATACGGATCTTGCCTTTCCGAATACGGATTTAGTATTCGGGCACACCCCTAATACCAATCTTTATTGCTTACTTGTTACATCCAATATTTCAACTAACTTTTGTATAATATGCATATTGATAAAGGGACTGTTGTAATACATTTAAAAGGTCATCTGCCAAGAAGCCCTAAAAGTATAATCACTAAGTATGATCTCAACTTACAAGTTAAAATAACATGCTATATGTTTTTTTTTTTTTTTTTACATGAGTAACTGAAAACCTTTACAGGATGCTTCATTCACGTCTCTAATTTACAGAAAGCCTGAGGTGACTGTCAATATCAGCCAGCACAACATAAACAAAAATGTTTGTCCAATTCATGAATGTAAATGCAATGTCTTCTATACAGGTATGTCTTGGATCTGATAAAGCACCCTGAGTCTGTAAAGCACCCTTGACAGTAGTACACAGCAACCTGGTCAGCCTGTTTTATAAGCTTAATGTTTCGCATCTATCAGATACAGAAATCACATTGACAGAGTGAAAAGCACCACACAGGAGCTCTTTTATGATACCACACAAAAATGGCTTAAGACTCCATTAAGCTAAAAGGCCCTTAATATCCAAAGGTGGTCTTTGATTTGATGTTTTTTATGTGCGCTCTAAGTGAGAGGTTAATTCAGCGTGTCTAAGTTTGTGCCTGGCTTCCATCATATTTTACTCTTCGGCTTTGAATGCCATTGATACATCAAATGCAGGTCTTTTTGTTAAGTCAACTGTTCTGGAAAGCCTTTCTTAATTAATTATCTTTTCTTCCACAAGGGTCTTTTAGGCCTAAAATGAGTCTGTCAGAAGTAAATCTTCATGTGAACGGTTGATTTCAGTACTGTTGTTCAAGTGCATTTGTGCAGTTTAAAGCTGATAAGTCAATGCCACTGGTGAAAAAAAAAAAAGGAAGTAGACAAGACAATTGCTGATGTATAATGCTCTATTTACAGTCAGACATGATTCATTTATTTCACAAGCAAAAAAGGTCCAATAACAGGAGGGTTACCAAGATAAAGTGAAAAGTATTTGGCTGGTCCATGAGCTCCATATAAAATACAACAGCTTTTATTAGGGTGCTTTCACACTGGAAGTTTCGTTTGAAACGGCACGGTTCGCATTAAAGGGTTAGTTCACCCAAAAATGAAATTTCTGTCACTAAGTACTCACCCTCATGTCGTTCCAAACCCGTAAGACCCTCGTTCATCTTCGGAACACAAATTAAGATATTTTGGATGAAATCCAAGTGTTTCTGAACCACACATAGGCAGCAACGTCACTGCAGTGCAGTGCTTCCGTGTTCTACGTCAGAATGCCGGCTTATTATTGGCCAGCTCCTGCGTCAGCATCACACACATGTGTGGTGCTGCTCACATGTACAGCACTGGCGGCGTTCGGATGTAAACACGGAAGCGCTGCACTGCGTTCACTACATCAACTGCGTAGGAGAATGACAGGGAAGAGAAGAAATTGTTGAATAAAGTTTGTTTTTGCGCACAAAAAGTATTCTCGTTGTTTCATAACATTAAGGTTGAACCACTGTAGTCACATGGACTATTTTAACGATGTCTTTGCTACCTTTCTGGACCTCAAAAGGTGCAATGACTTTGCTGCCTATGTGTGGTTCAGAAACCCTGGATTTCATTAAAAATATCTTAATTTGTGCTCCGAAAATGAACAAAGGTCTTACAAGTTTGGGACGACATGAGGGTGAGTAATTAATGACAGACATTTCATTTTTGGGTGAACTAACCCTTCAAAAATTGTTAATGTGAAAGCTGTCATACAGACCTAAGAGAGCACCGGGGTACTGAACCTGAGACTACCTGAAGGAGGTGGTCTGAGTTCGGCTGCACTTTAACTGGGCATGATTCGTGTGAATGTGAAAGCAACTCGGACTCGATGCACACTTGTTCAGGAAGTAAAGTAACCTGCGCATACGTTTTAGCTGATTACGACATCACTTGTTCAACAACGCATGTAGGGGACGACAGTGGTGATGATTTACCTTGGATACGAGTGAGAGTGAGCATGCAGTGTAATTACGCTTAATGTGTGCAATCAGAATGGCAAATGAGTCTCCTCAAAAGAGTCCATTTGCAAGTGGCAGAAAGCTGCCTTCATGCGATGCACATACAGTGTCGTTCACTCTGCTGCATATAATAGCACCAAATGAATAAAAATCACAATTCAGCATTCTGTTTTCTAGACCAATGCTGCGAGGGGCGCCAGGAACAATCGCGCTCGGAATCAGACTGCAGAAAAAGTGTCTTACATGATCTTTCAAATGTAAGCTTCATTTCTTTCTGTAAAACTTAAAGGGGGACTCAGTGATATTTCAAATCCACTGTTTGGAAGTTAGTCGGGCCGAGTCCAACAACAAACGTCTAACCAATCAGCATCAGGGGGCGTATGATGTTTGAGGAGAGAGAACGAGTAAGAGGGAGATTTGAAAATAAGAAAAAAAAAAAAAAACCTGCAGAACGAGAAATGGGACACAATACAAAACAGCTCAAAAGAATATCACTGGAATGAAGGTTTATGCCTGGGCAAGTGCTTTAGGACCCGGTTATACTTTCCAGCGCTGGAGAGAGATAAGAGGGAAGGCCTGAAAACTGCTTTGATCCCGCTTATCATGTGAGTACATTGGGTTTTGATTGTCTGGAGCTGCTGTGCTGTTTGCGACTAACAACAAACACTTTGTATTTACTCTTGTGTACTGTATGTTCATTTTTTGTGCTTCCTTGTTGTTCGTTCATCAACTGCGCTTTATTTTTCGTGAAGCATTTTGTTGCACATCAGCTGTGATAAACAGACATCCACTCGCATTGCATGTGTAACAGCGGCCAGATAGAGTTCTGCAGTTAAACCACTGCGCACTGACGGCCGCTAGAGAACGCGGTGTTTAGCGTCATTAGTAGTGCACTAGCCTCACATGCCAGCAGCGATCGGGCTGGGGTTCGAGACCGATTCGGAGCAGGGTGGTTAGAATTGGAGTGTGAGTTTTGGAGGCGGAGCAATGAAGAGAGGGATGGGTTTGTTTGGGTTGATTTTAAATATCAACAATGTCCAACAGTGTAGTTCAAATACCACTTACTGCACCTTTAAGGACAAAATGACTGAGAGAAATATGTGATTACAGAGGGAATAATAGTGGTCACATATCGAACCATGACTTTATTCACTTACTAGTAGCTGGGATGTCATTTGCAGTAATATAACCCTGTGGAATTGACATCCAGCTCTTAAAAATCAATTTTATGATGTTATCAGTAGGTAATACATGGAACGTGTATCAAGCCAAAGTCACGTGAACCACTGAAATTTCGACACTTTAACTGGGAAGATGAACAAAGGTCTTACAGGTGTGGAACGACATGAGGGTGAGTAATTAATGACAGAATTTTCATTTTTGGGTGAACTAACCCTTTAAATAGTTCAAAAAGTCATGCTCCTTGGCTCTACTCATTAACTGCGTAATGCTGGCTGTATTTCTTTTCCTGTTGATAGTGTTTCCTTGGAGTTACAAAGTAAAATAAAAATCTTGGAGTCATCTTTGATGCCAGCCTGTCATTTGAACCTTTTGTGCAGAACACCGTTAAGACCACCCTTGAATAATAAGAAATGTTTCTTGGGCAGCAAAATCTGCATATTAGAATGATTTCTGAAGAATCATGTGACACTGAAGTCAGGAGTAATGATGCTGAAAATTCAGCTTTCCATCACAGGAATAAATTACATTTGAAAATATATACAAATATAAAACAGTTATTTTAAATTGTAATAATCTTTCACAACATTACTGTTTTTACTGTATTTTTGATCAAATAAATGCAGCCTTTGTGAGCAAAAGAGACTTCTTTCAAAAACATTTAAAAAAAAAAATCTTACATACCCCAAAACTTTTCAACACTAGTGTATGTGATACTGAACAAGGGCAGCACTTATACCATATTTTGGTACGTAAAAAAAAAGGATATTACCATGGTTCCATCTCCATAATCATCATAATTTTGAAATATTTTTGTAAACACCAACTGTTATATAGTTTATATATGAGTATTAACTAAAGAAAAGTTCCATTCCTGTATGAAATGAATACTCACTACTGGAATGTTTCATTGTATTTTGGAGACCAGTTGTTATTCTTGGTTTTGGTGCTAAACTTGCGTTTCTTGTCAGCCAAGTGTGGGCCGATGGCATTGATCTCCACGAAGGGGCGAAACATGGCATTGGTCTGCCAGTTGATGTTGTTCACACCCACAACTGCAGGGAAGAAGAGGATGGTCTTGAGTTAGATCATCAAACACTATAATGGTAAATAAGACACTGAACTCACCATGAAATGAAAATTGACAATTCAATTTTTTTATGGAACATTGCAGTATTTATTATAAGTGATTTATCTGTGCACTTCTTTTATTTAAAAAAAAAAAAAAAAAAAATCATGTTCCTCATAATCTCTAATCAAAATAACTTCCCCTCTCTCTTGCAGCGACATTTTTTCTGTGATGACATGTTTATTGACGTGAGGGTTGGACAACCTGTCACTCACATGAGATCACCTAATTGCAAATCACAACCATCCAATCAATTCTTTATGAACAAAATCAAGTTCCGCCCTACATTTGTTCTTGTTCCAGAAGCCGTTTCAGATATATGTCATAATAGGGAAGAAAAGACTATCACAACATTTGTTTCATGCCGACTTTAAACTCTCTAATGTGTTTTAATAGAATTCAGTATTCAGATCTAGGACTGTGTGAAACTAAACTAAACCTAAACTTGACTACCAGAGCGGTTTGTCTAGACTCGCTGTAAGATTGCAATGAGAACTCTAACATGGAACATCCAGACCTCCTTTGTAAAATAAATGCATTGTTATAAAACATAATTATCTGATCAGATGAGGCATGTTGGAAGCTTTTGCGAAATTGCAGACCAGGCCACATCTCTGATAATTTATTTTTATGTTAATGTGCAAAGCTGCACAGCAACAGTAAACAGCCTACACATTAATAAACTATAGTTTAATGTAATGTATACAATAAATCATGGAGAAACAGTTAATTATTAATATTATAATGTCTGTTTTGTGATGTGCCTCAAATTCATACATAAAATTCATAATAACAAAATGTCACTGGCATTGTTTTGATTACAAAAGTGGAATTTTTTTTTTTTTTATTGTTATTTTTTAATGCAATGGGCTAGTTAGCTAGTCTGCTTTATTACGTTGTGCTTGCGGGTCATTAACCGAGCAACAGCAAATGAGTCTCACAATCCAAACACTTTATCAATGAAATTACACAAAGTGATTAAATGAATACAGAGTCTGTGCCAAAGAGAAACATGCTAATTAGAATAATTTAGGCCTCAGAGTTTTGTAATCATGAATTAATCACTGTGTGTGTGTTACCTTTGACGCTGACTTTGTGCTCTCCAGTACCGGGGTGTGAGATCAGGTCCACCTGGATGGCGACCTCCCCAATGGATCCAGACGTGGACTGACCTGGAATCAGTTTTGAGTCACATAAGAGCATGCGTAACACACTGACCCACACGTCAAATATACAATAAAACCATAGATATCAGTAATCAATTATGTTGCAGGACAAATAAAGCATATTTTCTAAACACTGTGTTCCAAATTATTATCCAAGTGAAATATCAGTAGGATTTCAGCACAATCAACAGTTTTTCAAAGAAAGTGTTTTATTTCTCATATCTTTTTAGATAGCTGGTATCAATCACAGACAGGTTTGTTCAGTAGTTTGCCACATCTTCTTAGGTAAATGGAAAACCTACTTAGTTGTTCCACTTATCAAGTAAGTCACAGTTCTCATGCAATATGGGGAGGAAGAGATCTTTCTGAAGATGAAAAGCATTAAATGGTGCAATGTCTTGCAAAAGGCATGAAAACAACTAATATTTTGCAAAAACTGAATAAAGATTATCGAATTGTGAAAACAGTTGAGAGTGATTTAGAGCACAGAAGAACTCGGTCAGATAAAGGCTTATTAAGGAAAGTTTCAGTAAAACAAATTAATTGTATTAAAAGGGCAGCTATAAAAATGCCACTGTTGAGCAGCAAACAGGCATTTGAAGCTGCTGGAGTCCCAAGAACCTCTCCATGCAGGCTGGAAGTTGTGCATAAAGTTGCTTTTCTACCACCCCTAACCAAAGCTCACAAAGAGAAACATTAAAAAAAATTAAACTCTATCCTTACTGGAGTAGATTCAGACAGATCGCTCCTGAATGGGAAAATAACTTAGCAGTAATTGGTGTGTTCTGTATCTTTGCATTTGCCCTTCAAGATTTGCAGCAAACAGTGAAACTGTCAAGGCCACGTTTGCCCAAACTAATTCAAGAACGCATGACGTGTCAGCTAAATGAACAGCTACAGAATGACCTACAGCGTCCACGGCAGACATCAACAATCGATCAAGATTGGATTAACCTCGTCTCTGCTTTCATTTGCTCTCTGACCTCGTAACAATCACTGTTTCATAAAGAGTCTCTTTGGCAGATGCCTGAAGGGCCTCTGGATTTATTTTACAGGCCACAATTAGATAGGGAAATTTAAAAGACTTTTACAATAAGGCTACAAATGGTAAACTATGAAAAATGTGATCACCAGAATTTTATTACTTGAACTTTCATTTTGACATTTAGCATTTTGTCCTGATTTATAAAAATAAATAAATAAATAAAAAATCACATCATGAAGAATCTAATTTGTGATAAATAAATATATGATATTGTATGACCACATTAAAATCAAAAACACTCTCTCCTCTGGTCAGACTGAAAAAAAATAAAAATAAAAATCCTCTCCAGAATCATTCACATTGACTCTGAACTCTAGTGACAGGGTCTCATACCTCCACCGGACCCCACAGGACACATTTTCACAGGTCTTTTCACAGACTAAGAAAACAAACTTGTCTCTGGAGGGATTTTAAAGACAGTTTAGAAAGGAGTGAGAGGAAACTGGGGGAACCAGGGATTTTCCCTCGAATCATGGAAAGTGAATTGATTACTTCCAAAGCTAGACTGAAGGAGTCAGAAGTCACAGCAAACAATAGAAGCGCTTATTAAATTGTGTTGATATTTCTGCATATAACTGAGACAGAGTTAGACTTTGAATTTCTGGAGATGAGCACATTATCTAAATCAAGATAAAAATAAGCTGCTTTACATTTCTCAGTTGTTTTGCACATCATTATCACATCTTCACTGCACTGAAATACACAACGACATACCTAAGAAGATGTACACAAAAGCATTTACTTCTAGATATCTATATCTACAAACAACAGGGTTGATAGTTACACTAGTCTAGCTGTATAATGCTGTTAGATTCAGTTTTTAACCCAGTTTAAACGTGCAAATTTTTAAAAAAAACAAAAAAACAATTGTAAGCACAACCCAGTGTGACGTGTCTGCTGTGTAAAATCCACAGAGATTCCCTTTCTGAACCAAAAGAGCCCCGGATATCTTTCACCTGCTCTGATAAAAAAAACAAAAAACTAACTGCAATGATGAATAACTCCAAACATAAAGTTTGATGAATTATAAACAGTGTATTGGGAAGTAAACACATCCTCACCTCAACACACACACACACACACACACACACAAAACTGTGTATTAAAGAAATCACATTCTGTCTACAGTCTTTGCCTCAGGAGCTCCGAAAGAAAGTGAGACAGGAAGTGAAACTTTGTACTCTTTACTGCACACAGCACAATATATACTGTATGCCAGTGGTTCCCTTTCGAGGGAACTCGCGCTGCGTCAATGATACTTTGGAACGCCTCTGATTGCGTCTGAATCACGTGTGTCAACTAGTCCAATGGCGAGAGTGAACATCACGGGCGGGTGACGTCAAGACCAGGAAAGCATGTAAGCACATCTGTAATATCCAGTGTTCATACTGTGTCTTATTTATTGCTGTCTGTCCCGATCTAGTACAGCACAATCACAGTATTTGTAAGAATGGCGAATAAGCAAACATTCAAGCAGTGTGTTCCTCCCTGCCCTCGTTTCTTAACAGGTGGGGATACACACGACTTGCCCTGTCAGACCTTCGAGTTGGCTGACTGTGAGCATTGTGAAAGGCTGCTGCTTTGCACACTCTGCTCTCGCCTGTCACTCTTAGAGGAAGGTGTTCAGGTTAGTGTTCCTCAAGGTTCTGGCCCTGCTCTGCGGCTTCTTCTGCCCAGGGGGAGAGCCAGGTGCTTCATTTATCTGACTCTGAGGGGTTAGATGTTATGAGCATAGAGGAGTAATCGCCACCTCTTCCCCAGTGTATGAGAAGCTGGTGGAGGTGATTACTCGCACTGTGTCTAAGTTAAATATTGATTGGCCAGCTGAGAAACAAGGCGCTCGTCCAAAAAGCAAACTAGATTAGCACTTTTTGTCACCAAGCACTACACCTCCACCACGGGGCCTTCCCTTTTTCCCAGATTTACACAGTGAAATATCTAGATCATAAAATAAAATGTTCTCATCACATGTTTTCAGCCCCCAAATGCAAATATATTCAGATATAAGGGGGTTGAAAGAGATCAGTTATGGGACGATGCCTAGGATTGAGCAGACACTTGCGAGCTATCTGTCACCTAGCTCAGCATTGCAGTCTAAAAACTACATCAACACTAGTGGGTAAAGCGTATACGGCGGCAGGTCAGGCTGGTGCATGTCTGCATACCATGTCTATTTTGAAGGCATGTCAGGCTGACCTGCTGAGGGATTTGGATGATGGCGAGGGGGTGGGGCCTGACGTGGTTCGGTGCACAGATTTATCTCTCAGGGCCACAAAGGAGACTGCTAGAGCTATTGGGCTGTCTATGGCAGCCCTAGTGGCCACTTAGAGGCATCTCTGGCTGAACCTCTCAGATAATAAGGAGAAAGACAAGTCTTTTCTTCTTGACGCTACGCTTTCGCCGCCTGGCCTCTTTGGCGACGCAGTAAATAATGTTGTCGAGAGGTTTCAGGAAAGTAAAAAACAGGCGGAAGCGTTCAAGTGGTAGCTCCCTTGCTGTCCCCAACCCTCTGGGGCTGCTGGGCGTGAGCAGGTTCACGGGTGCTCATGTCCTAATGTTGCTCTCAGTATTCCACGGACAGGCACTTGTAAGCATGGTGTTTGGGCATTATCGTTCCCAAAACGTCATTGACGCAGCGCAAGTTTATTTAATGTATGTATTAAAATGTATTTAATACATTACATAAAAAAAGTCAATTAAATTAATTAAATAAATAAATAAATGAAAACAAAGCACCACCTCTCTTGTACGTATTCTGTGTTTCGGAGCAGCCAAAGCCATTTCTCAATGTGCTGTGTGAAATACAGAATGAACTGAGGCTCAAAACACCCAACTGCTTCATGAACATTGGATTCGCAAACTACATCTCTCAGTTGGATAAAGAAAAGTTTTGATGGATGACGATTGTAAAGAAGGTAAAGATGATTACGCTGACATACAGGAGTCGTACATTAGGCATGCACAAGTCCGTTATTATTGATGCGCAAACAAACTGTATATGTGCTCTCGACTCACTGATTGCTATAACATCGTATTTCTGCATAAACAGTTCAATATATTTGCGTAGTTGTCAAAATTACTGTACTACTGTGAGTGTTTTTTAACGGATACTCACTAAAGCATGTTTTGGAGGAGTAGCTATATACAGCATAGTAGCTATATACAGCCCTTTGGCATTTCCCTGTGGTCTTGTTTGCTATAGCAGGTTGACTTGTGCTTATTTAAGTTACTGTGTAACTGAGCAGAGCAAGTCATTTTAAGTTGCAAAGAATGTCTGCAAAGTATATTTGCAAAAAAGAACACTGAAGGTTTAAATCTATCTTGAATTTCTTTTGTTCTCTTGAATTTCGAGCAGAACTGTCTCACTGCATGGAAACCTCTCTCTCTCTCTCTCTCTCTCTCTCTCTCTCTCTCTCTCTCTCTCTCTGTCGCTCCCTCCAGTCCTGACAGGGAGATATATGATCAGGTCTGCCAGGAGCACAAACATGGTCTTACCTTGAGAGGTTTGGGTGCATATATATTTCTTGATCAAGGCATCTGTGGGTTGAGTGTAAAGGCTGAGGGTGTATTTCAAGGACTTGAGTTCGGGGCTCTTTTCCAGGAAGGTTTTCTTCAGACCGTTTCCACCCGCATGGAAATATTGCTGAATGTAGAAACAAAAGCACTGGTTACTGAAAGAGTCATGCTGCTTGTAGCTACGGATCACTCATCCATCACAGCCTTAACCTGAATAACCATCTATTCATTGAGACAGAGCTAATGAATCATATAAAAGTTTTCAGCAGTCACTGTCGGAAGTAATTCAGGGATATTCGCAGCAGGGTTACTTCTACTAAGCAGCACATTTTATGTCTTTATATATTGGATAATATTAAACTCAATTTTTAAAGATGGAAATTCATAGTTAATTTATCACAAATTAGTGAACATTGGGGTGAATTTTAAATCATTTCAGTACATTGGTCCTAGTTATTGATTTGTGAAAACCTGATAATCTAATCAATTTTCCAGGACTTTCTCTGTTGTTCTTTAAATGTTTGAAAAACACAACTTGATCCTAGAGAATTAGGACCAATTTCAAATCTCCCTTGTCTGTCAAAAATACTAGAAAAGACAGTATCCTCACAACTATGCTCCTTCTTAGAAATAAATGGTATCTGCGAAGATTTCCAGTCAGGATTTAGACCGCATCATAATACTGAGAATGCTCTCACTGAAGTTACAAATGATTTGCTCTTATCAACCGATTGTGGTTGTATCTCTTTATTACTGATACTGGACCTTAGTGCTGCATTTGATACTATCAACCACAACATTCTTTTTTTTAAATAGACTCAAAAATTATGTTGGCATTAGTAGAATTGCATTGGCATGGTTCAAATCATACTTATCTGACCATTATCAATTTGTAGCAGTAAATTAAGAGGTATCTTATCGATCACAAGTTCAGTACAAAGTACAGCATGGCTCATTACAAGGTACTACTAAATTCTGATAGATACACTATATTGCCAAAAGTATTGGGACACCCCTCCAAAGGTGACTTCAGGTGTTCCTATCACTTCCATGGCCACAGGTGTATAAAATCAAGCACCTAGGCATGCAGACTGCTTCTACAAACATTTGTGAAAGAATGGGTCACTCTCAGGAGCTCAGTGAATTCAAGCGTTGGACCGTGATAGGTTGCCACCTGTGCAATAAGTCCATTAGTGAAATTTCCTCACTATTAAATATTCCACGGTCAACTGTTAGTGGTATCATAACAAAGTGGAAGCAATTGGGAACAGCAGCAACTCAGCCACAAAGTGGTAGGCCACGTAAAATCACAGAGCGGGGTCAGCGCATGCTGAGGCACACGGTGCGCAGAAGTCGCCAACTTTCTGCAGAGTCAATAGCTACAGACCTCCAAACTTCATGTGGCCTCAGATTAGCTCAAGAACAGTGCATAGAGAGCTTCATGGAATGGGTTTCCATGGCCGAGCAGCTGCATCCAAGCCTTACATCACCAAGTGCAATGCAAAGTGTCGGATGTAGTGGTGTAAAGCACGCCGCCACTGAACTCTAGAGCAGTGGAGACGTGTTCTCTGGAGTGACGAATCACGCTTCTCTGTCTGGCAATCCGATGGACGAGTCTGGGTTTGGCGGTTGCCAGGAGAATGGTACTTGCCTGACTGCATTGTGCCAAGTGTAAAGTTTGATGAAGGAGGGATTATGGTGTGGGGTTGTTTTTCAGGGGTTGGGCTTGGCCCCTTAGTTCCAGTGAAAGGAACTCTTAATGCTTCAGCATACCAAACCATTTTGAACAATTTCATGCTCCCAACTTTGTGGGAACAGTTTGGGGATGGTCCCTTCCTGTTCCAACATGACTGCGCACCAGTGCACAAAGCAAGGTCCATAAAGACATGGATGAGCGAGTTTGGTGTGGAGGAACTTGACTGGCCTGCACAGAGTCCTGACATCAACCCGATAGAACACGTTTGGGGTGAATTAGAGCGGAGACTGTGAGCCAGGCCTTCTCGCCAACATCACTGCCTGACCTCACAAATGCGCTTCTAGAAGAATGGTCAGAAATTTCCATAAACACACTCCTAAACCTTGTGGAAAGCCTTCTGAGGCTGTTATAGCTGCAAAGGGTGGGCCAACTCCATATTAAACCCTATGGATTAAGAATGGGATGTCATTAAAGTTCATGTGCACGTAAAGCCAGGCGTCCCAAAACTTTTGGCAATATAGTGTAGGTACTACTCAGTTAGTACTACTAAATACTGAAGAAAAAAAACAACAAAACAGAGGTTTTTATTATTGGACCAAAAACCTCTGAAAGTATTAATCTAGAATACTCTCTAACACTTGATGGCTCAGTTAGGAACCTGGGTGTTTTATTTGCTAGCAGTCTTTTATTTGAAAGCCACATTTCTAGTATTTGTAAAATGGCATTTTTCCATCTTAAAAACATATCTAAATTATGACATTTGTTCTCAATGACAAATGCAGAAAAGATAGTTCATGCCTTCATGACCTCAAGGCTAGTAATTATTGTAACGTTCTACTGGGTGGTTGCCCTGCACACTTAATAAACTCAAGCTGGTCAAAAATGCAGCAACTAGAGTTCTTACCAGAACCAGGAAGTATGACCATATTAGCCCGGCTCTGTCAACACTGCATTGGCTCCCTATTAAACATCACATACATTTTAAAATCTTGCTGATACTTATAAAGCCCTAAATGGTTTCGCTCCTCAGTATGCATTATAGTCCTTTATGTCTATTGCAGTCTCAAAATTCAGACCAGTTGATAATACCTACAATATCAAAATTGATCCTTTTCCTATTTAGCACGTAAACTTTGGAACAGTCTTCTTCGGGAGGCAGACACAATAAGTCAGTTTAAATCTAGATTAAATACACATCTCTTTAACCTAGCATACACGTAACACACTATCACATTTATATAAATTCAAATCCATTAAAAGATTCTTAGGCTGCATAAAGTGGGTCAACCGGAACCTGGAGCACTTCCCACAACATCCAATGTACTAGTTACATCGTAAGAAGAATGTCATCTGCGCTAATTTTAGTCTGTCTGTCTCATCCTTATCCTGAGGTTACTGTAGTCAACCAGATCCAGATCAGATGGTGGATCTGCACCTAGATGCAATCACAACACAACCCTGAATGTCAGCAGAGACCATGTCAACTAGACAATCCCCTGTGAAGACCTCATCGACATGAAAGCAATCGGCACAGATCCTCAGCAAAGACCATAAGAACCAGACAAGTCCTCTCCACAGACCCTGATGCTCAGCTTCGTCTCCATACCGGTGTGATGAATGCGAACTTTAAGCAGAAGGGACTGGATGAAATATTTTAAATGATGCCAATCCACAGTCAATTTTCTGAGTTGTGATGCAGCCTGGAATTAAACTACACCATGTTCGTTCATTGACCAGAGGAGAACTGAGTGAGCCTGGTTTCTCCCAAGGCTTTTTTTTTTTTTTTTTTTTTTTGAAGTTAATCACTGTAAAGCTGCTTTGAAACCATCTCTATTGTATAAAGAGCTATAAAAATAAATGTGACTTGCCTTGACTACTTATAATGTGTTTCCCCCAACACTGAAGATAATTCTGAGCAAAGATAGTTTAAGTGTCTGTCTTGAATAAAAAAATATAATAATAAAATAAAAAGTTCATCACGTATTCTGTTAACTTGTCCTCATGAAAACAAACTCTCAGTCCCCTTCTGAGCATCTGTTTGACTTAAGCATATTTTTAAATGTCTGATAAACCCTTTATTTAAAATGCTCCCTTAAATTACAACACCTGCAAATGTTGTAGAGTTGCATTGCGTCGTTGTTTAAATACTGTTATGCTACATGCACACACACAAAAAAATTAATTCATTAGAACAAAACACATGAATTTGAACATCGTAAATGATTCTCAGTGGAATATCACCACAGATGCTACAGGAGGCAGTTCAGTAATATTCATACCTCCACACTGTTAAATGAATTAATCTTGAAGTAACATTGAGACATAAGACTGATACAGCATCTGTCACAGTCACTTCCATCAGCTGAACACAATCAGATCAGAGTTAAAACAGGAGTCCAGAGCTTCAGGCACTGGCAGAGAGTTAATGGCACATGGAGATATCGGCCACAACTAGACATTAGTGTGAGGTGAAGGCTGGCATTTGATCAGATCTAGTTTATTATTCTATTAGCATAAGGGGCGATTAGAGAGGGAGCGGTGTGGACGGAGAGGTGACGTTTTCATGTTTGCTGTGATTGAGATAGATGAGATTTCCACTGAAGAATCAATTGCTCCGGGTCTGTGGAAAGGGCAGGTGTCATTTTCAATGTTTGCATTTAGTTTTTCCCTCACTTTGACCTTAATAAAAATAAATAAATTAAATAAAAAATAAAACTCAATAAAAAATTATATATTTCATTTGTAAAGCATCATACATGCATAAGAAGTTTCTGTTTCATAATAAACAAGAAAATGAAAATATAAATTAAAAAAATTATGCAATCTCTGTCTGTCTCTTTATCTATCTATCTGTCTGTCTGTCTGTCTATCTATCCTCTCTGTGTGTTGGCTCTTTCTCAATCATTTCACAGTTTGTGTGATGAAATTCAGTAAACAGCCCCTCCTTGTTTTTTGATGACAGCCTCTGGCTGAGAGCTGGACTCTAATTGAGCCGATGATGAATGGCTGATGTAGTTTGTCGGCTGTATTGATTGGTCAGGTGGAGCATTACTTTGGTAATAATACAGAATAAATAATAAACAAGATTTGGTGAAACTCATCAGGGCAACAGATTGTTCTGTGGACATATTAAGGATCATGTTTATATGTTCCCAATAAGTGCACAGATGTGCTTTCATGTACTGATCATATCAGTCTGAAATACTTTAAAATGCAGTTGATTTCAAATGCATGCTTTTTTGATCGTCTGGTGGCCCATTATTTTAGCTGCATTATTCGTAGAGCTTTTTATATTGTGTGTTTGAGAGCAGTGGCGTGTGGTGGTCTTCTGAAATGAGGATGCTACGCATCTTATTATTACTGTATCTTAAGGATGTTTAGATATTTCAAAGGAAAATGTTAATGGAAAATGTGTGTTTTGCAGTGCATTGATTCAGACATATTTAAAAAGACAGTTGATGACAAAGACATCAGATTGTGATTGTTCGCCTCTCCCTCTTTTTATCTGTCTGTGTATCTTTTCTTTCCACTCACACATTAATTATTATTCTCATTAATCTCTTCATATATCTTCACTGTTGTTACTTTGCTACCTCAAGCACAGAATCCTGAGCTCATCACTGTGTGCAGCCGTTTTCATTGCCAAAATTTTACTCAAGGCTTTTGTGAACTTCCCTAATTAGCTTCTGTCCTCGGAATACCAATGAGCATAATTCTCACTCCATGACTGATTCAATCAGGGAGGGGTGTGGGTTTCCATGGAGACAACTGAATCAATAATATCTCTGATGATGCATGTATCTGCAGCTCACATTCACATTTACACCACAACTAAAACACACACCATTCTAACCATGTGTGTGTTTGTATATGTGATGCAGGATAAATAAATGCTCTCTTACACCCCCCACATCAAGACCAGATCTAATCTAGCTCTGTTGCACATGCTTCAGCTGAAGAAAAATCTGTTTCAGAGGTGGAAAATTGGACTTCACATCATCCCTTCAACCTGCTGCATTTCAGGAAAAAAGGAGTATGTTTAAGGGTACGTGGCGACACTGGTCCGTGTACAGGCGACACTATTGTCAAAACGATCCCCATTCATATGCATCCAAGAAAATGACTAAAAACGCTGTATTCTGCTGGCAGGCCATTAGATGGCGATGAAACACTATAGACTGAACATGTAATGCGCATGTGCATTATGTCATCGTTTTCACAGATTCGCGTTTTTGTTGTTTACACGGAGACCATTTTCAAAAACGTGCAATTTTGAAACCCGTTTTCAAAAGTTTGCGTTTTCAGGCCACCAAAATGCCATTGTTGAGTAAATGAACGGCCAAAACGCATAATTATATTAATTTTTCGTGTCGTGTAAACGGCCCCTAAGTTTCTTGAATATGTGCATATACACTTGAGTTTCCATAAGAATAGCACTGACTTCCAGAGGCCTGGAGAGGAACTGAAAGCATCAAATACACAATCACAGAACAAAATACATTCAGACTGATTATACTGCAGTTTTGGGCAGTTATAGTATTTTTATGTGTGGAATATTTAGCAGTTGGTAAGTGAACAGTCTATGTACATAATATAACTATAAAAACTGGGGTCAGTTGAATAAACTATTCTGACCAACTAGCAGTTGGCCAAAGGATAATCAGTCTTTTCATTCTTCATTAGACCACAGCTGTTTTTATGTGACTAATTAAAAAAAAAAAACAAAAAAAAAAACACTAGTAACACTAGTCAAAGCTAAGTTTTTGCAACTGGCCCCTGAAATGGGAGAATCAGAGCAGAAGAAGAGAGAGAGAAGCTGATACCTTGATGGTAGGAAGCACTAAATCCATGGCGGCACATTGTCGAGGGCTCAGACTACGAGCTTCCTCCCGGATCACATGCTCCTGAGAAAGAGAGAGAGAGAGAAAGGATGATTTTCTCTTACTGTATATTACTATATTACTACTGCTGACTTCTTTGAAGTCCACCTTTATGCTCCATGTCCAACAGTTAATGACAAATAACTGCATACTCCAAGAGTGCTCCACAAGATACGTTTGATTATATGATCTGGATGCTCAATATTCATCAGATAAATGCTCGTTTTACACAGCTTTTTGTACAGGTAAGTTAGCCACCGTTCTAAACTGCACTGCTACATAACACACACACAGACAGTAGCGTGCAGATCACATGCAGATAGACCGTGCGCATTCAGAATCCTTATTGTCAACATGGTTCTGTGATTTATCAATAAAATAGCTTAGACACTGAAAAGTTCTAGCATATATTTCTTAGTAACTAAAACACACAGCTTCACTATTAGTAGAGAGACGCTGCTAACCAGGTAGAATTAATTCACATGCAATCACTCTCTCACTAATGCATTCATATAAATGTAATCTTTACCGTGCTACTTTATCTGTACAGTATCTCACAGAAATGAGTACACCCCTCACATTTTTGTAAATATTTTATTATATCTTTTCATGTGACAACACTGAAGAAATGACACTTTGCTACAATGTAAAGTAGTGAGAGTAGTGCAGCATTGCTGCAGAGGTTGAAGGGGTGAGGGGTCAGCCTGTCAGTGCTCAGACCATATGCCGCACACTGCTTCAAATTGGTCTGCATGGCTGTAGTCCCAGAAGGAAGCCTCTTCTAAAGATGATGCACAAGAAAGCCCACAAACAGTTTGCTGAAGACAAGCAGACTAAGGACATGGATTACTGGAACCATGTCCTGTGGTCTGACGAGACCAAGATAAACTTATTTGGTTCAGATGGTGTCAAGTGTGTGTGGCGGCAACCAGGTGAGGAGTACAAAGATAAAGTGTGTCTTGCATGATGGTCACCAGCATAATGGTGGGAGTGTCATGGTCTGGAGCTACAGTTTATTGAGGGAACCATGAATGCCAACATGTACTGTGACATACTGAAGCAGAGCATGATCCCCTCCCTTCGGAGACTGAGCCGCAGGGCAGTATTCCAACATGATAATGACCCCAAACACACCTCCAAGACGACCACTGACTTGCTAAAGAAGCTGAGGGTACCTAAACCCTACTGAGCATCTGTGGGGCATCCTCAAACAGAAGGTGGAGGAGCGCAGGGTCTCTAACATCCACCAGCTCTGTGATGTCGTCATGGAGTGGAAGAGGACTCCAGTGGCAACCTGTGAATCTCTGGTGAACTCCATGCCCAAGAGGTTTAAAGGGTTAGTTCAGGAAGCTTCGGAGCATTATGAATCAGCGTATTGAATCATGATTCGGATCGCGTGTCAAACCGCCAAACTGCTGAAATCACGTGACTTTGCCGCTCCGAACCGCTGATTCGACACGCTGATTCATAATGCTCCGAAGCTTCCTGACGCAGTGTTTTGAATTCGGCCATCACTATATAAGTCGTTATTTTTATTTTTTTTTGGCGCACCAAAAATATTCTCGTCGCTTTATAATATTAATATAGAACCACTGTACTCACATGAACTGATTTAAATATGTTTTTAGTACATTAATGGATCTTGAGAGAGGAAATGTCATTGCTGGCTATGGAAACCTCATTGAGACATCGGATTTAATCAAAAATCCGAAGATTAACGAAGGCCTTTAAGGCAGTGCTGGAAAATAATGGTGGCCACACAAAATATTGACACTTTGGGCCCAATTTAGACATTTTCACTTAGGGGTGTACTCACTTTTGTGGCCAGCGGTTTAGACATTAATGGCTGTGTGTTGAGTTATTTTGAGGGGACAGCAAATTTACACTGTTATACAAGCTGTACACTCACTACTTTAGTACTTCACTACTGTACTTCACTACTTGACATTGTAGCAAAGTGTCATTTCTTCAGTGTTGTCACATGAAAAGATATAATAAAATATTTACAAAAATGTGAGGGCACTCACTTCTGTATCTTATTATCTGATTTATCTGTATCTGATTTCACACAGAGCACATTTTTTAAAAGTTGAACTAATTTGAACTGGAGCGCCACATTTTTATAACGCCATGTCATGCGTAAGACACTGCAAAAGACGCAAGATGCGAGCGCAACAGTCATATACACGTTTGTCTGGCACGTATTTACATAGAAACACAATGAAAAAGCGTTCTGTGTGAACGGCCCCATATTTCTGAATGGCCCCAATAAGTGTTTTCTGCCCTGCAAAAAAGTTACTTTTTAATTAGTAAAAAAATATTTTTTAATTAGTATTTTTGTCTTGTTTTCCATAACTTTTTGCTCTTTTTTTTTGCAGTGTGTTAGAGAGATGAACTCCTTTTGATGTGGACTTTGCTTTGTAAGTGCAAATCACTATCTGCACAAACAGCTATATTACACACTAAAAGAAAGATTAAATAATAATAATAAAAAAATATTCATAATAGGTGCCCTTTAACCCTTTCAAGCTGTCACGAGTGGTGGCTGTATTAAAGCGCACAAATAAGGAGATCTATTCAGGAGACTTTTAATATAACAATCAAAACAATAAACAGCAGAATCAACGAAGAAGAAACATACCACTATCACATATGACGTTTAACAAAGCTTGACAAAGAACAGACATAAACTGAGGGCTTAAATATGTGAGGACTAACAGAGGAGCTGATGAGATAATGGCACACACTTGAACTGAACTAATGCAATCAATTAGAAACCGGAAACAAACAGGAAGGGAACAGAGGTAATTAACAGACTAGAGGATGAACAAAGAAACTCAAACATGAACAGGATGGAGAAACAGATCAAAAAACAAACTCAAAACGTGACACGCGCAAGTTTAAAATATTCTATCTGACCCCCCAGAGTGAGTTTTTTTAAGGCGACCATTATTTTAGAATGTATCCCCTTACTGTTTCCATGGCAACGCGTCATGCTTGTCACGTGACACACTGCAGCCACAATAACACTGTATGAAAGATCTATTGATTTTATTTAATTTTTTCCTTTATTCAAAATATTCACGAACCTGCTTACCATGTCATCAATTATCTGATATTCCGATTCTCAAATACGACCTTTATAAATGATCTTTATCTTGATCTATAATGTGAGATGGGCGCCATCTTAGTTTGCGCCGCAGTTCAAAGAGTCCTGTCAGTCAGATTTACAGCACATGGATTAATCAGTTTCTCCCGAAATACATGTAAGTAAGTGGCTGGTGAACTGGGAGAAGAATGGAGTAAACTTTATAGTAGGGCTGGGCGGTTTTTCCGATTTTTCCGTTCAATTAGACATGTTGACAATACAGCAATGATAACCGTATTAGGAGAAGGAAATTATCCGACCTCATGATGGCGCCGGCGCGCCTGATAACCGCTCTCATGTGACGCTCTATGAACGGAGAACACATCACTAGCTATTCTTAAGCGGCTGTTCATTCAGAAATCCGTTATTGCGTTATAAAAATGAGGCAGGCAGTGGAATGAGAAAAAAGTGCAAAGTTATTAAACGCGAGTTGAGCTTTTTTTTTAACTTGACCGCCGTGTTTTTAGAATGCCGTTTCATGGGTGAGACGCTGCAAAAGACGCGAGACACAAGTGCAACACCTAAACATGTCCGCCAAACATAAAAACAATAGGACAAATAGCGCAATGGAATGCAAACAACTGTAAACCTGTTTGATATTTCATGTTTGCATGATGGTAACAGGCTGAAAGCTGCTGTTGTTTTCTGTATTTACAACGCATTTGCTGTTAATAGCCTATTACTGGTGTTATTTATTGCTATTTTTGGCTAAGAAATATTTAGCATTTTCTTATTTTATATTATTTCTGAGTAGAATGTATTTAAGATAAGTTTGTACAACATTTGTCTTCATATTTCAGGCATATTTCTGCAAAGATATTTAACAAATTGTTTTACATTTACACCATGTTGATCACTTCATGTTTGGTGCACTTGGAGTGGAACTTTTTTTTTAACCAGATTGTTAATAAAGAGAATGTTACTTAAATCATATTGTAGTTAAGTTAAGGCGACTAGTTAAACAGTTAAAAAAAATAATAAAATAAATCGAAATCAAAATCGTGAATCGGTCAATCGTTCTGAAAATTCGAGATTTTATTTTTTTGCCATATCGCCCAGCCCTACTTTATAGTTACTTAGGCCCGCTGTGTCTGAAATGAATAAAACACCTCTGCAAATTATATTTGAATGGATTGTTATTGCTAGTTCCATAGACATCAGTGTGTATTTTACAATCTCTAAATGTATTGTTTTACTAGTGCTTATGTGTATTTAAATGTCTGAAACCTAAAATAAACATTATGTGGTTGAAAACACTGCATAGTTGTGATATATGACAAGCGCTGAGCATATCAGTCTGTGGCTCTGCACCAGCCAAAGCGCGAAAGCACAGTTTGAATCTGGCAGTTATATGACGTCACTGAACATTCTAAATCCCGTATGTGTGACTGTACTCTCAGGGGCACAGAAATTAAAGTACCATATGTGGGACTGTACCGCTCAAATGGGTTAAAAGTCATAATGAAATGAAAATTGATAATTCTTATTTTTTATGTAATATTGCAGTATTTATTATAAATAATTTAACCGTGCACATCATTATTATTTTTTTTAAATTCATGTGCCCTCATGAAATAACCACTTGCAGTGACATCTCTTCTGTTCTCAGATGACGTGTTTACTGGTGCAAGGGCGGGACAACCTGTCACTCACATGAGATCCACCAATAGCAACCATCCAATCAATTCCCCATAGACAAAATCAATTCCCACCTCATATTTGTTATTGATCAAGAAGCAGTTTCACTCGGATATACGTCAAAATAGGGAAAGAAAAGATCGGGGTCATACCGTGTCAACTCAACCAGAGGTCCCACCTCAAATTTTTTATTTTGTTAATATTTTTTTTAACATAAATAATGAAAAGCCAAAGTATTAAATGTCACAGATGTATATTTACTGAGTGATCCACTATTTTGTAGAGGGTGCCAAAATAACAATTTTCACCTGAGATTTGGAGCCAAATTAGAGGGGTGTAAAAATGACTTTAGAAAGATGACAGCATCATTATTTTATTTTTACACAGAAATTGGTAGGTCTGTCTTTGTTTCATTATATGCCAACAGTGACAGTTCAAAAATGGCAAAAAGCACTTTTTTTTTTTTTGCCTCAAGTTTGCATGCCTGTAACTCAAGAAGAATGAAAGATATCTTAATGTCAATTTAGATTCTTGTTCTTATGAAACTTTTCTTTTTGGAATCTTCATTTTTAAGGCCCTATATGATTCAATCTTATAGACGTAGGGATGTCAATGCAGTAATGTGTAGTTTAACTCTAGGTAGCTTCAGAAGCTGTTAAAATGAACAAAATCCCATCTTTCAAATATCCCCAAAACTGATTCAAATATAGACTCTTATAAATATGTTTGAGAGCAAGTTAACATGCCTCAACTTAACCATTTTTAATGGATTTTTGGTACTCAGAGAGTTATGTGTTATGCATTTGTTTTGATAGAGGGAAACGAGATACATTTCTAGTTTAAACATTATTTATTCTTCAGACATTCCTTTTTAAATGAAATAAGTATTAGCTGTGTGCAAAGTGAACCACATTTGGTTTTCAATCACTGAAAATGGGTAAAATTCAACAATTTGAACATGGAGCTGCTTTGAGATCCCCATATCTACGGAACTGAACTATATAAGGCTTTGAAAATGAAGATTTCAAAAGAAAAGTTTATTAAAAATGGCAATTTAGAAGGATATTAAGATATCTTGAATACTTTTAGAGTTACAGGCATGCAAACTTCGGAAAAGATATATTTATGGCACTTAGACAGGTATGTTCTATGCAATTGAGTTGATAGAAAAACACGAGATACGTTTCTAGTTCCAACATTATTTGTTCTTCAGATATTCCTCTTTAAAAGAAAAAAAAGTAGAAGTTGTGTAAAAAGTGACCCACATTTGGTTTTTGACCACTGAAAATGTGTACAATTTACCAATTTACTACCAATTTATTAGCTGCATTAAGATCTCTGGAAATTAACCATCAAGGGTCTTTAAAATGAAGATACCAAAAGAAGGTTTGACAGGTTTAGCAGAATCTAAAAGGATATTAAGATATCTTTAATATTTCTTGAGTTACAGGCATGCAAACTTGAGGCAAAAAATGTCTCAGGTTAAGCATGTAACCATGGTTCTCTGAGAACAGGGAAAGAGTTGCTGCGTTCCCGAGGGGTCGCTATGGGGAATGCCTCCAGCATTACCAGTGTCTGAAGCATGAGTCTATACACGACAATGAATTTGACATTGGCAGGCGGCAGCCTATGACGTCATCACCGGTGCGACCATGAGTATAAAAGGGCACCTGTGAAATATGTCATCCACTTCTTGACTGATGGAGACATGTGCAGGCATGCCTGAAGCATGGCAAAGGGACACAACGTCTTGTTTCCTATTCTCAGGGAACCATGGTTACATGCGTAACCTGAGATGTTTTCTTTCGAAAGGGAACTCGCGCTGTGTCCCCTAGGGGTTGCTATGGGGAACGAAATACCCACACTGCTGAAGGGATGGGTGACTTATTGGCTGAGCTAAGTCAAAGGACTCAAAGGATTCCTCATCCCTAAAGTACACCAGCAATGATCATAGACCGGAGCTTCTCAAGAATGGAGGCCTCATCAGGAAGACTCTAGAGAGAGGAAACCTGATTACATTCACATTCTGGCCAGTGTCCAAGGAGGCTCACAGAGAGCCTAACACTCAGAACTTGTGTAGGACCACCGTGAAGAGTGGAAGCCTCAAAAGGGAGGCCTAAGCAACACTCTAAGGCAATACAGAGAAAGCTCAAAAAACTAAGCTCTCTCAAAATACTGGTTCACGAAACTCCACAGAGTGGAGGCCTCAATACAATGACTCACAAAACGCTAGGAGGCCTAGCAACACTCCACATTTAAGGTTAGTAGACAGGGAGGCTCCCAGAGAGTCATACCCAGCATACTATCTTACCACCTAGCCGAGGTCTAGGAGCGGAGGCCTCAGTATGACGACTCAGTAAAATGAGAGGTGACCTAATTACGTTCCATGCTCAGGACAGCTTACAAGGAGGCTCACAGAGAGCCTACAACTCACAATCGCTACCCGAGCAGAGCTCAAAGGAGCAAAGCCTCATTAAATATAACTCTCTCTAGTGAGAAGAGGCCTGACAACGAACAAAGTAGGCAAGGAGGCTCACAGAGAGCCTACCAACTTAACAGACCTTAGCTGCTAAGCTCAAGAGAGAGGAGGCCTCAATAAATTATCTCTTTCTAGCGAGAGGAGGCCTGACAATGCTTGCAGTAGCCAAGGAGGCTCACAGAAAGCCTAGCAACTCAGTATACCTGGCTGAGCTCAGGGAGCGGAGGCCTCAATATGATGACTCTCTGAATTTAGAGTAGACCTAACAACACCCCCCGCTCAGGATGACCTGAAAGGAGGCTCACCGAGCCTACTACCCATAATCACTAACCTAGCGGAGCTCAAAGTAGCAGAGCTCAAAGGAGCGGAAGCCTCAAGAAAATAACTCTCTCTAGCAAGGCCCGTCAACGCTCACAGTTCTACCATCAAACATAGCCGAGCTCAAGGAGCAGAGGCCTCGGCATAACGACTCTCTAAATCGAGGGGATACCTAGCAACACCCCACACTCAGGATAAGGCAAGGAGGCTCAACTCACAATTGCTATCCCAGCAGAGGTCTGAGCTTTCTTTTCTAGAGAGAGGAGGCCTAGCGACACTCGTAGTAGCCAAGTAGGCTCAGAGAGAGCCTAACAAGGGAAAGAGGCAGATGTTATTTTGCCTCTGGGACCAAAAAACACTGACCGCATTTATTTTAGATCACTTCTCTTAGGTCTTTTCTTCTCCTTCTGATTTCACGCCTCCTCCATGATCTACTCCTTGAAGGAGGAGGAGTGTGAGAGGCCGCACTAGCTTTCTGGTCCTGAGACTGGGACAGGCCAGAGCCCCTCGCGGGCTGAGGCGTGGACCTGGACCGGTGCAGTATGAAGGTCTTAAAAGCAGCAGAGCACGACTTCGCCTCTTTGAACTTCCCGAACACCGTCTCAACAGATGTGCCTAAAAGCTCAGATGGTGAAACCAGCGCATCGAGGAGTTTTTCTCTTTCTCTCCGATGTCAGCCAGGTTAACCTAGAGATGTCTCTCCATAGCCACCATGGCCTCCATAGATCGACCGATCGTGGCAACAGTTTGTTTAGTGGCACAGAGAACCAAATCTGTGGTGTGGCGCACCACACCGGCCTGACCTGCTGCCACATATGCTCTGCTGTTAAGGCGTGATGTGACGTGCAACGGTTTAGTAGGCAGAGACTGAGCCTTTAATGCGGATGCCTCACCCACTGAGAGAAAGCTAGCTAGCGTCTCTTTGATCGGAGGCATCAACACATACCCATATTCCCCATTCCATCAACATCAGCATAATTCGCCAGAGTGTGATGGATGTGGGCTGAATATGGTTTTCCCCAAGATCTCTCCACCTCAGCGTGAAGATCTGGGGGAAGGGGAAGGCTCGTACTAGCTGGACGATTATGTCCCAACAGGAAACGTTCATTGAGGTGGCTACGCTCACACTTTTCATGTTTCCCTGGCAGATCTAATCTCGGCGTAGCGTGGGACATAACTTCCAATAACTCATCATATGTGGGGCAGGTGACTGAGAGTGCACGGAAATATCATTGATCTCATCAGCCTTGTCCTGCTCGTCATGGCTTGAAAGCCAGGAGCGCGCTCGCTGCCAGACCAGATGACGTGAGAGACAACACATCATCACAATCCGGCAGCTCGATCTCGTCAGCCACAGATGAATGAAAAATATTTATACCTTTCTCGAATTCATCCGCAAGCTCCATCTGCGAGCCCCACGACTTCAGTCTCCTACTCGCCTCAGCCGCAGTGCTCCTCGCCCATGCACATATCGTGCATATCGTGTGTGTAATCACGTGTCAGATAACGCTGACACAGAGGAACACACTGCCTAAAAGACTTGGCGCTAGTGCTAGCCATAATCGCCTTGTTTAGACACACGTTCAAACAAACAGGTATCCTGAAGACAAGAAAGAAGATGACGTATTTCACAGGTGCCCTTTTATTCTCGCAGTCGCACCGGATATGACGTCATAGGCTGCTGCCTGCCAATGTCAAGTTCATTGTTGTGTTTAGACTCACGCTTCAGACGCTGGTAATGCTGGAAACATTTCACCATAGCGACCCCTAGGGGACGCAGTGCGAGTTCCCCTTCGAAAGGGAACACACAAAGTGCTTTTTGCATTTTTGAACTGTCACTGTTGGCATATAATAAAACAAAGATTGGTAAATTCAACAGATTTTACTAATAAACCTACCAATCTCTGTGTAAAAATAAAATAATGATGCTGCCATCATTCTAAAGTCATTTTTACACCTCTGTAAAATGTCTCCAAATCTCAGGTGAAAATGAAAAATCCAAAATAGTGGATTACTCAGTAAATATACATCAGTGACATTTAATATTTTGGCTTTTATCACTATTTATGTTTATCTTTGTACAGAAAAAATATTAACAAAATCAAAAATTTGAGCCAGGGAAGTTTTTGGTTGATTTGACATAGAATGACCCTATCGCAACTTCTGTTTCATGTAGACTTTAAACAATTTTGATGAAAAACAATGCATAAAATGAGCATTCGGATTTGCTTGTAATGTTTGCCGTTTTGCTTTTTTCCATTTTCTAAAATGGCCAACTGTTTTCAAACTTTCCCTCCAGCTTCTCCAGTCAGTTGCTCACCAGAACCCTGACCTGATGATATTAGGTGGAACATTCAGGTAAAACCCCAAAAAACCTTCAGGATTTTTGAGAATCCCTAGTGTGCATCAGTCTTTTAATGTGAGTTTTTGCATGTATACAACATTCAAAGGTGAACAGGGCCTTTCTTGGAGAGCTCCTTACCGCTTATTAAAATCAAATGTGACATCTCCCAGAAGACTCTGAGGCCTCACCATGATTCAAGACAAGAAGTCAGGCAGTTAAACTTCAATTTTATTTAATCTCACAGGTCAGTGGCGGTGCAAAGTTTAATACAAATAAGCCTGAGAGTGATAACAGGGTGGCCTGTGAGTGAACATTAATCCCACATCAAATCAGTTTAAGTTCATCTGTGTGTTTGTGTAGGAAGAGCTGATTCTGTCCATTGACTTCTTCCAGTTTAAGGTCACCTTTTTAAAGATGCATTCACACCTTTAGCACTTCGACAGAGTGTATTGATCAGGTGTTAAGATGGTCTGTACGTCCACTGACAACTCTCTTTTCAGCTCAGTATACGCTTTCAGACTGACCAATAAACACAAATACTGAATGCACATTTTATAACTCATTGTGTTTTAAATGTTACTGCACATTTAAAGCTTTTCAAAAATCTCACTGGATGCACAATGCAACAGCTTAGCAACCACAGATAATCACCTTAGCAACCAAAGGTAATCAGTAGAATAGTGAAAATGTAGTAAATAACATGCAGATTCTGTACCAAAACCTAGTGAGCTGCCAACATAGGCAGCCTTTTACAGTGTCAAATGTTGTTTTAAAGGTTATACACAATTACTAAAGCACAGAGAACAGGAGCCATAAAAAGCATTTTGAGGTAAAGCTGTAATTGACCAGAGATGTCTCAATGCAATATGAAATGAGAGAAAGGGACAAACAAGACTAAACTGTGGAGACATAATCACGAAAAACCTTCCATCTGTCTGACACCAGCTCAGATCCAAAGCGCTCGTCCTTCTCTGGACTTAAACTCCTCAAGCGGGGCGGATATATATTTATTCCAGCAGATCTCTCACAACCGGAAAAGTTTTCCAGCGTGACTACAGAGAGACTGCAATGATGTAAACGGGCATCAGGGCAGTGGTGGAAGCTTCTGACAGACAGCTACAAAGCCTTAGCATAAGCTGGAAACCATTTTAACGGCAATCATAGTAAAACGGGAGCTACATGAAAGCCCCAAGCCCTGCTGTAATTTCTCAGGGAGGATATCTACTGCTGCTCCGTGTCCTCGAGGATCGCTGCCTTCTAAATCTGACAAACGTAAAACTCCCTGTCAGTCGCAGCCTTTATGCCTTTCCTCCCTCTGTCAGGAAGGAAAACAACACTTTAAATTGAACATGCCTCGCTCCCATCTACAATATGATACACACAGATTTGTATTCAGAGGCTTGATTATTAAACCAATTACCTCCCATTTTTAGGGTCTTGTTCAAACACACGAAGGCCTTGTTTTTTTTGTCATTTTAAGTAAAAGTACTTAGTAATATACTTAATGTGTTTATGTTGCTATTGAGGTGGGTTATGGGTAAGTTCATGACAGGTTTGGTGGTATGGGTAGGTTGTAGGGTGTGCATGCAAGTACAATTTGATTCAAATAATTAATTTAAATGTAAATGTTAGTACAGTTGTTAAAGACACTTAATATAAAATGAGACCCCAGAATTTATTTAGCATAGATTACAAAACAAAATCCTCACCTTGAGCTTGGAGAGCTGACCCAGGTCCTTGGCAGCACTGAAAATCATCTGAGCCCCTTGCTGTTAAACAAAAGTACAAAACAAAGAGTCAAAAAGAAATTCACTCCTTTAGGAATGAACTGTCTCAGGAGACGTGTCATTCAGCGAGTGAAACAGAATTTGTTTAGTGTGTTTGGCAGTTTTTGGGTGCTGATTCAGCTTAAGAAGATGGGCAGGAAACTCCTGAAGGAACATTTTGTTTGTTCATGATGATGTTCACGAATATTAAAACGATGAGGACCACTGTGCAAATTAAATTAAATTAAATTGCAGGTATAAATCGAAAGAAAAGAGAAAAAAAAGCTCTCCATTAAATATTTCATTTTTAATCAATCAATCCATCAATCAATCAATCAATCAATCAATAAAACAAAACAGCTTGTGTTACTTGGTAAGTATGATGAGCATTAATCTTAGATCCCTTAACCACTAAATAACACTTTTTAAAGACCAACACCTTTCTTTCTACACTCAGCTGATGCCCCTGGAATTGTGTCTTCTCTCACATTTCCATAAGCTTCTGTTAGGAGCAGATGCAGAGTAGACTCAAATCATGTGTGTGTGCGTTTGGCTAAGACATGTGTTACACTCACTGTCTGGTCTGAGAGTGGCGGAAGAACAATCTGTCGTTCGATGGTGTTGAGGACTATTTTCCACAGCTCCTTCAGAACCCGTTTGAGAACTGTCTTCTCACAGATCTTAGCAAACAGAATTAGGCTGGAGAGAAAAAAAAAGAGGGATGAAGGGATGGAGTGAAAGACAGAAATGCAACTGGTAACCATGTTTCACGAAATGCAATTCTGCAGTTTTCTTACTTCTTGTCCAGCAGGTCCATGAGGGGTCGCAGGACAGTCTCTGCGTCCATGGCTGCGTTACTCTTGTTCCCTGCATTTCCTTTCATCTGCATGAGCTCCTGGTTCATTTGTTTGACACAGTCCTCAATCACTGGCTTGAAACTGCGGATGGACGTGTTAAACAACATTCATAATTACACGCAACTTGATTTAATTCGATTTAAAACCATGTTCAACACATTTTTATAATTTGAGCTAAAATTATTTTTTAATCATTTTATCATTTATCATCTGTATGTCTATGCTTTTTAATCACGGAAGGCAACATGAAACAAATGGAAAATGGATGCTATTTACTTTGTCCATAAATGTCGCAGGTCTTATTTTTGAACGATTCCTTGAATGATTTCCCATTTTTTCATCTAAATGCATTAACTTTCTTCATCTCTGCAGACGTAATCAAAGCTATAAATCAATAATATGGATCCTATGTATTTTTAATGCATTAATTATGCAGTTTAATGCATCTTATAATGCATAGTATGATCTCATTAAAGATTATAACCACAGTTATAATACATTATAATACTTGAACAACCTTTAGAAAGTATAATGCATTAAAACGCATGATAAACAACCCATTTCTGCAAATATTATAATGCATTTTGGTTACAATTATTTATGAAAACATATAATGCCACTTTAACATGCATTATGAATACCTTTAAGGCTTTAAGTAAAGTGTTACCAAAATATCATTACATGTACACCGGCTAAACAACTTTATTCAGTTTTCCTTGATACTTTACCTGGAGCCGAAGACCCCGCTGAGCTCATCCAGGACCGTATTGAGCTTGTTCTGAAGTTCTTTGAGCAGCTCACTGGCCTCAGCGTCCAGCTATAAGAGACACACAGCATCACTGTGAGTGACCAGGACATGCTACTGTACATATGACAGGAACAGGAAGTACTGAAGACTCAGAATCAACCAATAAGGTCACATGCCTGTATGAAATATGTAATGTTGCATTGCAAATACTAAACTCTTCTTAATTAAAAATGGCATTTTGTTATACAAAAATGCATTTATTATTCATACCCAGGGTCCAAATTTAAAACTCGCCAAGCCAACCAACTGCAAATAAAACTTGAGTTTGAGTAAATAAAACAGTTACTATCCATTTAGTCAGTATTAAAAAGAAAGTTTAATCGAACACACCAGTGACTTGTGTAACTTCTAACAACTTTTACCTTAGTGGAAATTTTGCCATCAAAAGTGCATCTAGGATTTTTTCTTGTTTTTCAAGAAAAAAAGGAACAAAATTACAGTGTTTTTATGTTTCTGACATTTACAGATTTACAGAGTGATGGAGACTGACTCATCCTGTACGTGATGCAGTGAGTAACACAATGACTTGTGATGTGTATGCTAGGAATAAAAGAGATACAATAAATAATCCCAGTGTCAAAGGGACAAATATTTTGTATTACTTCTGTCAATGAAATATACACATTTTATGATGTTCAACAGTGGAGTGACCTTGTTGAACACCAACTTTTCTCTAATTACATTTTATTTATTTATTTTTAATTATTTAATTATTATTTACTTGTTATAAATTGTTTTATTGGAGTCAATTGTTTTATTTGTGATAACGCAATGCCAAATTGTGCTGACATAATTTGGCCAGGCTGTCATACAAATGAATTATGTACACATGAAAAAACAAGAGAGAATGAACAAAATATTAATAACTTATTATTTTGTAGTCAATGTATGCTTTTTTCTGATTTTTCTATAGTAAAATAAAACCTGTAGCTGTGGATGTTGTCTTTTTTGCCAAAAAAAAAAAAAAATTGCTAGATAGATACCTTAACCAAGTTCAGTGTTTCGTTCTTCCCTCATATTTAAAATATTTTAAAATATATATATATATTTTCCACATATTTTGATGGTTTATTCAAACTTGTAAGGTTGTTAAAAACAAATATCCCCTTTGGACTTGGTTGTATATTTTGTGTTTTTAACATAGGTTCACTTGATTTAGAGAACTGGCTGACAGCTTTGTTTTCATGCCATGGTTTGGTGATTTTATCTGCCGTTGCACAGCGAGCTTTCAGTCAAGCGTGCTCAGCCTCTGAAAAGGTCTTGACTGAGGAATCGCTTGGCTAATGATGACTGCAAATTCAATACAAGCTTCTCACCACATCAAAGGCATGAGAGCAGATGAGCCAATGAGACTCAGGTGTTCGGCATTCAAACATTACCGTGTCTGCTTCACACAAGTGGATTTTACTGATAATGCACGCTGGATTTCTTTACGTGAAGCTCCAGTCTACTTCTCATTTGACCGTATTCATCATAGTGCAGTGAAAAACACTGCTCAATATTTGCAGATTCTTCAAGTCACACAAAAAGTGTCCTAGTGGAAATGACTTCAAAATGCACTTGCTGAAACATTCATCCAAAACTTCTGTCAATTACACTTTCACAACACCCTATGGGCTGAATTACTACAGAAAACCAAAGTAATTCTGCATAAAATTAGTGCTATTCATAAATACTGACAACAAGGACCATTTTTAAAAGCCTTTACAAGGAAAATATCAAACAGAGAAAATGCTAAAACTGTGAGGCACACTGCATTAATAGATCAGAGCATAACTTTTAATTTAGATTAAAAAATTAAATATTTCAGTGATGGTTTGCATGAACAATATATAATCAGTGGCTGCAGTGGCTTTTTTCACAGTCTTCTCGACGTGTTTACAACAGCAGCTGGTGATGCCATCCGCTGAAGAAGTGCTTTTCTATGGTGAGGAACTTTATGTCGGGCTTGTTTAGATGGTGACAAGTCAACGGACTGAATAAGAATTATTTAGTGGAATTGGCGTTCGGTGCCGCTTTATAAGGGCAGAGCGCCAACCACTATTCACACTTTTGAACGCCGTTGCAACGGCTGTTTTCTTGGTGTTTTTTTCTGCTGATCTTCCGCGCCCCCCTGCAGTACCTGTGTGCCCCCACTGGGGAGTGTGCCCGACACTTTTAGAACCACTGGGTTAGGTGTTAGGACTTGGACAATGAAACTGAAACACTGGCCAAATATAGTGTTGGAGGATTCATGCCTATAAATGCGTGGCCTGTTGGCCAATCTTCACTGATTTTTCATTCCATCAGTAAGAGCAGAGTGTGAAGGTTGAATATGATGAGCAATAGCACAGCTGTACATAAAATTTTGCAATCCACACAACATAATAGGAGACATATCTGAGTTCAAAAGAGGACAAATGTTGGTGCACGTCTCGCTGACTCATCTGTGACCAGGACAGCAAGTCTTTGTGGTGTATCGAGAGCTATGGTATCCAGGGTAATGTTGGCATACCACCACGTAGGATGAATTACATCCAAAAGGAGTAACTGTCGAAGCAAAAGGAAGCTGTCTGAAAGGGATGTCAAGGTACTAACCTCTATTGTATCCAAAAAACATAAAACCACAGCTGCCCAACTCACTGCAGAATTAAATGCACACCTAGACTCTCCTGATTTCACCAAAACTGTTCGTCAGGAGCTCCACAGAGTCAATATTCATGGTTGGACTGCTATAGCCAAACTTTTGGTCACTCATGCCAAAGCCAAATGTCAGTTTCACTAGTGACAACATTGCAAATCTCGGGCTGTGGACAATGTGAAACATATATTGTTCTCTGATGAGTCCACCTTCAATGTCTTTCCCACATCTGTGGGAGTTACGGTGTGGAGAATCCCCAAAGAGGCTTAACACCCAGACTGTTGCTGCCCAGAGTGAAGCACGTGGATGAATCAGTGATGGTTTGGGCTGCAATATCATGGCATTCCCTACTGTGCTTGTTGGGCTACTACCCAACCATTTTGGAGGACCGTTTGCACCAAATGGCTCAAACATTGTACCCTGTAGGGGGTTCCGTGTATCAGCATCATAATGCACCAATACACACAGAAAGACTTGTGACAGAATGGTTTGATAAACATGAAAGTGAAGTGGAACATCTCCCAAGGCCTGCACAATCACCAGATCTAAATATTTTTGAGCCACATTGGGATATTTTGGAGCAGCAAGTCACATAGTGACCTGGCAACTGTTCTGGAAGAGAAACGGCTCAAAATCCTTCTGGTCACTGTGAAGGACTTGTATCTGTCATTCCCAAGATGAACTGATGCTGTATTGGCCACAAAAGGAGGCACTACACCATATTAATAAATTATTGTGGTCTAAAACCATGCATTTTAGTTTCATTGTTCAACCCCTGTAGTTGCAAAGTCACTTACAGTCAGCAGAATTTCTGTTGGGGAACCATCAAAATAAAGTTTTAGCAGATATTAAGCAGACTGATTACTAATACTCTAATTACTAGTATTTTACATGTAGTTGCAAAGTTACATGGTAGAATGTCTAAAGTGGACCACTGAAATAAAAAAAAAGTTTTTCTTCTATGATTCCTATGTTTATTAGTTGCATTTCAATGACAATGTTCCTGTATAACACCATAGCTGTGCTTGGGTGAGGCAGGACATCCATGTAGTCAGGGATGGATGGCTGACTTGTGAATTGTAACAGCATTTATGGTTCCCGGTAAGCAGAGGGGCGGCCAGATCAATCAATGATGGCAGATGGCCGATGCTCGTGCAAGAGACCTCATCAGGTTAATGGAGATCAGAGGAGATGTCGGTCACTGGCAGAGTAGCGATGGAGGTAATGGAGGTAATTCTGACTGATAACAAACATAACAAATGCTTTGCAAGTGTGACCCATTAAGAAGGCTTGTTTAATCTGCAAAATTAAAAAAAAGGGGAAAAAAAGATAAAAGAAATTATATTGCGCTAAATGAAAAGTCTATTTTTTTTTTTAGAGCACCACCACCCCATTCTCATTACCGTGATGTGAATAAATCTCATATTCATTACTGTAATATATATATATATATATATAAAGGCTTGGATTCAGTAAGATTTTCTTTAAAGAAATGTATGCTTTTATTCAGCACGGTTGCATTAAATTGATTAAAAGTGACAGTAAAGACATTTATGTTACAAAAGATATTGATTGTTTAAAAAACAAATGCTGTTCTTTTGAACTTTCTATTCATCAAATAATCCTAAAAATAATCAGAAATGTTTCTTGAGCAGCAAATCAGCATATTAGAATTATTTCTGAAGGATCATGTGACACTGAAGCCTGGAGTAATGATGCTGAAAATTCAGCTTTGCATCACAGGAATAAATTACATTTCAAAATATATTCAAACAGAAAACAAAAATTGTAATTACAATTAAATTATAATAACATTTCACAATATTGCCATTTTTACTGTATTTTTGATTAAGGAATAATCAAAAGCATAAGAGAAAAAACTTTTAAAATTTAAAAAATTTTTTTTTTTTAAAAAAATCTTAAACTTTTATTTTATACTTTAATATAAATATGATTTCAATGACATAAACTGTTTAAGTAAGTCTTAAATTATAAATTATTAAACAAAGTCTTTACGTAAATATTAGTATGCAAATTATTAGTATTTATTCATGGTACCATTTGTTGCATTGTCAAATAAAAAATGTCACCAAAAACTAAAGGGCCATTTACACTACACCCTTTTCAACAAAAAAATGAAAACTTTTTATGCATTTTGGCTTTTCATTTACACGACAACGGTGTTTTGGGGGCCTGAAAACTCAAACTTTTGAAAATGATAAATGGTACTGTTATTGTCTCTGTGTCAACTACAAAACCGCAAATTTGTGAAAACTGTAACGTCATGCACATGCGTATTATGTGTTTGGTCTATAGGCATCCCCACATTGCTTTTATGACAATTTATTGTGGGGATACATATAATTGATACTTTTTTTTTTTTTTTTACTGTTTGTTTTTGATATATAAGAAAAGCAGCACCAATTTTTTTTTTTTTTTTTTGGAAAGATTTACCCATGAGACCCAGAAAAGATAAGGAGTGACCTTACTTACAAAAATATTGTTATAAGAGGAGGTCTAACTGACTCATAGTGGGGATAATAATCAGAGACAGATTTGTGTTAAATAATGGTCTAAAACCACTTTTCAGAAGTGAAATATTAACAATGTTAAGTCATAAATAAATTCATTATATTCTAATTTGAATCATAATTAGGGAATCATGATGTGAAATTGTACAAAAGATTACTCTTGTATACTGCACCTGTGGTCTGCCTCATATCATTAATGGGCAGATAACAGATGCTTGAAGGCAGTCAGTTTATTCACCACTGCGGACCCTCAGCGCGCCGCTTAGGCCCTGCGTCAGACTGACAGTATTGCATTGCAGCTAACTTTGACTTCTGCAATTAATTTTTCTTGGACAGTTCGGAATCTTATATTTATAAATCCATGATAACGAGCCACTGTAATTGCATTTTTCTTTCAGTTTGCTAATTGCTTTGGGAACGGTGGTGCTGCCAGAGCAGGGCAGGGTTATATTTGGAGCATTCCGCTTTTGCTCCCTCAGAATGAATTGGAGTTTCATAAAGGAAGCAGAATTCATAAATTAGTCACACTTTCAAACAGCTGGAATCCCTTTTTAAGCACTGTAGCCTGTAGCCTGTAGCCTTAATTTCAACAGAGGTAAGACATATAACCTTAATCTGACAGACCTCTGGCACTCATACAAATGATCTCACTTTATAAATCTTTAATTTGATTTTGAAATTTTTTATGACTGCCCAGTGATTTCACCATATTATGGAACGTCTTTCAACGACCGCTGTATACAAAACCATACAGATGTCAATGCAGTAGCGGAGTGAAGTTGGGAATATTTTTTTTGCCAGCAGGGTAAATTTTGATTAAAGCAAAATAAATAAAACTTGGAGAGTTGGAGAGGAGATCAACCTAAACATCAGGACCAAACTAAAACCTCTTGAAGCCCAAGCTCGTGTACCCAAATTAACCACAAACGTTGAACACGATTAAAAAAGCAAGTTCAGGCAGAACAACCTTGGTGGCTGTCAGTAAAGTGTTAGTTCAGCAAAAAATGAAAATCCTGTCATAATTTACATGCTGCCACTTTCTTTTTTTGCATGGAACATAAAAGAAGTTAGGCAATATATTTGTGATATATGTGATATATTTGATATGTGATATATAATATATGTGATATATTTGTGAATTTTGACCTAAATTCTGAGTGTGTACCTCACACAAAGCTATTATATGCCTTCAGAAGAGTTGGAATATATGCATGAGCATGAGTCACATAGACTACATTTATGATACTTTTAAGGTGCTGTTTTGTCTTTTCTGGAGCTCATTCGTCATTCATTATTTACTTACATTGCATAAAGGAATAATCATTCTTGTAAAATTTTCTTTCTGTGTTCCACAGGTTCCACGACACACTCAAATAAATATTCAGGCCTAAATTTAAGATTTATGTTTTTAAATTGCATATAAAAATCCATTTGGAATACAGAGTTTCAACATAAATAAACTAATAAACTTAATGTGGTGCATATTTGTTAGTCATATATAAATTAAACAGGTAAGATTTCTGTAATGGTACTAATAAACTGAAGGTGTTTTAAATATATAATAACCAGGTTTATATATTTATCATCAATAAATCCAATTTGTTTCAGTCTTATACACCTTAACTAATTGAATATTGCTTGTTCCACAGCTAGCCATATTTTAACCATGTTCATACTTTTTAACTGAATACATGTAATTGTTTTCTAATCAATTTGAATACATGCATTTTGAAAATATGACTAAAAAAAAATAGATGTAAATAGTTAACAATAAAACTATTCTGTAACATTTTACAATAAGGTTCCATTAGTTAACATTGGTTTATGCATTAACTAACATTAATGTCTAGGTTACTACTGTAACCCCCGTTCCCTGAAGGAGGGAACGGAGACATTACGTCGATACTGACGTAATGGGGTCTCGCTTGGGAGCCCAATCACCTCCAAGTGGTACAAAATGAACCAATGGGAATTGGCCAGTGAGATTTACATGCCGGGCCACACCCCCGGCATCCGGGTATAAATAGGACCGGCATACTCACTTCCATTCATATTTTGCTGAGGAGCCGAGCCAGGGTACCTGGCCATTCAGTGGTGACTCAGGGCTATGGCAAGGGGACGTAGTTACAATAGTAACCTAGATGTTCCCATTCAACAAGTCACGTTCGACGTTACGTCGATACTGACTTAATGGGGACCCAATGGAAAACGGCATAGCAACTGAACCACGTTACAATCGTTGGGGAAGCAGATGCTGGCAAGCCGTAGCGTGCCCAAATGCAAATGCTACCGATGTCGTAACCTTCCAGCGTCTGGAGTAAGCCCGAGAAGTCTTCCATACCAGTGGGATGGAATGGACAGGGCATTACTCAGGGGATGGCCTCTCAGGAACCTGATGATCAGGTCGTGTTTTCCCAGTGACCTGCCACCGACCACATCCTGATGTGCTGCAATGGCGGCCACATAGACCTTCAAGGTGGAGGGGAACAGCCTCCGCTCCAAACCATCTTAAAGGAAGGAAAGCACAGAGCTGACCGGGCATTTCTGGGGGTCTTCCCGGTGGGAAGAACACCACTCAGCGAACAGACTCCTCTTCATGGCATAAGCGCGCTTCATAGAGGGGGCTCTAGCCGAAGTGATAGTGTCAACTACCACTGGCGGTAGGCCACTTAAGTCCTCCGCGTCCCGTCCAGAGACCACACGTGGAGGTTCCAGAGGTCAGGACGTGGGTGCCATATGGTTCCCCCGTCCCTGAGAAAGCAGGTCCTTCCTCAGGGGAATCCGCTAGGGAGGGGCTGTCGCGAGGAACATCACTCTGGGAGCCAGGTCCAGTTGGGCCAGTACGGCGTAACTAGCAAGACCTGCTCCTCGTCCTCCCTGACCTTGCACAGTGTCTGTGCGAGAAGGCTCACTGGGGGAAACGCGTATTTGCGTAGTACCCGGGGCCAGCTGTGTGCCAGTGCATCCGTGCCGCGGGTCCAATTGGACAGGGAATAAAACCACTGGCAGCGAGCGGACTTCTGGGAGGCAAAAAGGTCCACCTGTGTGTCCCCGAATCGGCTCCAAATCAGCTGGACCACCTGGGTGTGGAGTCTCCATTCCCTCGGAAGCATGAGCTGTCGTGAGAACGTGTCGGCCTCCCGATTGAGTTCGCCCGGGATATAAATGGCGCATAGCGACCTGAGCCGTTGCTGACTCCAGAGGAGGAGATGGTGGGCGAGTTGCGACATGCGACGGGAGCGTAGAACACCCTGGTGGTTGATGTAAGTTACGGTCGATGTGTTGTAAATCCGGACCAGTACATGCTTGTCGTGCAGTAACGGTTGAAACCGGTGCAGGGCAAGGAGTACTGCTAGCAACTCAAGGCAATTGATATGCCACCGTCGTAGGGGTTCTGTCTAGGAGCCCGACGCAGCATGACCATTGCATATGGCACCCCAGCCGGTGGTGGAGGCATCCGTTGTTACAACAACATGCCTGGACACTTGTACTAGGGGGACCCTGGCCTGTAGAAAGCAAGGTCCAACCACGGGCTGAATGTACAGTGACAGCTCGGTGTGATAACCACACAGAGCGTGCCATGGCACCATGCCCAACTCGGGACTCGGCTGTCTAGCCAGTGCTGAAGCGGTCTCATATGCAGCAATCCGAGCGGTGTGATCCCGGCTGTAGATGCCATATGCCCCAGGAGCCTCTGAAATTGCTTCAGTGGAACCACTGTTTCTGTGAGAACGAATTCAGGCAGTTCAGCACCGACTGTGCGTGCTCGCTGGCGAGACACACAGTCCTACTGACCGAATCCGTCTCCACACTGAGAAAAGAGATGCTCTGCAGAGAGAAGAGCTTGCTCTTTTCCCAGTTGACCCGAAACCCCAGATGGCTGTGGTGCCTGAGCACCAGGTCCCTGTGTTTGCATGACTGATCTCGAGAGTGAGCCAGAATGGGTCAGTCCTCAAGATAGTTCAAGATGCGAATGCCCACCTTCCTGAGCAGGGTAAGGGCAGCTTTCGCGGCTTTGGAAAGATGCGGGTAGACAGGGACAGCCTACTGGGGAGGACGTAGTACTGGTATGCTCCACCCTCGAAGAAACGGTCTGTCGAGGTGTTGAGGTGAAACGAGAGTACGTGTCCTTCAGGTCAATTGCTGTAAACCAATCATGGGGTGAACGCATATGAGGATGCATTCTTGCGTGAGCAACTTGAACGGAAGCCTGTAAGGGGCCCGATTCAAGACACGCAGATCCAAGACCGGCCATAAACCCCGCTATCTTGGGTACAATGAAGGATTGTATACTTGCTGTATACTGTAATCCTTCATCTCGGCTGGAGGGACAGGCTTTATTGCGTCCTTCGCCAGAAGGAAGAGCGTCGCTCACTGCCCATGCACACCCTGTATGACCGAAGAGTCAGAAAACCACTCTTTCTTGAGAATCTGGGACCACTGGCCATTGGGCCAATGGCGGAACAGTAGTAAGATTCTCCACCTAGCCCTCCTTCAGAGAAAGAGCCATTCCCTGCAAATCCGGGTCACCTGTCCCAGGGCCACCTACCCAACCAAATAGGTTTAACAGTGACCTGGGGACAGGCTGCATCACCTTCCTGCAGAGGGCTCGGCCTCAAGGCTGAGCCTGGGCGGAGCACTGCTTACAGGGGGATGTTCTTGGCGACAAGCAGACTGAACCACAATGGCAGAGTGACTGCTTCTGAACTGTCGGGAACTGCTGTGCAATCCCCGGCAGTGTCGCCAAGAGATCACCTTGTGAGATGGGAGTGTCAAGAAAGCGCACTTTGTTGACATCTCGCATCTCTGCAAGGTTTAGCCAGAGATGGCGTTCCTGGACCACAAGGTGGACATCGTCTGGCCGAGGGCCCTTGCTGCGACTTCTCTCGCCCAGAGGGCAAGGTCAGTAAGCATGCGCGGGTCCTGCATCAACCCCGGCTCAGAACTACCTTTGTGTGTTACTTTGGCCAGCAGGATGACCATTGCATGCAAGAAGGAGGCGGTCAGTCCAGCAGCACCACAAGGCTTAACAACTAGAGCTGCCATCACCTCACAGGCACTGGATGGGAGCCACAGAATATTCCTCCAGGTGGCAGCACTCTGCGGGCATAAATGCACCGCAATTGCACAGTTCACCCGAGGAACCCCCATGAACCCTTTGACGCCCCACAGACGAGGGTATTGAGAGAGGAAAAACTTTGAACAGATTTTGGCACAAATGTACCTCCATACTGCCAAAGCTCTTCATGCACTTCCGGGAAAAAAGGCATGGGGGCAAGGCGAAGGTGATCTTTAGCGTTGCGCTCCGAGCCCAGAACCGATCCACCAGCCGCGATCGCTCAGACGAGTCCAAGCATGCGGCAGCCCGGGAAAGCATGGCTGTCAACTCTGAATCCGATTCAGCATGAGCAAACACCGCCGAAGCGGAAAGCTCAAATTCATCATCCTCTCCAGAGAACAACAGCCCTCCCACCGATGCAGCTATCGACATCTGATCCTCATCTGGAGTGCCCAATGACGCGCTGAGTCTCCGTGGCAACACGCACTGTCACTGGCACACGACGCGCTGAGGAGCGGGAGATCCGCGGGGGTTTTCCTGGCAGAAAACTCTCACTGTAACCCTCAGTCTCCCAAAGTGCTGAGCTGACCCGTGGCTGTGCTTTTACACACAAGCGGCGGCTGGGCAACAACAAAGGGGACTCAAGCCTTTACGAAAAAGGAGAGTCACGACCCGCGTGTCAACATGATCATGTTCCCCTGAGAACATGAATCACCCATGAACTCTGTATCAACATGCTGGGCATGTGAGACAGCAATAGTGGCCGTCAGATGAAAACAGGAAACGACCGCATCCAGGAATGCACAGACAGATAGGTGTCTTTAAAAAGACGCTCGCTGCCCGTGCTTGCTCTTTTAGGGGAAATACTCTTAGCCGAAGCGCCCAGGGGCGAATGCTGGCCAGTGTACACAGAAAGCTGGATACAAACACTGCTGGAATGCACCATCACACCTGCAGAGAGATCCCACGACGAGCTGCAAGCAAAATAGCAGTTAAAATTGCTGTTTTCGGAGTGTTCTCCTGATAGCAATTAAAATTAAAATGCTCAGAAATGTACTCTCAATAGAGGTGAATTGGAAAGAGCGATCGCTGTACAACCGCTCGGCTCCGAAGCAAAAGTATGAATGGAAGTGAGTATGCCGGTCCTATTTATACCTGGATGCTGGGGGTGTGGCCCGGCATGTAAATCTCACTGGCCAATTCCCATTGGCTCGTTTTGTACCACTTGGAGGTGATTGGGCTCCCAAGCGAGACCCCATTACGTCAGTATCGATGTAACGTCGAACGTGACTGACTGAATGGGAACTAGCTAACAATGAGCAATACATTTTTTTACAGTATTTATTAATATTTGTTGACATTATTTAATAAAAATACACCTGTTCATTGTTATTTCATGTTAGCTCAGGCCCATTAAATAATATTAAAAGATGCAACTTTTGATTTTAATAATGTATTAGTAAATGTCGAAATTAAAACCAACTAATTGGTATAAGTATTTTTTATTGTTAGTTAATGTTAACAAGCAGCACAACTGTTTTGAACTTTGATAATAACTTGAAATGTTTCCTGAGCAGCAAATCAGCATATTATAATGATTTCTGAAGGATCATGTGACACTGAAGACTGGAGTAATGATGCTGAAAATTCAGCTTTGCTATTAAAGGAATAAATTACATATTAAAATATATTAAAATAGAAAACAGCTAATAATATTTCCAATATTACTGTTTTTCCTTATTTTTGTTTAAATAAATGCAGCCTTGGTGAGCATAAGAGACTTCTTTCAAAGACATTAAACAACTGTAATGTTTCCAAACTTTTGACAGGTACTGTAATATAGTTATCTAATGTTAACAGATTCAACCTTATTGTAAAATGTTACCAACTATTCCATGATTTTTTTTTCCAGTTTTTTTTTTTTCTCCAGATACCAGAAATCTTACCCATTTCATTTATGTATGACTGACAAATATGCATCACATTAAGTTCCTTAGTTAATGTTAAAACGGCGTAATCCAAATGGATGGAAATTTTATATGTAAATCAAATACAAACAACTCAAATTTAGATATAAATATTTATTTGAGGGCATGAGGGTCAGTAAATGATGACAGAAATTTCACTTTTGGAAGTTGAGGATTAGCAGCCTCAGTTATTGAAGATAATCGTTCTTGTGAGGTTTCATGCCAGGTAACTCGAGCAGGTGCGGCATGCTCTTGAGGGAAGTACGAGTGACAGGAAGTGAGGTGGGTTTCAATGGGTGTGAAAGCTTTCGTGCTGCTCAAACCTGGCCAGTAAAACTGATCAACTGGAATGAAATAAGGCCGTACACTACAGCCGGAATTCACAACAAGAAAGCTGCAGAGATCTGGTTCAGTGTCTTCATTCACTGTCATATAATGTTGCTCCAAACCCATTTCTATTTTGCACAGAAGACTTGCGTCTTACGGGTTTGGAACGACATGAGCGTGAGTAAATGATGACAGTATTCTACTGATTTCTGCAGCTGGTCTGGCTGTAGAGCACTGGCCTAGAGAGATGTTAGAGGAAACCTGTCCACACACCTTGCAGAAGACCACAGTCCCTTCCTCCTGGTGCAAGAGCCCAGAGGAAACGGGAATGACAAGAAACAAGGACATTGTCATAGTTGGAGAGGTTTATCACATTTACAGAAGAGAGAGAAGCATCACAACATGCATGCAAAATTCACACGGGATGTTAAGTTGTGTTCACATCATGACGGAATTCCAGTAATTATGAGGTGGCTATCAGTGATCACTGCATTAATTAACCTAAATTCTTTTGAAATATCTTGAATAGGTTTGAGGGAGGGGGAATGATTTTTTTCTTGATTTTTTCATGGTTCTGTTAACGGTTCTTGAACAGTGCTTTTCTGTCAATGCTAACCAAACATACAACAGTGTTTCCTGCATCACTATTCAGAGGCAAGATAAAGCCGGTTCTTTTTAATGAATCAAACTAAAAGATTAAAAAATCTGTCTCAACTCATATTGGTTTGAATCAATTTAACAATTCACTGACTGAATCACTCATTGTTCACATTATAATTATTGAATGTTACTGTATTAAGTATATACTGTATTAACGTATAAAGATAAAGATACACATTCACGGTTTTGACCCAAATAAATGGTCATTTGAAATAAAAAAAAAATAAAAAAATAAGTATATTTAATAAAACAAAACAGTATATATAATAGTAATTATAATAAAATAAAATAGTATATTTGTTAAGTATATAATTAGGCCTAATTACTCTTTAAATACTGAAAATCTCATCAGTCATAAGGGAATTATAACTGTTTAGAGTGGAATCAGAATCTGAACCAAAATCATTCAATTCTTATCTTAAAGAAACACAGAAAGTGCCCAAGGTAACATTGACTATGCAATGACATATAAAACAGCAATATGTTGATAACTAACCACTTATAACTGCTGAAGCTATGAACTTGATGGACTTTCTAGTTGCAACTAAACAGACTCATAATTACGGCAATTTGACATGTCATGAACGCAGCTTTACAGCAACTCACACTTAACTCACACAAACAGTTAGTGGGAAAACATTGTTGTGGAGTGTTGCAGTAATATTGATTAGATTCCCAACCTGTTTTCCTCCCATGGACTCAAACATCTTCTCCAGCTGAACTCGGAGCTGCTGGATGTTGTTCAAGAGGATACAGGGCTATCAGGAGAAGAAAGATAGACAAGATATTTCATGATTAATCGACTGTCTTCCTTTCCAGATGCATTCGGTCTTCAAATCCCTCCACCATCCTAATGCAAGGAGACGTTTTTTTACTAGAAGACTTCTGTAAATACATACACATGGGCATTGATTCGTCTGGATGCTGATGATGATGGTTGTCATTGACATGAGTTTGCACATCTTACTTTCATCATTGGCAGTAAATCTGAATTTCATTACATAAAATCTATGCCTCTGCCTCTCCAGAGAAATGCAAGAACTACACAACTGAACACAAATGTATTGATTCAAACGTGCATTCCTTTTTGAAAATAAAATGAATAATGCACAACAAAGGTGTTATTAAAGCATAATGTTCCCTTTCAAAAGGAAACTCGCACTGTGTCTTAACACGCTATGGGGAACGCCTTCGCGGGAACCGGTGTCTGAAACGCTATCACGCTATTTTTGAGGAAACTGTTTGCTCACGCTGTGTGTGTTTCCCATGGCAACCCCAGTCACATGTTGTTTAACTGCACACGCGTATATGAGCCTTCCTTTCCCTTTTGATCTCCACTTCGAGATCGAGAGGGCGTGGAAGAATCTGTTTTATTCCTGCATCCGTTAACATCGGCATGTAATTTATGCGGATGTTGAGGGGTTGCAGGAGCTTAGATACATGTCGATGCCCCCATCGGATGAGATGTTTTTGAACTATCGCGTGGCTGGAGTGGCACCGACGTTGAAAGCTCTGGTCCTGCCCATATATGGCAGGACATACGCAGCAGCAGATTACGCTCTTACTCTTACTGCAGAGTATAGTAGGCCACTTTTACATTTAGGTCTCTGCTCCTTAAGATCTCAGGTTGAGCTTTTAGGTTACCTCTCCTTTCGTGAGAGCCGTTAAAAATTCAGTGACCTCAGCTCCCTGTAGAAAGGAATAAAGGGGGTGTTTATTCTATATTATGGGTTAAATTATGACATATATATATATATATATATACATACTTTTGTATTGGGGCGTTTAACTGGGGCCCTGGAGCTCCCATGATTAGGGAAGGTTATCGTGACACCCTTACTATGTGCCTCCTCTCTTTGTGAGGTTTTTATATAGTGGGTAACATTTAGAACGAAATATCGCCTGTAGTGAATGGCATGGCCTCCTCTCGATCTGAGAGTCGGTATTCTAGGCCGCGGCTCATCTGAGCTCCAGATAGTTGATATGTCAGGTGCTCAGGCCTTCGGGGCCGCCCTGATAATCCTTCTGGTTGAGGGAGTTGGCTTCCTCTCGTTAAAGAGAGTCATTTTGCTGAAGCCACCGCTCTGCTGAGCTCCAGGTATTATCACGATTTGAGGTGTATGGCCTTTGTTAGGCCCCCTTGATACCTTCCGTAGGTCGAGTGAAGTGGTTTCCTCTCGCTGAGAGAGTAAAAGGCGATATTCTGAAGCCTCCACTCCCCCAAGCTCCAGACAGATCATGACTGTAAGTGTCGGCCCTCTCTGGGCTGCCTTGACATTAAACTGTGGTGAGTGAGCTGGCTTCCTCTCGTTTGAGAGTCTCTATTCAAAGGTACTGCTCCATTGAGCTCCAGGTGGTGAGTTCACCTGTGTGTTGTGAGCTGGCCTCCTTTCTTTAGAGTGGTTAGGCTGAAGTCTCCGCTCCATTGAGCTCCAGGAAGGTCATGAGTGTGTGTGTGTCGGCCCTTCTTTTGGGCCGCCCCTATATCCGGCCTAGGCTAGTACTTTAGGAGAGTCTTTTTAGACAGAGACGGTTATGCTGTAGCTTTTCTGCCTCCTAGCATGCCGTAGCTCGGAGTAGGCTACTCCTAGGAGAGCCTCTCCAGCATAGGACTGGCAGCTAGTGATCTTAGTACCCCTCCTCTCATTGTGAAAGTCATCCCTGTCCGGGGCCCGCCTTCTGCATTAGGCTATTAATGTGAGTAGCAGGCTTAACGGCTTCCTTATTTTGCCTAGGTTGAGCTGAGACACCTCTTGATATTAGAGTAAAAGCGATATGCTGAGCTTCAGTTCCCTAGTGGTGTTAGGCACAGACAGATAGCCAGGTGTTGTAGGCTTTCGTAGAAAATCCTTGATTATTATCAAGTCGCGGGGTTGAGTGTTGCAGGCCCCTCCTGTGGAACTTCTTCCTGTTGAGGCCTCCATTCCTTCAGAGCTGAGCTCAGACGGTCATTCTCGTCTTGGACCAAGAGTTTTTGCTCAGGTTTTCACCCTTGAGCCCTTTCTCAGGTTTAGCTCACTTCGCTCCCAGAGCTAAGTGCCCATCACCAGCGAAGCTCAGGTTGAGCGTATCGAGTACTTCCTCCTTTCAGGGTGAGTTGAGCACGCTCCCTTAGAGCTCGAGCATTAGACCCGGGCCTGTGGCCATGTTAAGCTAGAGTATCTGTGGCCTCCTCGTAAGCCCGGTCGCATAGATTTGTACTCCCCTTGTTTTAAGGGTAGAAAACGTTATGCTGAGTACACTGCTCATTGTGGCAATGCAAACGAGTATTCCAAGCCTGCAGTACCTCTAGTGGCTGTTTCTGTTGGAGTTAGATTTGCTACCAAGTAGTTGGCCCTCCTTGGTTCTCCTTAAGAGCGATCCTCCGGGTTGAGCTAGGTTCCTGAGTGTCCTAGTTCCCTGGAGTTGAGCAGACGGTTATCAGGTAGCTCAGGCTCCAGTGGAGCCTCCCTGATACTTGCCCTAGAATTCTAGATCTGCTAGCAAGTAGTTGGCCCTCGAGCGGGCCACCTTGAAGGCGATAATCTTGGTCGAGTAGGTCCTTAGCACTTCCAGCTAAGTTAGTATCCTGACTCCCTAGAGTAATATGAGTGTAGGCTCTTCAGAAGCCTCCCTGGTACTTGCGTTGAGCTTGGTCAATACTCGTCTCAGTTGAGTCTAGTTAGTACTCCCCTCGCATTGAGGGTCGTTCCTTAGAGTACAGTGCTCCCGAGTTCTGGACGGAAGGTCGAAGGTCTCTCGTGAGACCTCCCTGGTAGATCAGTATTTTAGGCTGTAGGGACTCCCCTATCTTGTGTGGGTCGTCATTTAGAGGACCTCGCTCCCTGAGTTGGTCTTAAAGGTTTAAGAGATTCATTTAGTAAGAACTCCCTTGGTAGATCAGCTCCTGTTGGAGCTGGAGGTGTGCCTCTCATTAGGGGCCCTATGTAGAGTACTCAGCCTCCAGAGTGCCTTGTTTAAGAAGCGCTCTGTAGATCCTAGGTTGAGCAGAGTAACTCCCCTCGTTTGCAAGGGTTTTAAGCACTATGCTGAGTCCTGCTCCCCAGGATGCCCATCTCTACGATCCGGTCTGAGTTGGTTACTGCCAGTTTGCAGCCCCTCTTTTTGGAAGTGCTTTAGAGACTCTGTAACAGACAGGTTGCTGGCCAGACTAGGTACTAAAGTAGGACCAGGTCGGCCTCCCTGGTGGCATTAGGGGTAGACTATGCTCCCCTGAGAAGTGAAATATTCGCCTAATTTCGGCTCCCTGGCCACATTCCCTTAAGGGGACCACTTCTGTTTGAAGTTGTTGGTTCCAAGCCTTTGAGCGGCCTTGGCAGGCCTCTGAATATTCTGGGGGCCTCTTTGAGGCTAATAGCTTGAGTGTTGGCCGTAGGGAATGCTGTCACTGACAGCCTATTAGACCCGTGGGAGGAGTGATTTTGACATATCTGTTGAAATTGTCCATCTGTTTTTTTGTCAGCCATTCTTTGGCATGCACTCCCCTCAGCATGGCGGGGTGGGTATTTCATTCCACATAGCGTGTTAAGACGCAGTGCGAGTTCCCTTTCGAAAGGGAACGTCTCAGGTTACGCATGTAACCATGGTTCCCTGAGGAACAGGGAATGAGAAACAGCCTCTCCCTGCCATGCCTCGGGGCCGCCTACTGAACAGTCCCTTCAGACGATAAGTGGATGACTTGTTCTCTAGGTGCCCCTTATGTGCATTCGGGTTGCACTAGTAGTGACATCATAGGCTGTCGCCGGCCAAAACGATTGTCATGATTTGATAGCGTTTCAGACACCGGTTCCCGCGGAGGCGTTCCCCATAGCGTGTTAAGACGCAGAGTCTCGTTCCCTGTTCTCAGGGAACCATGGATACATGCGTAACCTGAAACGTTTCTTTTATATCTAATAATATTTATAGTTGGTTGTATTTTGTTTTTAAAGTCATAGTAGTTATTAATATATTCAGTAGGTTGTCCTAATGCATTCAATGCATGTATTATTATTATATATATAAATAAATTCTTATCTCATTTTGTTTAGTTTTTTGCCCAAACCTCAAAAGCCTGTTTAAATGATTAAAACTATATCTTAACTTAAAGATTAGTTTTATCATATAAACCACATGCACTCTGCAGCCACTTTTTAACTGCTTGTTAATGCAAATATCTAATCAACCAATCACATGGCTGCAACTCAATGCATTTAGGCATGTAGATATGGTCAAGACGATCTCCTGAAGTTCAAACTGAACATCAGAATGGGGAGGAAAGGTGATTTAAGTGACTTGGAATGTGGCGTGATTGTTGGTACCAGATGAGCTAGTCTGAGACTTTCAGAAATCTCTGGGATTTTTACACACAACAATCTCTAGTGTTTACAGACAAAGGTCTGAAAAAGAGAAAATATCCAGTGAGTGGCAGTTCTGTGGGTGAAAATGCCTTGTCGATGCCAGAGATCAGAAGAGAATGACCAGACTGGTTTGAGCTGATAGAAAAGCAACTGTAACTCAAACAACCACTTGTTACAACCGAGGTAATCAGAAGATCATTTTAAGTGTGTAAAATGACATCTGTAATTGAAAATGTTATATAAAAAAGAATGCTATATTAAAAACATTAGTTTGATGGTGAAATGTTTATGACTCTCTAACTCACAAGGATCAGTTTCTGATGACAAGTGTTAAATGAGCAAAACACTTGACCCCGGCTTGCTCCAGGTGAGATTGTTATCGCAATGCACTTTGGGTAAAAAGTGTCTGTTACAGTGAATGTCAAATAACCATTGACCAGAATTGTGTTGACACGCAGATGAACTAGAGATACAGCAGTCAAAACACTCTTGTGTAAGTGTCCCAGGATTTAACTGGATGGGTAGGAGTGCATAATTAGTGCAGGAGTCCATAAGCTAATTAAAACGGTCTCTTACTGTCTGCACCGGCACACTTCCTAAAGGTCACATGTCAGCCGTGTGACAAATAGGTGTAAAACTCTGAACCGAAAATATGAAGCAGTAGCGCTAATTGAAATGAGGGAACATCGTCTCAATGACAAGAGCTGGTGATTTCACATAGTCGTAAATTTAATTTAAGACAATGTATATAAACTCCTGTGTGGTGGTTATTGAGCTGATTTATGGGCATCGGTGCATTTAAAGATGTAGATATTCTTAGGATGAACCGTGCTGTCAATTACGCGATGGATGAGACCCGAGAAGCGGCTCTATCCTCTGAGACAGAACAGAGATATGTCTTTAATTACCGGACGCATGATTTTCTCTCTGTGGTCCTGTCACTGCACTTAAAAGATACATCTGTCTTTCTTCCCCACCACAGACGTCCTGCATGTCAAGCTTTTATAATCATTACAGGAAGACATTGTGAAAAATAAGAGGTAGAACAAAAGCAGCTCTGAGTTAGCGCTGTTAACGCTGTCATTTTACAAAAAGAACAGAAAGTTAAAAGCACAGAGGAAGGAGACGAGGACGCGAGAAGGTCTCGCTCTTTATTTGTCATCTACATATTGCCATCTCACAAAGACATAATGCAGAACGCAACCAAAGTCAACTTTAATGTCTCCATGGCAATGTCCCCAGTATAATCTGATCAAGCCATGTTTGGACACTTGCAGGGTCATGACTTTAAGAAACACGCTGACAATTTATGACAAAGCAGTTTTGAAAGCGTGTGTGTGCAAACCTGTTCATAGACTCACCACTTTCTCCTTGTTCAGATGGTTGCTGAAGTCTTTGGAGATGATCACAGCATACTGGAGAAGAACTTTATTTATGGTCTGGAAAGAGAATAAAATGTGTATTTAAATATTATAAAATACAATTTAACTTTGTGACAGCAATAAGTTGGGTATGTGATACTGTTATTATTTACAAACCTAATACAGATGTACATACACTACCATTCAAAATGTTGCTGAAAGAAGTCTCTTATGCTGACCAAGGCTGCATTTATTTGATTAAAAATACAGTAAAAACAGAAAATACTGTGAAATATAATTACAATTTAAAAGGAAAAGGGAGTAAAACTCTTAACATGTCCATAAATATGTAAATAAGTAAATGAGGGCAGTAATGATATGCGTTCTCAGGCCGCCGTAATAGATTTCTCGTGTCAAGTTTGCATGAAGTAATCAATGCCTCCTACAAGACCCTTTACCCACAATCCTTTGGGAGGAGTGCTGGTCTCAAAACCTCTCTCTCTCTCTCTCTCTCTCTCTCTCTCTTTTTATTTGCATTCATCTGCAATAGGAAAATACACTAGCTGGCCTGAAATCTCTTGGAAATGTCTTATAAAATCCACTATGTGTTCGAGTGAGCGAGTATATACTAAGAAATATGATCACCATATTTATAAGTTGTCTAAATATAGATGTGTTAATTTGTTGTGTTAAGTTAAACATCACTATTAGTATTGCTTGGTTTAGTGATGTGATTCTAACACTGGCAAACATCCTGGCTTCACAGTGGCAAAAACCACTTAAAATCTTAATAGAACAAGTAATTGTAGTTGTTTTCTAATTTTCATTATTACATTCAGTGTTTATTTATTAGTGTTCCTACTAGTTTAGTTTGTGTATTGATTGAATGTGTCAGCATGTATTGTGTGGAAACAGTCACCAATAAAACACTGGATTGAATTGTGAGGACATCTGTATGTCTGATCAAACATTAGGCTCTGAAACAAGACAACAGTCACACAGTCACAACAGTTGGGTTTTCATATTTTATGGGGACATTTCATAGACATGATTTTTATACTGTAAACTGTATATTCTATCCTCTAACCATAAACCCAACCATCACAGAAAACTTTCTGCATTTGTAAATTTTCAATTTTTTTTTTATTTTTAGGCTGTTTTCCTTATGAGGACCAAAAAATGTCCCCACAAGGACAAGGATTTTGGATTTTTTTTTTTTTTTGAAGGAAATGAATACTTTTATTCAGCGACAGTAATGCCATTTATGTGTTTGTTTTATTAATGTGTAATGTTACAAAAATGTATTTCAAATAAAACTTCTATTTTAAATGTGAACTTTCTATTCAAAGAATCAGGTTTTCCACAAAAATATAAAGCAGCACAACTGTTTTCAGCGTTGATAATAATCAGATGTTTCTTGAGCAGCAAATCAGCATATTAGAATGATCTTTGAAGGATCATGTGACACTGAAGAATGGTAATGATACTGAAAATTCAGCTTTGCATCGAAGGAATAACTTACAGTTTAAAATATATTGCAATAGAAAACAGTTCCTTTAAATTGTAATAATATATATATATATTTTTTTTTTACTGTATTTTAATAAAAATAAATAGTCTTGGTGAGCAGAAGAGACTTCTTTCAAAAACACTCACCGACCCCAAACTTTTGAAGGCACTGTAGATTTTCCCTAAAAAGTGTAACACTGTAGTGCTTTTAAAACATTGCTCTATTCATTTCATTCATTCATCCATACCCTGCCCGGCACAACAACCCTGGCTCAATTAATATTTACAATTCCTTTTGGTGATACCAGTGGGGCAGAAATTACTGTACACATACTTGACATTTAAAGAAAATCAAGTAATGCTGCAAAAATACACCCTTCATTTTTTTCCAGGCAATGCTAGTCTAGATTTATGTCTAGTTTCAAAGCTTTTCTCCATCATTTGTTCATCATTTTATGCTCTCAGCTGCCTGGCAACCATATGACAACCTACAGTCTGAGTAATATTGTTTGGCGGAAGAACCTTTTATTGTGATTATTATTGTTAATTCATGTAATTCTTTATTGAAGATTGGTGCTTTTTATCATACTGCCACTGAGACTGTGCTGCAATGATTTTACCACATTTAAGGGTGATTTACTTTGCTTTTCATCACAGCAGCATGGTAAAATCACCAATGCACAGCCTCAAGGGACATACTTTCTATTCTGATTCTGTCTTACCTTAGCAAATCTGCGCATGAAGTGAGCGAGAGCTTGAGGGTTCGGACACTCCAGCTTCTTAATGATCTCAAAGCTTTGGTTCAACTGCGTGAACACATCCACCACAGAGCAAGAGAAGAGAGCGTGTTCTGATGTCTGCTGAAACTGCAATGATAACACAACAATCAAAACATTAATATCCGCCACACAATACAGAGGATGTCATGCTTTTAGCAATTATATATTTTTATGTTTCCCTTAATTTCAGCATTTACTACATAATGGAAGAAATAAAAGAAAATGTTTTATAGCCTGATTCCATCTTTCCATAAAGTTCTAATATGGTTCTTAAATGTTATAGTGATTCAAGAACCTTTGGAAGGGCTTCATTTTTTACTTTGTTTAAAGAATATGTCACACAAAATTTAAAATTCTGTCATCTTTAATTCACCATAATGTCATTCCAAACCAATATGACTATTTTGATGCTCTTTTCATACAATATACACTACACTTCAAAAGTTTGGGGTCAGTAAGATTTTAATAATTATAATAATACTTTCGTTTGACAAGGATGCATTGAATTGATCAAAAGTGACAATAAAAACAAAAAAAATGTTACAAACATTTTCTATTTCAAATAAATACTGTTCTTTTGAACTTTTTATTTATCAAAAGAATCCTGATAATAAACATCTATCAGTGTTTTCACAAAAATATGAAGCTTTCAACATTAAAGGGTTAGTTCACCCTAAAATGAAAATTCTGTCATTAATTACTCACCCTCATGTCGTTCCAAACCCGTAAGACTTTCGTTTATCTTCAGAAAACAAATGAAGATCTTTTTGATGACAGAATGCTGTCAGATTTCCTTCCATTGACTGCCTTTGTAACTACCACTTTGACGTTTCAAAAACTTGCGAACAGCGAACATAAGCAGAAGCTCAACCAAACCTACTTCACGTGCAAGATCAAACCTCTTTTCTTGGAAGCTCAAACGTGCTGCGTAACACACGAGAATGAACCTCACTGTGCGTGAAGCAGGTTTGGTTGAGCTTCTGCTTATGTTCGCTGATCAACGTTTACATGCCAGTAAAAGCATAAATTTAATCTGTTCATCATAACAAGCGATCGATTCTCTTCAGAAAATTTGGGACTAAACCGCTCAAATCATATGGATTAGTTTTCCAAACTCTTTATGAAGTTTTTGAAGCGTCAAAGTGGTAGTTACAAAGGCAGTCAATGGAAGGAAATCTGACAGCATTCTGTCATCAAAAAGATCTTCCTTTGTGTTCTGAAGATGAACGAAAGTCTTACGGGTTTGGAACGACATAAGGGTGAGTAATTAATGACAAAATTTTCATTTTGGGGTGAATTAACGCTTTAATAATAATCAGATGTTTCTTGAGCAGCGAATCAACATAGGATGATTTCTGAAGAATCATGTGACACTGAAAACTGGAGTAATGATGCTGAAATTTCAGGAATCACAGGGAAAAATACAATATAAAATACATTACAATAGAAAACAGTTCTCTTAAATTGTAATAATATTTTACAATATTTAAAAACATTAAAAAAATCTTACTAACCCCAAACTTTTGAACGCTTGTGGAGGTGAAAGGAGACTTTTTTGGGGGGGGTGAACTATTCAATATTGGTTCTACCTACAACCAATATGCTGATCTAAAGAATCTATAATTAAATATCAAGGAATGATATTGGTTTGTGATGGGAAGACTTGAACCTCAGATGCTGCCAGCAAGCACTGAGATGTTTTTAAGAAGACAGCGCTGGTATGATTCAGAGCCTTTGGGAATGCCTGCCAACATAACCTATGACACAATTAACCTGCGCTTCTGCCCTTATTCTCCAGGCGCTTCTGCCAACGAACACAAGCCTAATAATCATTAGACAATTAACTCAAAGTGCTGCTCCATTAGCATCTTAATGTAGAGTTGACTCTCACAAGACTTGAACCCCAGTGCAGCTAAATATCTAAACACAGTTAGCAACCCACTATGTGTAAACTCATGTAATCTCAGTACCAGCACAGCCTATAAATAAACTCCCCCTCCGCTGTGAACAGTAGCAGGAAAAAAACACACACATTTTAACACTGTTTTCATTGCTCTGCAACACTAATCTGCATCTGAAAATGCTCAAGTGCAATTATATTTGTCAGTGTCACATATTACATATAATAACGTGGCCGTTCATCACAGCAGTTGATAATGTGTAGGCCAATATTAACAGCACTAAATGGTTTGTGTTTTCACCACAACTGGTTTCAGGTGAAAGAAATTAGCATATGAAACCAATCACGCCGGTGATTTGTTTTCGTCAGCGAGGGAACATTGAGCAGGATAAATCCATGTTTTTGTACTGCCTTACAGTAACAGCAGCTCATATTCACATCAGTCCAATCAGAAGCATTTGTTTGGTTTATTTCACGAACACTCATCAGCCTAATGCTTTCAATTTACCAGTTTATCAGCACGTCTGATTCCATTCATCGTGTTTACATCTGAGAAAAACTCATTGCTTAATAAATTCTCAGCGCAAATGTCATAAGAGAGAAAAATATCTCTAATATTCATACTCCTACCCAAAGAGAGAGCCTATTGAAAATGAATTCGTTATAAACCTGTTCAAATGCTTTCAACTCATGTCAGAATGAATGCATTTATGAGATGAACATGAATGCCAGTGCCCAGCTAACAAAAATATGTCCAAAATTGTTTTGCTAATGTTTCTATATATATATATATATATATATATATATATGCACACACACACACACACACACACACACACACACATATATATAATTTTGAATGTTCTCTGAACATTCTGAAACAAGTAAAAATGTTAGATGAACATCCAACTGAAACATTTTGGGGGGAAAAATGCTTCTTTAACCATGTATAAATAATGTTTTTGTGCTAATGTTTTGAGAACATCACTGTAGACCAGATAACTTTAGACAAACGTTCTATTAATGTTGCTGGAAGTATGAGAGAACATTAGCCAAGGTTCTGAGAACGGTCCCTGTTAGCTGGGTACAGTATTGTTTTTACTAGTGAAAACTCAGGATTTTGAGCCATGAATTAGAAGTGTCAATTAAAAAAACATGGTAACTGATATTGATCATAATTAAGTTGCAACTGTGACTGTACAATTTAGTCTACATGCATTTGTGTACTGATTATGAACAACAGTGAAAAGCTTGCCAGAAAATACTCATTTAACAGGTTAATGATGTGACAGGCTACATTTTCCATTAATATACGAAAAGAATGATTAAGAACAGAAATCAAGCATTAATCGTATAATCAAAGCGTATTCTTTGCACTTCATTTTGTTGTTGCACTAAAAAGTGTCCCATCTTTGTTGGGATGCCAAAAAAAGAGGAAGAAATAAACTCATCCAGTGCATGTATTTTATTGTGACGAATCATAATTCAAATTGTAAAACTTTAAGTAGGAACTTCGCAGGAGCACTCAAAGGCAGCATACAAGCAAAAGAGAAATGCAGCATTTATTGTTAATGTGAGGTTTAGATGGTAACGGCAGAGTTAGACTATTTGCCAATTTACAAATGAAAAGCTCTACTGAAGCAAAGTAACAATACGAAAAACTCACCCCATCTTTTTTATCTCTCTCTAGAGCTCCGTTAAGAAAATCCATTGCTACATCTTCATTTTCATCCAACCACTGGATAACAAACGGCTCAAACCACCTGCAGAGAGAGAAAACAACACAAAGCAGTGTAATAAAGACTTTAGATGTGAGCGCTTTTGAAGTCAGAGATTGAAACTGTAGCAAAAAGGCCCATCAGTAAAATCTCTGTTATTCTGGTCTTTATATATGATTTTTTTTCACCCTATTTTATCATTCACAATATGTTAGAGACAAATTATGTGCCAAAGTTTAATGCTTAATGTTTATATGAAACAGGATTATTATCGTTAACTAAAACTAAAACTATTTTTGTTAACTGAAGCTGAAATATATAATATATTATATAATATATATTAGATGAAAACATATACTCAATGAAAATTGGAAAAGTTGCCTTTAAAACTAAAATTACCACCTGAAAATAATTAAAACCAGGAAAAAAAAATTAAACTTAATGTAGTAATGTATACATTGTATAAAAAACAACACATAACAAAATGATTAAAAATTTAACTAAAATTCAAATGAAAACTGGAAATATAAAAATAAAATCTAATTCAAGAGCACAGCCTATATCACCAATAAAATGTGGGCACAGCACTGTTTATTCAAATAAACACATTAAAATGCTTTTCACAACTCGTACAGATGGAAAACAGTAAAGATATATGGTATAACAGACAGCAACATCGTTCAGCAACATCGTCTCATAGCTCTGAAAACATTTCACTTACATTAAACAAACAATTATTTGCTCTGTCGAGGCACTGAACATCTTAACAGACAACAGAAATGAGAATAACATATTTTTAAATCAAGTAAAGCATTATAGATGGCCTATGGCAGGCAGAATCACACTAATAGCTCTGCTAATGTAATGAACCTGAGCTAGCGGTTTACTCAGATTGAGATGGTTTGCATTAATTTACTGTTTTTGACAGTAATAAGGGAATTAATATGATGACATTTAGCTTGTTATCTTAAATATTGATCTGGATTGCTCTACATGAAGGTTTCCTAACCACACATCCACAGATAAGACCCTGTTTGCTCAGGAAAGCTGCAGATAGATCTATCCGCTGTGTGTTTTTCATCTAGGAGGTGTAATTTTTACAGCAATTTCTCATTTGCAGTATGTCCCTGGATGCTGGAACGACATTTAGCAGATGTTCTTGCCGACATTTATGGGTTTAAATGTACATGCTTTAATTTTTCGCAATTTTATCAGATGCTTGTTCACAAATATGACATTTAAAGTGCAATGTTTTCCAGCAGCGCTCTCTCTCAGATTTCTCAGCAACATGCGCAGCTTATGTTAGGTCCAGATTCAATGATAGACTAGTGCCTAATTGTTAAAAATATAAGAAAAACATGTTCCCAGAAAACAAATAAATAAAGCAAGCAACATCTGGTTAAATTATGAATAGTAGATAATATTCATCTGATTACAATGCCTGTTGCAATTGATAACTCATAGTGTAGTGAGTGATTTTAACAGCTGAGAGTCGAAAGAAAATCAGAAAGGTGATGAAACCGAGGAGGTGACAAGGAATCCTGTGTGTGAAGATTTATCAATTTATGATAAATTCACATCTGACAGGCTGTACAGTGATGCTGTCACATTGTTAGGTTTTATAGCTACTGTAGGAATCATTTTTAAAACATTTTACCATGTTTGCAAGGCAGCACTAGTTTAATATTCCTCAATATTTTTAATCTTCTTTTACCTCAGCAAATAATTCAGCTTGAATTGTTTAACCCACGAAATCCATTCAAACTTAATTTAGTAATTTATTTCAGTCAGAGAGTATGTGTCATCTAGATGTACAATATACTGTACAATTAAATGTTGAAAATCTCCTACTGACATACATTTGTAAGATTAGAATGTTCGCCATTTAAAATCGGCATGATGATGTCATAATATTTAGATACTGAAATGCAAATGATTTTCTCTCATCTATTTGGAAACTAAATTGTCATTAGTCTTTAGTTTTTTTTTTTAATCTATATATTAACCATCTATAGCCTCCTTTCTAAACCTAAATGTACCTAAAACTTTAGTATTATTAGTATTATTCCTTTGCTGCTTTGCAAACACTGGTATTTGCTTGAGCAAATGCGAATTCATTTCTCGTGTCACTTATGTTAGCAAATGTGATGGGCGGAGCAGCTCTCACGTGCGGTCTCATTCTCATGGCAAAATCAATTCTCCTCTAGATGATTTTTGATTGACAGCTGTGTGGCTCTTCCCTGATGTCCTGTCCCATCTGTCATCCCGCCTCTCCACGCTCATAACTCACATTAATGAATGAGTGACTTTTTGACAACAGACAGCAGCCAATGAGAGGCCAGCGTGTGTCTGCAGATCCAGGACAGATGCATGATGGGTTGTGAATGGATGGATCAACACTCACTGTAAATGTGCACCAGGGGCACTTTCTAAGAGGAGGTGAAATTCGGATTTTAATTGAAAGCATAAAAACAAAAATAAAAGAAATATGATGAAATTATCACTTTTTTAAGTTATGTTATTTTATGTATAAACCTCTAATATATATATATATATATATATATATATATATAAAAGGGATAATGTGCATCCAGCCGGTTGATATGACAAAATAAAAACCCATACAGAGTGAACAGGACCCCTTATTTTGTAACAAAAACCGACTGGATGTACATTATAACGTTATTAAATGGCTACTTGCAATATAAGTAATTAGACACAAAATATTGATGAGTTGAAATATTTAATTAGCTCTTTAAAGGCAAAGTTTCTGCAAAGAAAAACAGATTATAGCAAGCAGCTTTAAACCAATATGAACAAAGTTCCTGCAGTCAATAATTTATCCTTTGAAACCAATCTTTCATAATCAAAATGACATATTTAAATGTTTTTTTTTTCCCTCTGAAAATAATTCTTCATGCCTTAAAAAGCTTACTTAATTTAACTATCCCTAATATTAAAGCATACTAAAAACACCACATAGACTATAAACAACATTAAAAACTTGATTTTCACCACAGGGGGTCTTTAAGGGATAATGCAGTCATATCACTTATTACACAACTTTTCAACATAAATAATGACGGGGAGATGAAATATAGATTTGAGAAGAAACTATCTAATGTCCTATTACAGTGTACAAAACACCCGTTCTGGCAACAAGATGAAAACCTTTACAATTTTACCGTAGGCCTACTATCAAAGAACAATAAATACTGTAACAAATGTATAGCTCATTGTTAGGTAATGTTAGTGATTTAAAAAAAAAATGAATGCAGAGAGGGGAACTTGACTCCTCATTTCAGAAGACACCACAAGTCAATGGTTTGAACACTAAAAGAGAGCAAGAGATGTGAACAGGAGAGGAGGAAAAAAATGTGGGATACTTACAGGGAATACTCTGGAGGAATCCCCTTAAAGGCAGGCAGGTCTCGGACGTACTCGTTGTGGAACCATTTGACTTTGAAGTGCAAATTCATGTACTCTGTGCTCTTGCATAGACGATGCTTGTCATGTTCTGCAAATGAAAGGGAGAAAAAAAAAAATGAAAGAGTCATGAGACATGAGTCATGCATCTGGTTTGAGACACAGTAGCGTACTGAGTAACGTGCTTTAGTGTCTGAAGACATTCCACAAACATCATCAGTATGTAGCAGGGTTATTATTGTTAACTAAAAAAAAAAAAAAAAAAAAAAATCTATTAAAAACATATTTGTTCAATGAAATAAAGCTGAAAAATATGAAAATGAGAAAAGTTGCCTTGGAAATTCTAAAACTGGAACAAATTTGCTAAAAAATAAATAAACTAAAATAAAAATGAAACCTGAAAATCTAAAAATAAAAGCACTATAATTTACTACTGTAGTACATAAATAAACTATAATAAACTATAATAGTCAACAACTAATAGAATATAAAACTATAATAGTATATAAATAATACTAAAATAACACTTGTGTGTAACCAGGAGGACACCACAGGAAATGAAGAATCACAAATGAGATGTATTTATTATCTCAATTGTTTATACAAGACAATGAGAGTAAATGGAGAGCAAACAGTCACCAAACAAACAAACAAACAAACAAACACTCCTGGCGAAAAAATTCAAGCAGCTTTATTTAATGGCTGTTGACCCTCTTGCTTACATTCCATAGGTTTTCAGAGGGGTTCAGGTCTGGAGATTGTGATGGCCATGACAGGGTCTTGATCTCGTGGTCCTCCATCCACACAATGATAGGCTTGGCTGTGTGGATTTGAGTTGGGGAACATTGTCAGAGAAGAAGGAAGCAATTTTTCTTTCAGGATAATCTTGTTCGTGGCTTGAGCCATGCATCCTTCGCAAAGACGTATCTGCCCGATTCTAGCTTTACTGAAGAACCACCAGATCATCACCAATCCTCCACCAAATTACACAGTGGATGCAAGAGGCCTCTCCAGGTCTCTGTCTAAACATTAGAGGACCAGGTGTTGGGCAAAGCTGAAAAATGGACTCATCAGAGAAGATCAGAATCAAGCAGATCTGTCTTTGTGACGGATGCGTGACTCAAGCCATGTACAAGGTTATCTTGGAAGAAAATGAGCTTCCTTCTGCTCTGACAATGTTCCCCAACTCGAAGGATTTGTTTTTTCCTGCAGGTCAATTTGTATAATAATGTATACAGCTACATTTGGATTATTAGACAATGGCAAAATAAAGTGAACCTGCAGAGTTTTGCATTCAAGGGCATGTAAAGGGAACCACTGACACAGAGAAGAAAGAGTGAAAACTCTTCACATGTGCTCGCGCTCATGACCGCTACTGAACATCTGAACGCAAACAACGATCAAATATACATTGACAGATCTTTCTCCGTCTCTTCTCCAAACTGTAATCAAATGTATATTTCTGCAGGTGCATGTAAACAGTTTTTTTGTTTCTAAGCAAAGGCATTTCTTTTCAAGACAATCAATACTCACAGATCATACTCTGTGAACAATGGCTTAATGTATAAATTAAGTCCAAAATTATACTTGGACAATTTGGACAATTATATGTCCAAAAAATTGGTAATGTCATACTTCGTGTACTTAGTGTTCAATTGACTGTAGGTCCACAGCCACTTCATCCAACGCTCTTGATGTTCTTAAATTTACTGTTACGACTCAGAGTGAGAAACCACTTCAGATGATTCAGTGTGTGCAGGGAACTGAAAAACTAATTTAAACTGATTCACAAAACAATTTAGACTTTGAACAGAATCGACTCAAAAGAGTGATTCATTTGTGAATGAGGCATCGCTCACGCCCCAGAAAAAGAGACAGCATGCTTGGAATAAACTACGCATTTCATAAAGGATTAGTTCACTTTCAAATGAAAATTACCACAAGCTTTACTCACCCTCAAGTCATCCTAGGTGTATATGACTTTCTTCTTTCTGATGAACACAATCAGAGAAATATGAATAAATATCCTGACGCATTCAAGCTTTATAATGGCAGTCAACGGGATCAACGAGTATGAGCTGAAGAAAGTGCTTCCATCCACATCTATCCATCCAAAAAGGTGTACTCCACATGGCTCCGGGGGATTAATAAAGGCCTTCTTAAGCAAAGCGATGCATTTATGTAAAAAAATATATCCATATTTAACAAGTTATGAAGTAAAATATCTAGCTTCCGCCAGACCGCCTTCTGTATTCAACGTACAAAGAAAGTGTAAAACTCTTGCAGTTCAAAAAGCTTATGCTACGTCCTACGCCTTCCCTATTCAACTTATGGAAAAAGTGTAACTGACACGATGCCAGTTTACACTTTCTTTGTAACTTGAATATGGAAGGTGGTCTGGCGGAAGCTAGATATTTTACTTCATAACTTGTTAAATATGGATTTTTTTTTTTTACACAAGCGCATCGCTTCGCTTCAGAAGGCCTTTATTAACCCTCCGGAGCCGTGTGGAGTACAACATTTATGATGGATGGATGTGAATGGAAGCACTTTCTTCAGCTCATACTTGTTGGTCCCGCTCACTGCCATTATAAAGCTTGGATGCGTCAGGATATTTATTAAAATATCTCTGATTGTGTTCATCAGAAAGAAGTCATATACATGTAGGCTTGGCTTGAGTAAAGCTTGGGGTAATTTTCATTTGAAAGTGAACTAATCCTTTACATGTATTGCATTAAAATAAAGCAACGAGAGGAACGTCGGCCAGCGTAATGAAAAGTACAGTTTTTTTCATTAGAAATGTACTTGAGTTATAATAAAAGTACCTGCATTTAAATCTACTCTTAAAAGTACAAATTTTTCAATAATTTACTCAAGTAAATATAATGGAGTAAATGTAGTTCGTGAAGACAGAGGAAAAGTACATCTGCTTGATTTGTCAGATATCAACCAGAACGATCTGGACGTTTGTTGCGGTGTTTTGTAATTGCACACAGCCAGAGCAAGTAGAGCTCATCCCAGACTTGTCAGAAAAGATCAAAACACACAAACTTGCCCACCTGTGTGGATACAATGCGGACAGACGACAGAATCTCAGCAGCCTGGTGGGATGTTTGGCAGGGGTGCTGTGATATAGACTCTGACTGGCCACATAATAAAGGTCAGAGAGGATTGTGGGTAACCTACAGCAGCTACACAGCAAGTGGATTCAGGAGACAAGAGTCTGACAGCCATTAGAGGAAGCACAGGGAAGTATAGCTCAGAAATGACAGTAAGAGAGAAGGAGAGTAGTTTACGCAACTCCTGCAGTTGTCAAGCACGGGGAATGACATGTAAACTACAGTGAGGAGACATATCAGCATATATGTACCATAACCTTTCGCAAACGTGAGGACATATCACCTCCAACAGACATGGAGGACTCATATTGACTTAATCACAGTAGTGCAGCACAGGGATGTAACCACCATAGACATTGACTACGTTTACATGTACACCAATAATGCAATTATTTCTGATGTAAAAGACACGAGGAGAACTCTTCACTCCAGTTTACATGCAATTTTAATATTCTGATTATTCACTAATAAGTACGGTCATACCACACTCAGATAGGCATACAGTATGCATGTTACTGGCTATTGTTTTAATCTACTCGCATCAAATTCAAATTAAATTTTTTATGGACGTACTGGATATTATTCGGCGCCATGATGAACATCAATGTCGGGTTTGGCTATGCTGCCGTTGTGTTCTTCACCCTGTCTGGATGAAGATACAGAGCAGAGACTGTGCGACGAGTTGTGTTGACTGAGTTTAGTAATTTGGAGAATAGAAAACTATAATGTCACGGAGTTCATTCATGAGGTTGTGTGAAAAACACAAGGCATCTGTGTAGAACCGAGCACATGCACACTTTGGTCAGAGTGGTAATAATGTGATACATGCCTGTTTATTGCGATTATAATCAGCGTAGACCACATAGTTTAATGCGAATATGGTCACTATGATTATGAACTTAATCGCATTAGTTTGATTGAAGTATTGCGTTTACATGAGGTAAAGTTTAAATCGCAATATTGCCAAAATCCCATTATAATCACATTATGAGGGTGCATGTAAATGCACTCATTAAGGGGGACAAGTCCACCCTACAATAATTAGAAATGGCCAAATTGTCCCCTCCAATATTTGATATTGATGCTGCTCTGCTGCACTACATTATGCACTGCTCTGTTTGTGGTTAGGATGACAAAAAGTTTCAAAAGTTAAATATTGTTTAGGTTGGTCTGCCTCAGCATTCTAACAGTGCTCGTCAATGTCAAAATGATTCAGATGGCCAATCAAATCAAAGAAGGTGGGCCTTACTGTTTACAAAAGAGGAGTGTGAATTCCAACACGACACTTCGGTTTTAATAGTGAAAGGTATGGTAAGATGTAGGTAGATAAGATTTAAAATTTGACAACTGTTTTATGATAGAAACGTTAAACGACTTTTCTCTCCACAAATTTCAACATTTTAAATTGAAAATATTCATTTACAAAATATTTGCAAATAGTTTAAATCAGTTACTTCATAGTCTCGCGTAGCCAGACCTTCAGACTGACGGCAGAAGGTCTGGATTCCATCGCAGATTTCATTGGCCAAGGACCACCCATGAGGATGTCTGACCGACATGTAAAGCAAGCAATCAGAGTTCGTTTTGTTCCACGTCATGTTTAGGGGTGTGAAAATGTAAAGTCGATGTCCCTGCAATAACAGACCGGTGTGCATCTAATAAATTAGAACGTTGTGCAAGTTTACTGCAGGAATGGAGCTGCGAACTTCATATACTTTTAAAAATCCAGCGTTTAGTTGATCCTGTTAAGCGCACATTGTTACAGTTGTAAACACAATGGCTTTCTTCTTCCATAAGGGGGTTTGGCATCACAACGGCTTTGTTAAAGAATGCAACACACGTCTCCCGGAAATCCTGGAGAATTCAACCAATCAAATGACAACTTCGAAATTACTGAAGTGTTTCCCATTTTGTGTGCCTTATGCATCAGACGTTCAGCCAGCGGTCCGTGGACATGACATCTGAGGCTGAGACTAGTTACTTCAGAACCTGCAATTACACCTAAAACTTTTTACAGTTCTTATTTCTTTTTCTTTGTTCCCCTAAATCTCTTTTAATCCTTTATTTAATTCCTTTAATTCCTGTCTCTTTTGATCAGTTTCCTTGCTGAATAAAAATATTAATTTATTTCACATTTTTTAAATGTGTTAAACATATTAAAATAACATTACATTTTATTTTAAATTTATATTAAACAATACACATTATGTTAAATATTTACACCCAATATTGATCAATATTCTCTTTAATTACATTTTTTTGGTGAGCGTGATAATGTACACTCAGTCACTCTTAAAATAACAGCAAAATGCAATCCTAACGGGTTTGAAGAGGGTTATTCTACAATAACGATCCTGTCTGGATCTTTTCATTATTAATTCTTTAGGAGCAATGGCCAAATATACCATAATATTGGACTCTATAAAGCCACAATTGACCAATCAGAATCTTATTAAGAACATATTCAAACAACACGAGCCGTAACATGATACTCATGACAACCCACCATGACTCTAACATGCAGCACACAGCAGCTACAGGCTACCTTCTCAAATATTCACAGTACGATTTAAAATATTCAACCTATTAGACTGTGGTTGTCAACACTTAAATGTAAGTGTCAGTAAATAATTAATAAACGCATTAGATGATCTCATTCATCACTGCACTGTGAAGTTCTGATTTCAAGCCCTTCGGCTGAAGTGATACGCTCACGTTTCTGCCCTCCATCCAGTGCAGCCTCCAGTGACCTGCAGCGAGGGTCACTTGAACCCAAAACCCTAATCCACCTGAGCTTTTAATAGGTTTATCTGACAAACTGCTCCTTCGTGAGTAATCGCCCCGTTCGCCATGGAAACAAGAACCACTGAAGTCTGAAAGCAAAGATAATGATTCAAACTGCTTACATGCTGATCTTTAATTGTTGCATAAGACTTGAATAATTTGCTGCATTCATATGACAGCAGAATTATCATAATTACAAGATTCTACTGAAAACTTATCATGTCTTCAGGCATAATTAAGCTGCTGCCATCACAATGGCCACATGAGACAAATCACACATACATTGAAGTCAAAATTAAACCAGTCAATTGAATTTCTCTAATACAAGTTCCTGGTTATACAGTGTTTTAAAAAGAAAAATAAATTCAAAGAAATAATCCAATTAAATCCTGATAGATAAAATCTATTCATGTCAGGGTTATTATCGTTAAATATAGCTAAAACTAAAACTATTCAAAACATTTTTTGTTAACTGAAAAATAAAATAAAAATATTACATGACAAACCTATTGAAAAAACTAAATGAAAATGAGAAATGTCGCCATCAAATTTGAATAAAAACTAAAACAATTTAAAAATGGATAGATAGATAGATAGATAGATAATACTACTACATTATTACACATTATTTCCAACTGAATATTCCCTGTCACTGTTAAAAACATCACATAATAGAAGATAAATGCGATGAATGCATTTACAAAGTCCCGACTGACATTATTTCCTGCTGAATATTTCATTCTGAAAGTTATGGAAGTCACTGTGGAATGTTGTCATTAACATGTCCTGGAAATACAGAGCTAAACTCTAAGACTTATGATGGAAGGAGTCTCGGTTGGTTTATGCAGTTCTGCATTTCCATAATGCTTCATATGTTTTCCAAAACCCCATAATGAACGACATTAATAACACCTGCTTATGAAGCATGTCTGCATGAATTATTAAAATGAATGACTAACTCTTTTGGCAGCTCATTGTTTCTTGCAACCTCAGAGAAGTTTAATTCCTGAATCGTGCCGCTGTTTGCCATATTGTGTGGATGTGCTACATAATTGATAATTGCTCGTTTATCTTAAAGGAACCATTATTTTTCTCAGGGAACAGCCGCCCCAAGGCTAATGTAAGGGATATCAGATAGCGTCACAGTGACGCTGGATACTGACTTGCTCTTCAAGAAAAAATATAACGCCTCATCAGCAAAAATGTCCCTCAGTTTAACATCAAAGCATTCATAATCCATAGTTCTGGAGTTTTCCACCACAAAGAGAGTCCTGATAAACACCTGGCGCTGTCTTCCATTTAAACGACATTAAATCCAGCCGTGTGTCACATGCTCTTCTGAATGCTGCATGGAGAATGAAGCTGTAAAAGTCAGCTGAAACAGAGAATCAGCTATTGGGTAAATCTCACTAAATCTGTCAAGAACAGGTTCAGATCATTTCACTCCAAAAACAACGAAGAAATGAAAATTCATATTTTGCATAAAGAAAATGAAGCCTATTTTTGCATTTACACCCTGTGGTTCATTACCATAACAGAAAACAAACAAACAAAAAACATTGCTGATGTGTTAATTTTTAAATATATTTAATACAAAATAAAAATAGTGAATTGCAGAAACTAGAATCTGCATGAGAAAAATTTGAGTAATGAGAAAACTCAAAAGTAAAAAGTATATATATAATTTTCTTCATTATTGTAAGGGTTATGTTTAATTTCACTGTGTTTTAGTTTGGTTTTCCCCGTTCCTGTTTGCCTTAGTTCTTATTTATTGTTAGTTTCCATGGTTTCCAACTGAGTTACGCAACTGGTTCACACCTGGTTCGTTAATTATCAATGACTGTGTATTCACCTTTTTCCTAATGAGCCTACTGCATTTTAGGGGCCGTTTACACAACATCATTTTCAAATAAAAACAGAAAATGCGTTTTTGGCCTTAAAACGCAAAATTTTTAAAACGGGTTCAAAGTGCATGTTTTTAAAAACAATACCATTATCTTCTTTGTGTAAACTACAAAAACACAAATTTATGGTGACATCATGTGCATACATATTACATGTTCAGTCTACAGGAGTGCAGTGTTTCTTTACAAAGTGGCATTACCAACTACTGGCCTGGCACGCATAATACAGCATTTTTAGTCGTTTTCGTGTGAACGGTGATAATTTTGACAATGTTGTCATCTGTACGTGAAAAACGCAAAGAAAAAACTTTCTATTTTTAGTACACTGTTGTCGTGTACCCTTAGATTATGGCAGGCACTTAATGTGACATGATCTAACAAGAATATCTATGGCAAGAGCTCTTTTCCTCCTGATTATTTTCTTTTTTTCCTTTGTATTCTGCTGTAACAGTATGAAGAAAAAAACAACATCATCATATACTGCGCATTCGAGGTCTGCTCTCCCGATTTAATTTACAATATATCCCATGAATAATTCACTGGAATGCGCAAAGAATCTCTTGTTTTTCTCCCCTTAGTCTCATTCCAGGGATGTTTTCTAACGGATGCTTTAAAATGTAGGTTAATTGTCTCCCCTTTTACTTCTAATCCCTATTAGCAATGTTTAATGGAATGTTTCTAAAGCAGGTAACATTATTTATTACAATATTTATTTAATGTTTACACTGGATAAAGTGTGAATTGGATATAGTATGTTTCAGTGAGATGCACCTGTCACATTACAGTCTTTGGTGATCTACATTCTCTAACCGTGACTGTACCTCTGTGTGGTGTGAAAAGATGGTTTGTTCAGAAGAGGGATGTGATGCGCTCTGACAGTGCCACTTTAATCATTGGTCCCAAAGGCTAAGATGAGTGGTAGCGAGGTATGTTTCAGACACACAAGCTGTTCAGGGGTGGCAGGAAATGTGAACGGCATGCTGCCCGGAGTGCTGTCCACCCACATAGAGAGCCAGTGCACCTTGCACTGGTCTGCCTGTCCGCCTCCTCCAGCACATAGCACATTCAGGACCGTGTCCTCCCTTGAGACAAGCCCTTATTAAGCCAAGAACTTGAACAGTGTGGGACATTCACACAGAACAAATACAAACTGAGCTTAAGTGTAAACACCGGGGTGGACTGACAGAATAATAATACTAATACTAATAATTTATTATTATTATTGTTAAACACATATTAAATAAATACAAGTAAAAAATAAAATCATGATTATATTATTATTATTATTATATACAATTAAATATTTAAAAAAAATTACAAATTAAAATGTATTATTGTTGTTGTTGCTGTCGTTGTTATTAGTAGTAGTACTAGTACTATAATAGTATAGTGCCTTTAACTCTTTCCCCGCCATTGATGGAATTTACCGGCAATCAACGTTTTCACTGTTATACGGTAGGGGGCGCTGTTATGCATCTTCTAAAAAAAAGTACAGAATCTCCGGATTACGGATGTGCAATACCACTTATTTTATTTTCAATCTGATACCTTTGAGGGTACCTCATAAAAAATGACCATGGTGGTACATAAGTAAAATTTCAGTAACTGTGTTTTTTTATAATTACCATTGTTTTACTATAAATATTATGGTTAAAATATGGTTCCTGTAGTGGTAACCACGGCAAATTTGTGGTTACTGCAATTTTACTACAATACTATAGTTATATAACTGTGATATGTAGTAAAACTATGATTATTTTTTTGTAAATGGCTGTTAGTGACAGACTGCTGTACACCTAAAGGTAAAACCTTTACACAATTTTTTTTTTTTTTTTTCTGACAGATTATTAACAGCAATTATGGAATGTAACACAATCCATTCGAACTTTTAATGATCAATTTAAATAAATTTGAACTTGTTATCTGGGTTCCTGCCCTGCCCTGCTTCCTGTATCCTCCCTGGCCACTGATTCTCCCTGCCTGGCAGATAGACTGGTGCAGCTTCAATTACATCTCCAACAGTCAAGCCTCTGGTTCCTTGTGCTGCTGCCTGATCTCCATCATTGTCATCCTGTCTGGTGCTGCCTCTTCCTCCGCAGTCCTCCTCCAGCCTCACCCAGGGCTGGTCTCAGCAGACATCCTCAACCTGCCTGTTCTCCTGTCATGTGCCCTGCCCTACTGTTTGGACTGTGCTCATACCTCACCCTCCTTCTTGTGTTGTGTCTATTGTTGTCAATAAACATCACCCACGTTCATTCTGCATTTGGGTCCTCTCTCACACACGTCACAGGTCGCCGTGACAGAACGCTCTCTGTGAGTGATTGGTTCTGTTTCTCAGCATATTCAGATGTGTAGGAGAAATAATTCTAATCTACACAATAGTTTGCTAACAGTTTATTTTTCCACATTTTCCACACCGAAATTCGTGCTAAATAAATACAATTAAAAGGTTAAAAACACCTTAGGATCTATTTTTCATGTGAGGATCGATCTAAAAACAAGCAAAGAAGCAGGAGTTAACAAGATCATCAAACATTCAACGGCATATAAATCAAAACTGCCTAAAGTTACTGCAAGAAATGTTGTCCTAGGAAGAGTAGAACTGTGAAGCTTTGGGGGTGTTGATGGACTCGATCTACTCAGTCTATGTTTGTTATATTTGTTCTCAGCTTTTTGTTCCAAATATTACGTTTTTTTTGTTTTGTTTTTATGAAACTTACCCACATTCAAGAGTTGATAAAAAAGGATGCATGAAGCTAGAATAAAATGTTTATTGTTTGTTTAAAAGCAGATGCTCTGTTCTATCTTTGTTATATTGTATGTTCAGATATTTATACAACAAAATATTCTGGGGGCCATGAAAGTTTTGTGAAAATGCTGGTGCTGGCTGGCTGGCTTTTTAAAAAAAATGCTGGCGGGAATCAGTAAAAAAAACAAGGATATTTCCCAACTGGGCGGGTGGTAAAGTCACATGAAAATAATTAGACAAGAAAGTAAATTAATTCAAGCATATGTTAAAAACTTAAGTATGTATAACAAAGACAAAACAACATTTATGGGAGTCAGAACCCAACCAAAAATAAATAAATAAATACATAAATAAATTATATCACATTAAATCACCACCCTGCACTTCAGATCCCATATCGGTTTACCGCCAATTGTAACAGACCTCAAATGCCACTCAAACAAGCGCTATCTGTTTGCTCTGGAGCATAAGGCATTGTGGGTAAACATTGTGGGCTTCTCTCAAGAGGACAGATGGGGGTCAGAAGGGTTTGAAGGGCTCTAAGAACAGCTGCTCACATGAACGATCGCAGACCCTCGTAATAAAACCTTAAGGAGGAAATGCAATAAATGCAAACCTTGAACGCCTCTCTCCTCTGGTAATGGTTATCAATTATAAATACATTAAGACGTGTCATCTATTCGTGATGGTAGGCACAATTACTCAAGCGAAATGAAAAGTACAGCAATAATATGATGTGATAATGAAATACTAAAGTGAACAGAGCTCATCAGCAGCTCAACCTTACTCGCTTTATAATGCAGCTTCACTGGTCTCTCCTGAGTAATGATGCACATGCACGCTCAGCAAACCTCAAAATCATGTTCAAAATAAGGTTGCACGTCCCAAAAGTATATGAATTCATAAGATAATTTGGTAACACTTCAGAATACTGTTCCGTCAGTAATGAATAACTACACAGGAACAAATGAGCAATGCAATATTAAAGGGTTAGTTGACCCAAAAAATGAAAATTCTATAATTAATTACTCACCCTCATGCTGTTCCAAACCTGTAAGACTTTCGTTCATTTACAGGACAAAAAAATTTGGAATAAAAGCCTGAATTCAATCTGTTCATCACATAAAGTGATTGTGTCTCTTCAGAAAATCAGTTAGATTAGTTTTAAGATCTCTTTATGAACTTTTTGAAGGGTCAAAGTGGTAGTCTGTCAGCTGTCAATGGAGAATACAGAACTGGCTCAGATTTTAATAAAAATATCTTGTGTTCTAAAGATGGAACAGCATGAGAGTGAGTAAATGACGACAGAATTTTCATTTTTGGGTAAACTAACCCTTTTACATTCTAGTAACTGCTATGTAGCATCTGCACGGTATCAAGGTGATCGAGTCAGCTATAAGCCTCAGAAAAGCTTTTGGCTTTTGACTCCTTCAGAAATTGCCTTGATTCTAAGCAAGAACATCCTCATAGCTCCTAAGTAGGGTTGAGAATCGTACGAAATTTTCTGGTTCCGGTTCCGATTCTGCCTAACGATTCCGGTTCCGGTTCCATTAAAATAATTAAACAACTAATAAAAAATAGTAGTAAGGGAAAAATGCACAATACTCAACTCAAACAGTCTTTTTTGTGTTTATTATTCTTGTAAAATGAATTTAACAGACTGCAATCACTTCGCCCACCCATCACACCAGAACCGTTTTCGGAACCGAAACTTAGAAATCTTGCACGGTTCCGGTTCTTTTCAAAAAACACATTGTGGAAAAACCCCAAACACACACACACACACACACACACACACACACACACACACACACACACACACACACACACACACACACATACCGAAATTCTCTGAATTTAATTAATAAGTAAACTATTCCAGAATGTTAAATGATGTATTCCTGTGTGTATGCATGTCCCCATGTTGTAATTAGCCTAGTTATGATTTTTTGTTATTGTAGGAAAAGTTTAAACGCTTGTAACCATATGTGGTCTTTTTTACCATATGATGTCTTCCCACCCTATCGTATTTGTTTTTTATTTAATCCTCTCTGGATGCTTTAATTGACGATGTATATTATGTTACGATAAAATGCATTATGCTATTTTTACTGTACTTGGAGTAAAACTGTACTAATCATGACAGACTGATGACTGATTTGTCCTTAAAAGACAAGGCATCTCATATCGTCTCTTGTCGATCTCCCGTCTATCGGTCTCTCATCACATCTCCTTCTCTTCTGACGGGACGACCACCCTCCGGCAAAACATGCTTTCAAGTTACCTCCGTTCAAACTTCCCGCGGAGACATGGAAGAAACCAACGAACTCCAGCCCACTAACGCACTGAATCTCCAACTCACATCCATCCATAACTCAGCACCAAAAATCCATGCAAGTATCGTGCTTATCGATCTTTAGATGCGTTAGATTTATATGCCCCTATTCCAGGTGATGTGATTTTTTGCTGGCTCTCAGATTAACTGTCTGTCTTTTGTCTTCTCTCCATTTCTTTCTTTACCTTCGTTATCCTGTATATATGTATTCTTTGCTTAGATTTAATTGTATGTATTTGTAGTTTCATGTTTTAAAATCCATTATATTCACGCTCGATTGTCTCTGTGCGGCTCATACACCAGGTCACTTTAACGTTTTCATTTCGCCACATGCTTTTGTACTGTTAGTACTTAGAATAGGAGAATTATTCCTCTGGCCAGAAGAATAATCTCCTTTTAAAGAGTTGATAAAAAGATTGTACTGATAAGTTTGGTGGACAAACAGACCAGTCTCTTTGAAATTAATTCTAAAAATAAGACTAAGTCTGCAAACTGATCTAGACCATATATATTCATAATTAACTATAATCCAGTGTAATTAACTATATATATATATATATATTTCACCATTTGAGCTAATTCACTACAGCTATTAACTAACAAGAAACTCTGATTAATAAATTAGTAACTAATAGTGTTCAGCTGAATGAGGCAGTTCACTATTAGTTAATCAATAATTACTATTTTTCATACCTCCTAGAGAACTACTAAGAAGTACTATATTCATAATTAATGTGAATAATGCATAATGTATAAATAATTCTAAAGTGAAGATCATGGTAACCCACTAGTAATGACTTAAGTATTATCAAATCTTTCAGAAGAAATTACTAATTATTTGGAACAACATTCTAAAGTGACAAGCATGATAACCCTCTAGTAATGACTGAAGTCACTGTAAGCTTTTGGATAGTAATTGTATAGTAATACCACATGAATACAGTGATTCCCCCCCCCCCCCTCCAAAATAAAAAACTCTTACTTATTTAATAATCAAATATAACGACTAATACAACGTGTCAAAAATGCCGCCTCAGATGCGTGCTTGTCAGAATATGTACTCCTGAGCGGGTGTGCTCTTCCTGGAACAACGCGCTTAAAAAAAGGCATCTAAACCCAATGAATTCACAACAATTATTAAAATAGTGCTCTCGTTAATGTTATGTAATATGAAAGTCCCAATCGTAGTTATTATTAGTCGTGTACTGCTGTTTGAGCTGCGCGCGCTGACGCACTGAATGAACACCGGTAAACTGGAGTACTTTGCTAGCGCTTTATTTAACTCAAGGAAACGCATCCTTTATGATTAATCAGATATATACAAAATGAACATAATATTACAAGTTTTATCTGTACAAAATGATGCAAATGTACAAGTGAACTTGAACTAATTTACGTGCTATTCAGAATGCGAGTCATGTTGTGGACGCGCTCTTCCTGGAGCAACGCGATGAAACAACTAAACGGCAAGTTAAACCCAAATAAGTCACAATGTTTTATTACAATATTGTTCTCTTTATTATGTTATGTAATATGACAGTCCCAATCATAGTCATTATTAGTTGAGCTGCATGCGCTGAAGCTGATCACGGCACGCGTTAATTCTTAACCAAATGCATCCTATATGAGATAAATCAGATAGCCTATAGATAGACCTTCACAAAATAAACAAAATATTACAATTTACATTTGCACAAAACAAAAGGCTGCGAATGCACACGCAAACTTACAGTCATGATGAAGGTGCAACTCTAGCTGGAAAATGGTCCCAGACATAACTCCGGCGCACTCGCTTCATTTTTCCCCGTGTCTGCTTTACATGTTTCGCGGTTGAGCAGCACGCACGTGCATGAACATGCTTAATCGGCGATCGATAAGTTTTATCGATTAAATGTATTATCGACAATTAATAGATCGTCGATTAATTGTCTACATCCCTACTCTATATACGTATCTTTCCCTTCTCTCTAGTTTTTGCTGTAGATCAAATCCTCAGAAAACTTATTTCACTCTAAAAGAAAAACTGAATACACACAATATTACAGACAAAGAACACATGATTCATAAGAATGAGGTCTTATATTGCAGCCTCTGATTCATCTACAGTGAGTGCTGTAAAGCTCTGAAGGATCTCATTATCTGTGCTTCATCATTTCAGTTCAGTGCCTCAAAGATGAAGCTGCAGTGTTGATAAGGGCTTTCTCCTGGAGGAATGTATTGATTACTGAGGTGAGGCGGTGATATTAAACACCAAATGAAATCACTGCTTTAATTTCACACTTCCATCCAAGCCCAATCCCTGCATGGATATGTCTGTTTTAATGCAATTATCTCATAGGTGGATTCATGTCATGTGCCTCATTTCCAGTTACTGCAGGTTTGGATTCAATTCCACACTGGATGTATGCTCTGTTGAACTGTTGTCTTTATATTAAAGTTTGTTTTCTAATCATTCATAACCACAAGAGACTCAAGAATATTTAAGTAATGTCAGGCTTGTCTTTTACATTGACAGATGGGGACGGGGGCTGATGAGTTAAAAAACTAAACAACAAAAAAATTCTCAAAAGAAATTTCTCCTTACTAACACAATATTCTAATAGTCATAAAATAAATAAAAAATAATACACCAAATACAGTTGAAATAATAACAACAACAATAATAATGAATAAATACATATCAAATAAGACAGTTTAATGCAGGCCTTTCAGAGAGACTGAAAATAAAAGATGATGCAGTGCCAACTATATAAGATCCAACAGTAATGTCGCAACACCCAAGTGTGAGTAACAATGTGTCTCATTCTCTAAGCATTCGTATGCACAAACTTGTGCATTAAATCTGCGCAAGAACGTTTTCACGAACAAATCACGATTTACCAAAAAACTTTGTAAAAAAAAATTTGTTCTAAATTTACGAAAAAATGTAGGAACAACTAAAACACCTCATACGCAAAAAGCACTTTCTCTGTGCAGTCTTATAATTGTGTTAAGAATTATTTAACCTTTACATAACTATTATATTAAATTATTTTTAGGGCTGTCAAGTGATTAAAAGTTTTAATATAATTAATTACCAGATGTGGTGATTAATTGATCTAATTAATCACAAAATTATCGCATGTTAAATTTCACACAAGAAATTACCCCCAAAAGATAATTTAAAGTCATTATTGTGTTAAATGAGATAAGCATAAAACAGACATTACAAAAAATAAATACAAAATATTTGATTCAACAGAATTTATTACACATAAAATTTTAGGCTTCAATAGCCATGAGGGTGAGTAAATAATGACAGAATTTTCATTTTTGGGTACACTATACCTTTAATTGTTTTTTTATTATTATTATTAATATGGAAATATAATTAATATTAATATGGAGATGCACAACAGTTCAGCTCTGGCTTTATAGGTAATATTTTCACTGGCAAAGTTGAGCAAAAGCAGACAATATTGTGTCTAAAATATAACACAATATTAACTTATTTATTGAACTGTTGTATAAAATCAATATCACATTTGCACTTGTGCTACTGGGGACAAAAACAGCACTCGTGTGATATTGCGCTCGTTACTTGTGTGATATGGCTTATCTATATCATGATATAAATATGAGACAAAAACTCATATAAGGGCAATATATTTCATCATATATAGTGAAAGAGTAAGAAAAGCTGCGTTATAGCTTCAGCTGCGAGGTTTCTCTGAATAACGAGGTTTAAGGCCCTTTCACACTGAACGTGAAATTCGGTGCGAATGTTCGCTGCGATGACGCTCTTGAATCGAAACAATAGATCCCTAATGAGGCTATTCACATCGGGCGGGAACATTCGCAACGTGAAAAAGCAAGGATTTTTTTTTTTTCGACCTGTGTGTCAATTTTTCCCCCTGTGGAAGAAGAGTATCCAGGAGGAGATTATCATTGGTATATTATTCTCACATGTTCTTTTACAGAACATCATTTCTATTCATTTTCCAATGTATTATGTGATCACTGTCAGTTTTCTTCCATGTGCGCGAGTGTTATGATTATGAGAGTGCGTTTTAGATCTACCAATCATCATGCAATCATATCTCCTGCTCTTCCGTATATATAAAAAAGATAAATATTTTTCTACAGATAAAATATGAAGGCAAATAGACATGATTATGATGATAGGTTTTCTGTGTTTTTAGGCAGCTCGTATTTTTATAACAAATAAAGGATGTTTATGATAATGATAAGCAGATTTAGATTCAATCCATTATAAAACGTACAAAGAATGCAAAAAGTCTGCCCATTATCGAATCAAAAGGTGTATGTACATCTGGCTAATGAGAAGTCTGTAATCTGGGTCTGTATAAAAGGTGTTTGTTGTGTTTGAACTTTTTTGTGTTTTGAGAATGACACATTTGGCTTTTTTGAGGATCTGGCGAGAGCGTGTCTGCAGAGAGTGGCATGTTTGACGAGAGTGACGAAAGGCTATAAAGGAAAGGTTCTGCGAAAAGCCCTTATATGGACATGGCTTGGGTGTGTTTTATGCAAATGACTAACCTTGCGCATGCGGACGCTCATTTATAATACTCGAACTTCACTAACAATAGAACAAGATTAAGAACAAATTCATGTGCATACACACGTGCTGTGAATTAGGCGGAAGATTTTTCATGAGAAGCTTTCCTGTGCGTACAAATACATAATAATCCATGCAATTATTGTTTTTACCATGTGTCGCTATTGCTTTGCCTGATACAGATCGTTTGATATGTACTGAGTATTTATAGTGCCTCAGTCAAACTGAATAGTAGTGATAGTTTTTCTGTGATAGATTTGCTGTTCTTTCCTTTGCTTCAGCACTTATGGGGTTAATGCGTTGGATTATCAGATACGGAAGAAAGCATGTAGAGAATACTGCTTTTGTCATTGTTTTGATCTAAGCCATTCGCTGTAATCCAGAATAAAAGCTTCAGCGTGCGACATCTTCTGTTTTGTCATCAGTAAGACATTACAACACGTTTCACTTTATTTAAAACGACACTGCAAATGACAATGTATACGTTTACTTCCAAGTCTTGAATGCGGCAAAACTGAGTGTTCGAATGAGAGGGTCAAAAACAGTGTTGCCAACTGCTTTCAAGTGAAAGTAGCTAAAACTGGTAGCTAAATGTCACTAGATGACATCATAATGGCAAATTCATTGATCTACATAAATATGAATATAGATCAGTGGGCAAAATAAGAATCTAGATAAGGTTTGTCCAAGAAGCTGCTAGATTTGTCCCTAGACATTTGAAAAAAGTCTCAAAAGGGGCAGGGAAGTCACAAAATCTAGTGACAAAATCGCTAAATTGGCAACACTGGTCAAAAACAGCATAGAAAATAGCTTATTACTTCTAAATTAAATGCTTTTTAATGTAAAAATCTTGAAAACTTCAAATGCAGTTCATGACTACTTTAAAATACACTAATTTCTATCATTATTATTATAATTATCATCAAAAACATATTAATAAATAAAACAATAAATAATTTTATTATCATTGTTATTATTATTATTAGTAGTAGTAGTAGCAGTAGTATGCCTTTAAACATTACATATTTTAAAGACTGCACATTTAAATCTCAGCTGTTTAACATAGAATGTGCAATGATTGACTCCAATCATTTTTCACAAAGACTCCCTGGAATGGTTTCAACACAACAAATCTGTTTATTTACATTGATTATACAAACTCACACACACACACGCACACATGCACGCACACATTCGTAATTGACAGGCGAACACACTCCCATCACTGGTTAACAATAATCACTCCCTGCAGATGCTCTCTGAATCTTCAAGTTCGGCTGCCAAACAACTAAACACAGTGTCAACAGCCTTTTCATTTCGTTTGGAGAACAGGTCCTATTTTTACCTGCAGATGCAACTCACAAAATGTCACACTCTGGCCACGTTCACACTGTCAGTTTTTGGGATTGCAACTGCATTTACTTACAGGTGTGAGTCTCGAAATGTCCCATTCACACAGCAACTTACAGTAACGTCTGGAACACTGTCTGTATGAACGTGCAACGAGAGTCAAGCCCGTATTCTCTTACTAGTAACCATAACGACAGTGACCAATGTAATATTAAAGATGGCGACGTCCATAAAACTGAAAAGTCTCATCACTTTTTACATGACAAGAGACCAACTGAACTGCGAGTGTATCCATTCAAACTTCATTAACCAACAGCAGCATGTAAACACGCCATAGCCGGAGTGTTTAACCGTTGCACTCGCGTTTCACGTCCTTTGCGACGTCTCGTGCATGACACGGTATTTTAATTTGGAAAAGAAACACAAAACTGACGGGGGAGCTCCGGTGGAGAACAGTGACTGGATCTAACATCTTAAGATGACGCACAGCTCATATCTCTGTCGCTGTAAGGTTACTGAAAGCGAAACCACACACAAAACACCTTAGAAGAGCGGCTCTCTCGCACTGTATGACGTGACAGACAACTAGTTGTCCAGTCCTGTTCCGTTCACACAGCGCAAAAATTCCGAGAATGCGGTTGTGAGTCCTGAAAATTTGCGGGAGTGAGTTCGGTTATAGAATTCAGTTGTCACACCTGTAAATAACCGTACTGTGTGTGAACGTAACCGTATTAAGGACTCAGATACAGGACTGACAACCGTATTCTGCTGCTGTGTGAATGTGGCCTCTGATATAGAAAACAAAACTGATTAAAAACTGTTAAAACTCTTAAAGGAAGAGTTCAACCAAAAATTAACTTCTGTCATCATTTACTCAGGTCTCATATCACATTTGAGATTGCATACAAACCTGAATTTGACGCAATGTGTCTTACAGCAAGTTGGAATATGCACATGCACAAATGAGTTGCATGGATAGTGCCTCGTCACTATCTGCTGTCTTTTTATGGAGTTGCTGCTAAAGTCATATGGACATTTTTTGGTGTTCCTATTCTTTCAATGTATGCAACAAGTCATTTTCTGTCAAAAGTACAATCATTTTTGAGTTCAGACTGAAGGCATTAACAACAGTTTGTCCTGTTTACACTCTTTTCTGTTTACTTCACTGTTTTCACTCTTAGGTGACACGGCATTGTTTGGGAATCCGGTGGTCATGGTCAGTGGCTGTTCTGACTAACTCAGTAGTGAGTCCAGTGGTTGTTGTGTCACCCCAGAGGCTGATAAATCACAGAACCAGAAAAATAAATGCACCCCATCACCCTCTTCTGAACAGTAAAAGCTGCTTTTCTACTTTTGTGGAACATCAATACTTGAGGAACTGCAAACAAGTAAAAACTGAACTAATTTTCTTTAACAGATGTCTCCTCAACTAACGCCCAAACCTATAAATTCACTCATATAGAAAACTAGTGCAATAAATAAATAAATAAGGAAAGTAAGAACAAAATAAAACAAAAACACATTGACAGTGAATTATTCTCCACAAGAACTTGATAAAAAAAAAACTAAATAAATAAAAAAAACCCCAATAAAATAAAACATACTGACAGTGATCTATGCTGCACAAGAACTTGATAAAAAAGCTTAATAAATTCAAATAAAAGCACAATAAAATAACAAACACATATTGACAGTGATCTATGCTGCACAAGAACTTGATAAAAAGCTAAATAAAATAAAATAAAAACCAAATAAAATAAAAAAACACACTGAAAGTGATCTATGCTTTACAAGAACTTGATAAAAAAGCTTAATAAAAAAAACACAAAAAAAAACAAACAAAAAAAACACCGACAGTAATCTATGCTGCACAAGAACTTGACAAAAAAGCTAAATAAAATTAAATAAAAAATAAAATAAATCACAGACACAGTGATCAATGCTGCACAAGAACTTAACAAAAAAGCTATACCTAGACCAGGGTGGACATTTTTCTGCTTTTATTTGTTGTAATGGTAACTGGTAAATCTAGAACCGGAAAAAAAATAAATAAATAAAAAAAATCACCTAGCATTTTTGCTCAGCATAAACCAATACATTTTTACATATCACCCAGCCCTCTCCATCCAGGACCTCACCCATATCTTGTGTCTTTTTCCTCTTTTTGTCGGCACAAATTGCATTGTAAATAAGTAGCGGCAGCTGTCTGTTGACATCCATGTTTGTTTCGCACAGTTGAGTTCGGTAGAATGTCCCGTCGTGACTCATCAGTTGTTAAGTGTGTTGTGTCAGGGCTCCAGACTGCGACTAAAACATTAATTTGCGAGTGATATTTTTGCTGAGATCGCCACTGGCAACAATATAAATTTACATGTTATGATTAAAGATTGTGTGCCTTTTTACCTGCATGTTCTGTGTAGCCCATCACATCTTTTGTTGTGTTGACGTAATAAAATGAGACGACGCACAGCAAAGTTGCAGTAGAAAAAAAAGTGTTACCTCACTGAGTTTGAGCCCCAAAATACGCACAGGGACAGCGAGGATCAGCTTTCCATATCAGAAACGCATGTCAAACCAAAAAATATCAGGCTTTCTCAAAGCCCTCATCTCTATCGAGCAATACTGCTGACGGCTGTGCCAGCATGAGAGAGATAGAAACGACAGAGACGTGTCAATGAATGAACATCCAAGTACTGTAAAAGTGCAGGAAGGCAGTGTCTATTTCGTGCACACAATGTGGATTAACTACAACAAAACTAATCTCTAATCAACTCTCGTTTTTGGATATGAATATGGATTCTTATTCTCAATATCTTTTAATCTTTGCTGTTTTCTGTTACTGCCTGAACTTCACATTATTTGTAGCGCAGCCATCCATAATCGAAGTAAGATTTGTACTTAATTGTCAACTTTAATATATCACTTTTAATGTAAACAATTAACAAACTTTCAGCTTTCAAATTCTCTCAATTTTATCACAAAATACAAGCAATAAATGTCGTTTTGCCGCTCTTTAATGTGGCCTGACAGATCGCTCAATCAGCATTTCGACCTTGGAAAGAGCTTGTATAAAACAGCTTGAGAACAAACATGTCACATAACGTCAAATTTACCTCAGAAAAGCCATTCAATGCTCAGAAACTAGTTAGACAGCTAGAAACATAAATATAGAAAGGGGCATTTTCCTAAATATATGCACTATATCACTTGATCCTTTTATTTTTACTTAACTTGTTTGTCTACATAAGAATGGAAGGAGCTAATATGAAATTCAACACCGCCCATATAATTGCATTTGAAGAGCTGCCTTTCACTAAATTTACCTCTCATATATTGCAAGATATTACGATAATAAAGAAGACATACGACAATGTTTATAGGATGCATTAGGAGGAAGCCAAACTATACTCATTTGCCAAGTGATGCTGACATTATTATGGTCTGTGACACTGGTTCAGATTCTGTGTAAAGAACATTTCCTTGTGACTGTATGTAGTTCTAAAGTTGGAAAAGCAATTCAGTTCCTATTTTAAGTGAATCTTAGTTCCCAGGACACCCACAAGATGGATGAAAATGCTGATGCTGTAAAATGAGGGCAGACGTGATAACACGTGCCAAAATTAAAACACGTTTATTCTTTTGTGGCACCAAAAAAACAAAAAACGCCTATTTTTTCCCCGTATAGGAGCCAATGGCTCCTTAATTGATTTGTTGTCTAGAGCCCTGTGTGAGGTGGACTGACTCAGTTGTCAGGTTTGTGCTCCTCTCTGACTGTCAAAGACTAGAATCTGCTCCAGTCGATGGAAACAGCCTTTCTGTGTGTTGAGTTCAGTTTTGATGTTTCAACTACAGTAGTTGTTCAGGGTGTCCCCAGCTTAAGGGGAAAATGCCACAAAAATCAACTTATAATCATCATTTATCACATACAGCAATAGGGTATCTGGGACTCTATGACTCTGTGGGAAACTATGTTTTCATATTTTCAAAAGCAATAGGAAAATATGTAGTCATTAGCTGTTCCTGTACAAAAACACAAACACCCACACAAAGAACCCGGACAGCTACAGGGTCTCTGTCGAGAATCACACCAACTTCCTCAGAGAAAAGAGTCACGGCTCCATTGAGATTTCATTGAGATTAACAGTGAATCGATACAAGCAAACACCAGAAAAGATTTACGCCGTGTCCAGCTTGATTAAAAGAAAGTCTTAAAGAGTGTTAAGGTTGCTAAACATGAAGATTAACATCAGGCTGATTTGAGACACCTGTGAAACACTGACCTCTTCATTAATGGCTTTGACAAGTTTTAATGTTGATGTTCACAAAATTAAAGCATTTTTCCTCTGTAATGTCCCACCTGCAAGGTCACGGATGGACCAGACAGACTGCCGCCACATTTACCGACCTTATCGGGACGGGAGATCATGGAACGAGAAAAGAGAGAGTGCAGAGTAAAACTGAGACGCAAGCTGTCATTGTCACACCCAATCCAATTCCCGATCCTGACAACAAAACCTCAGGTTCTGCAGCGGCGACATGTATATGGGCACTTAAAGGGATAGTTCACCCAAAAATGAAAATTATACCATGATTTACTCACCCTCAAGCCATCCCAGATGTATATGACTATCTTTTTTCAGACGACCACAATCGGAGATATATTTAAAAATATCCTTACATAAACAATGTGGGGTTTTTTTTCATAAAATATTGCTGTATTTATTATAAATTATTTATTATTATTATTATTTTTTTTTTAATTTGCATGCATCATAGTCATAATCTAATCAAAATATCTTTGCCTCCCTCTTGCTGTGACATATCTTCTTTTCCCTGATGACGTGTTTACTGGTGCGAGGGCGGGACAACCTGTCACTCACATGATATCAACCAATAGCAAATCACAACCATCCAATCATGGACAATCAAGTCCTGCCCTACATTTTTTTTTAACCTGAATTGAGCTGAATAATGACACTATTATATTATATGGCTGGGACAATACATCGATTATCGATTAAGAATTAAACAGGTCAGAGAGAGTTAGTTCTGTCCATTTGGAGCAAGTGACCCCTGGAGGGTCAGCTTTTCAACTCTATATACTCAACTTCATTATGTCCTTTTAGCATGCAAAGAGATGCATTATATGCACACGAGTCAGTAAATGTTAGCTAAAGGACACGGCTGATACTTTGGGGTATATGGGAAGGAAAGTTCTGGATAAGTAAGCGATTTGCATGCCGAGAGGGGTTTGAGAAAATGCAGCTGTAATGAGGGTAAATGCAAACATGATTGCTTTTTTTTTTTTTCCTCGATCGATACAATGAATCTGGATCGATCCTGATATTTTCTTTCTTGAATCGATTCTGAGCTTAGTTTTAACCGCAGATGGCGCTCTACACTAGCTGCACACTCTCAAATGCTCACGAAGAAGACTACTGGACAGCGCTTGTGTGTTCGGCTGAGTCATGTAAGTGGTTAAATATACTTACACCTCGGCTCAGAATGCTTTTATGACGTAAGATTTGTAATTAGCTTCAACCTTTTCGAACTTTATGAATGATTATTTTAGGTTTAAGTGGTGTGTGTAAAGGAACTGGAAGCAGGCAGTGTGCGAATGTTTCTAAAGCATGTATAGTAGTGCCATGTGCTGTTTAAAAACTAAGCTCAGAATCGGAAATACATCGGAAAATATCAGAATCACTCCAGATACTTTGTATCACGAATTGAGATTCGATGCATTGTCCCAGCCCTATTATCTTATGTATTTTGTAACATTAGGGGCTTCGCACCAAATAGTTCTAGGAACTCAGTTATAGGAACTAGCCACTAGGATAGTTCCCCGAGAACTAATTTCTCCCCTGGGCCATGTTCCTGGATGCATTCACACCGGGAATAGGAACTCTGAAGTGGCCGACAGCGGCATCTTTAAGTGCGGCATTTACAAACGCTAAAAGCCGGTGGACGGAGGATGCCGTTATCTGAGCTGTGTTTGTTGTGTGTCATGGGTTTTGTTATAACAGAGATGAAATGTAAATGCATAATTTACGTAACTGAAAGAGCAAAAAGTGGGGCTAAGAGACAAAATCTCCTATGACAACTTTCAGTATTACATATCATCGAGGCGGAGAAAAGAACACGACCCTGCAGACAACAGGTAAATGCCGTTATTGCTGTTTTCCATGTTCGTGAAGTTTACACGGCTTTTTAAAAATGCTGGGTGCCAGTGTTTGACATGCGTTTGACCAATCAATGTACACTCATGTCACTGATAGTTCAAATAGTGCTGGTTTAGACCCTACTCTGAAGTAGGAGCTAATTTAGTTCCCCCAAAAGAAGTTCTTAGAACTAAAATCATTCCTAGTTCCTGCGGTGCGAACACAGCAAAATCCAGGTACTTTAGCCAATAGTTCTTGGAACTATGAAAAGGCTCCTCCTGAAGTGAAAGCCCCTATGAACACTGTTCTTTTCCTGTTTATTACTGTAAAGCTGCTTTGAAACAATCTGTATTGTATGAAGTGCTAAATACAAAAAATGTGACATTCAGACATTTAAACACTTTCTGGACATGCTTCAAACTACTCTACAAACATCTCCATAGTTCACCGATCTCAGTTTCTGTCCATGGCTGCTTATCGACCTTGTATGCTGGACTGCAACTACTGTTTTGGATTATTCTCTATTTCAGTGGTTTTGAACTTCTGGCCCAGACAACACACACAAACTAGACCACCTTAGAGGACTCTAAGCTTTCAACTGTGAACAATTTCACAGCTCAATGAACAATTTTCACAACAATGGTCTCCCTCATGCCTCAGAAAATAAAATTCTTCCTAGATATCACTCCCTGATCGACTTGAGTTGTGTGTCATAAAACAAGCCCATTGAGGAGCCAGAAGACACTTCAGATGAGCGCTGTCCTAGGTTTACAAAATAAAGAAATGTTTAATCAAAGGAACTGCTCACATAAATGAAAATTCTGCCACCATTTACTCATCCTGACGTGGTCCATATGACTTACTTTCTTCTGCAGAAAAAAAAGACCTTATGCAGACTGTTTGCATTACTCTTTCCCATATAATGAACAGAAATGGCAAAAAATGTTGTGCCCAGTGATCTACATTGTACTATATGACTTCATTAGACTTTGAATAAAACACATAGGTCATATAAACAACTTTTATGACAGTGTCATGGTAATTATTATTATTTTTTTTATTTTTTTTGCATGGAAAAGAGTAGCATGAACAATCTGCTAAACATCTCATTTGGTGCTCCACAGGGGAAAAAATAGACATATGGGTTTAACAATATCTGCATTAAAAGGGAAATTATTGGGGAAAATATTCATTCTAAAGACGAAAAATGTTGCGCATTCATAAACATCCCTTCATATGCATGTACCGGGACCTCTTTAAGTTTGCAATTAGCAATAGATTAAGCTCATCTCCAGTCCTGCATTCAACAAATCTCTTGCTCAGTAAAATTAGCCACCTTCATCTTCCAGCCGGCTGGCCTCAGGGCACCAAACAGGAAGTACATCAAGTCTCTATTAGGCAAGAAACACACAAACACACACACAACATATTTGGTGACAAACCACTCTTGCACTCCTAAGTGCTTCTGGGTAGGAGTTTATAGATGAATTGGACGCCCTGAGCCACAAAGAATTAAACAGGTCAGAGAGAGTTAGTTCTGTCCATTTGGAGCAAGTGACCCCTGGAGGGCCAGCTTTTCAACTCTATATACTCAACTTCATTATGTCCTTTTAGCATGCAAAGAGATGCACTATATGCACACGAGTCAGTAAATGTTAGCTAAAGGACACGGCTGATACTTTGGGGTATATGGGAAGGAAAGTTCTGGATAAGTAAGCAATTTGCATGCCGAGAGGGGTTTGAGAAAATGCAGCCGTAATGAGGGTAAATGCAAACTTGATTGCTTTTTTTTTTGTTTTTTTTGTTTCCTGAAAAACAGATTACATTTTTAAACGCAATTTACGTGACTTCAGAAAACAGTTTTCATCAGTTAGATTAAATGAAACTAATTAAAACTGTAACTCAACCCTTAGTTTGCCAATTAAGCTTCCACTCAAGTTTGTGTCAAGACAATTTTACAAATATTTCAACTCGGGCAGGAGTTTTTAACCGATGAATTAAATTAATTAAAACTGATGAATGTACATTACTGTTTAAAAGTTTGTTGTTTTAAAGAAATTAATTAGAGATGCACCGATGTATCGGCTAACAATCGGTATCTAATAATTGCAAAAAAGGTTTGTGCTTTATTACTTCTGATAAGAATTAAAAATTCAGTTTTCAAATTCTGTCCATTTTATCATGAAATTCAAACAATAAATGGCCTTTTTAACGCTCTTAAATGTGACGTGTCAGATCGCTGTAATGCCTCAGTTCAGGCGGCAGCTCGGAGCGCGAGTCTTTTCTTCCTCTTCAATAGTTATATCTTGAAAAACATGAATGAACATCAAAAGTATGTTGAAATATATTGTACAACTTACCAGAATGTATCATGTCTCATGTAATCACTTTATTTGTGTTTCAACTGTGGAAAGACGTCAATACAATAGCTTGTGAACAATATGTCACATCATGTCACTTTTACCTCAGGAATGTTTTACAATGTTCACAATTCCTTAGCTATCTATATATAAAAAAAAACACTAGAGAGGAGCTTATTTACTGTTAATTATATGTTTGTGCAAATTTGCCATGAAGACAAGTGCTTATGAAAACTACCTTATGTGATACTAAGTTTTATACATTTCAGTTTTTATTTGAGTGTAATTATTATATCTGAAAATAAACAGCAGCTGAATATAATACCTCTGCTGTTAATTGTAACCTCTAATATTGTAGTGTACCAAATGAGAGGGTTCCCTGTAACATTATTTGGGAGAGATTTCTTTTTTTCCTTAAGAAAAACCAAACTATCAGTATCGGTATCGGCCAATATTATTATGAATAATCGGCTATCGGTATCGGCAGAGAAATTTAGTATCTCTAAAATTAATACATTTATTCAGTAAGGATGCATTAAATTTATCAAAAATGAAAGTAAAGACATTTATAATGTTACAAAATATTTATATTTCAAATAAATGCCATTCTTCTGAACTTTCTATTCATCCATCCATCCAAAAAAAAAATCCATCCATTTTTTTCCTGAAAAAAAAAAAAAAAAAAAAAAATTTAATTATCCCGGTTTCCACAAAAATATAAAGCACCACAACTGATTTCAACATTGATAATAATAAGAAATGTTTCTTGAGAGAATGATTTCTGAAAGATCATGTGACACTGAAGACTGGAGTAATGATTTGCATCATAGGCATAAATTACATCTTAAAATATTAATAAATATTAAAATAGAAAACAGCTATTTAAAATCTTAATAATATTACTTTTTTACTGTATTTTTGAACAAATAAATGCAGCATTGGTGAGCATAAGAGAGCATAAGAGCATAAAAATCCTCGAACATGCCTGCTTACAGCAGTGTAATTCGCAGTGTTAACTATAAATAATCCATTGGTAGACTGACTTCCTGAATCAGTTATGCAAATCAGGTAAAGACACAAGCAAATAAAATCTGTGCTGAAAGCAATTTGAATGGTGCAATTATTCCCCATCTTGCAGGTTGGTTCTGAGTATTAGGTTACGTTACTGAAACTGCACAGCATCAGTCCACCACTGCGATCCAAACAAACTGCTCTTTTAAATGCCAAATATATGTTCATCTACACTGCATACGTGGATATATAGTTATACATTTTCTCCATCATTTGATCATCTTTTGATGAATTTCTACTCCCCTGATCAATAGAAATGTACACAGACATGTCTTTTTTAATAGATTTTTGTGTATGCTAATAGTGCAATCTTTCTATAATAAACCTAATTTACATAGAAAGCTGTTTTTGAAATGAATGACAACAAATGAATATACATATTCATGCCTTTTTTTTCTTTTTTTCTGAATATAGCACCTGGTTGAAGTAGATTGCAGGTGCATGATTAGTGAATAAGACTGCACTGAAGTTCTTACAAAGCAGCCTTATGTCAGATCGCAATCCTCCACAACATCACCGACCTGCAAGATGGGGAATTTCACCGTGCTAATTGTGTTGAGCACACATTTTGTGCTGTTACCTGATCTGCATAATTATTTTAGTGAATCAGGTGCTAAAACAGAAAGCACATGCAAATATTCTGGAGTGGATTCCCTCCTCATTATTTCTGTTTGGTGCTGCCATTGATGCAGAAATTTCACACTTCACCTTTAAAGCTCTGAAGGAGGATTCACGCACACTGACTTATACTTCACACTATCGGATGAGCCTGATGTCATATGTAAATCACTCTGGGATGAGTAGATAGGTACTCTCAGAGGTTTTATCTTAAGGGTTCATTGCCTGGCCAGGTTAAGTGAGAGACAGTGACTACATGAGTCTGGGTGAGATATAGTTCACATGCAACCATCTGCCGGAGATGATCAAACATCTCAGCCTGATCTGTTACAGAGAGCGTTTAATGCTTATGCTCCTTATATTTTGTTTTTACAGTTGTCTTTGTATGCATCTTATTTGTCATGCAGATAAAACAAATTCAAACTGAAAGCTAAAACTGAAGCCAGTCAGGGGTTTTATCTAAGAGAAGATGGGTTTGTCATGTGGGTGTTTGCTTTGCACAACTTGTAGGGTTTTCTTTTGAAGCGTTCTTCTGCTGCAGGGCAAAAGCATCTGTACACACACACACTCTCTCTCTCTCTCTCTCCTGCTGTGTTGCTGGTGCGTTTCTGATGCGGTTTCGTGTGCACTGGCTCTTTAAAAGCTCCAGACGTCATTTGTCCAGCAGGGGCTTGTCCTACTGAAACCTTCCCAGCTGTGTGGATCAGTATCTCATTAACATCAGCAATCTTACAGCACACTACAGGACACGCAAGCTAATATTTAGTGCTGTTGACTAAGTCAAGCATCACTATTACTAATGCTCATATTTATTAAGTGATTTTAAAAGTGCCTCTATTATGCTATTTAAAGGGGACCTAAAATGCCCCTTTAACAAGATGTAATATAACACCGTGTCTACACCATCCGTTTACTGTCGGGGGAATCCAACAGTAAACGGATGGTGCGAGCGTAGGGGAATCCGTTTACTGTCGGGAATTTGTTGCATCATGTCGTGCCGCGCCACATCCAGTGTAGACAACATCACGGACTATAATGGGTTCTACCGTCTTTTGACGTATCGCGTCGCATCGCACCTCTCACATCCGGTGCAGACACAGTGTAAGTCTCTGGTGTCCCAGAGAATGTGTCTGTGAAGTTTCAGGTCAAAATACCCCACAGATCATTTATTATAGCTTGTCAAATTTGCCCCTATTTGGGTGTGAGCAAAAACACCCCGTTTCTGTGTGTGTCCCTTTAAATGCAAATGAGCTGCTGCTCCCGACCCCTTTCCAGAAGAGGGTGGAGCTTTAACAGCTCGCCCTTCGGTTGCTCAACAACAACAAAGCTGGAGAATCTCACATGTTCTCGGGGCAGGGTTTATGTAAATTTTAAGGTTAGTGATGTCACTAACCTGGGAAGAAGCTCGTTGTAGTCTCTACCAGCCGTTTGTTGTAGTCCTTAAAAAGTGATTTCTGTAAAAGAAAATATCTCCCTTTGCATTGAACTTAGAGCGTCGTAACTTTGCAGATGTTGTTTATGCTCAAACAGCAACATAACACACTAACTAAAAATTAAAAAGTGAAATCATAATCAACCACCCCTTTAAACGTCTTCTACAACAGGATTACATACATCCAAGGTCAAAAAAACACTTAAATTTGGTTACACTTTATTTTAAGGTGTCCGTGTTACAATGTAATTATACATTTAAGTACAGAGTAATAATAATTAACTACATGTACTTACTATAGGGTTAGGGTTAGGATGAGGGTTTGGTTTAGGGTTAATTGCATGTAATTATGCATAATTTATAGTTATTACTACAGTAACTACATGTAACGTGTAACAATGACACTGTAAAATAAAGTGTTACCTAATTTTCTCATGATATACACTTCCGAGAGACTGCTCTGCTGTGATTGGTCATATTGCCCAACCTGTTGTGATTGGTCAACTACTTACAGTTAGACACGAAACACCCATTAGCATCTAAATTTCAGCTGCTTCAGCTTCCTCATCACTTGATACACAGTGATATGAATAGTAATGATGCCGTCAGTTTTACTGTATCAATTAGAGCGTGAATCCTCATCCTTTGGAAGCAAAGTAGATTTGTTTTGGTAGCAGAGAAAACAGTGTCTTCTCGACATGTCGACAACATGAACCAAACTCTTCCAGTCCTCAGCTATAAACACAGTGTTTGAGGGAAGGTCAAAGTAGATGTTGTTCACAATGAAGACCATAGGCGGGCATTACGCAAATTTGTTACAAACCTATGTAGGTTTCGAGCAGGAAGTAAGACTAGAATTACTGGTGACTCATTTCAGGCAGATCAGAATCGGTTCTTTCTTTTGAGAGTCAGTAACTCCATGATCTCTGAAACTCTACAAACCTTTTACATTCACAAACAGCTATATTACACACTACATGAAAGGTACTATCTGAAAAAGCATAATAGGGGCACTTGAACAAACCTGAAAAATCCCACAAAGTTACAAAGATGCTTGATTGTTGTTCGGCTACTGGAGCACCTAAGCTGAGTTGTACAGCTGTTCACATGATGTCTTTTATGTAAATGAACAATATGTCACACTCTATCAGAGAGAAAAAAATAATGGGATATATATATATAAAGAGAGAGACAGAGAAAGGGTTTCATATGCATATTTACCAGATATGAATAAATCATGTAATATATGTAAAACACCTTCCAGATATTCATTTATAGACTTCATGGGCATTTCTAACATGTCAATGTGTGAAATTATTTTACTCTGAATATGCTGGTGTAAATATGCGTTCAAGCTCTATAATATGTATGCATACAGTATATGCATTGCAAAGAGACACTCATGCTCAAACACGTGCCGGGTCGTATGAATAAGATCTTGTTCTTTAATCTCTGGACCACCAGAGCTCGTATGTTTGGGCAGGTGGCAGCTCCGGGCCACTAGAGCAGATTTGCTGTAATCCATAAGTCAGTTTTTCCACTGTAACAACCACAATAAAAAGACCACCAAACATGCTGAAATATAAAAGAATATTATATAGCAGAGTTATATTTTGACCTGCTGGGCAATAAAATAGATGATAAAAACCCACAGGCTTACAATGAAAGAGGGCTCAAGCCATATCTAAATCCCCATATAAATTTAAATCTAAATGAACATGAGTGAAGATACTTAACCCTAAATCTGGTAAAATCTCAATTTAAAATGGCTATTCCAAATTCCAAAAGGGATATATATATATATATATATATATATATATATATATATATATATATATATATATATCTCCACACGCTCATTTCCCCGCCGTTTTGGAATTTGGAATAGGCATTTTGGAATAGCCCTATATATATATATATATATATATATATATATATATATATATAAATAAATATATATGTATATAGGACTATGGTAATATGTCTGGGAAATGTGATTTTAAAAAATTAAGTATATTAGAACTTTTATGTATAAAAATGGGTATATACAACAGTCTAATGGCACACGTGTAAATAAATAAGAAACAACAGCGTAGCGTCTTTAAAAAGTTGACAATTTAACAGATGCTAGCACTAGCAATGCAGGAACGCTAAATTGCTTCATTGAAGCTTATTGTATTATGTAGAGTAGAGTAATATGAGAGAGAAACAGATTAATCAAGTATATTACCTGTATCTGATATAGCATTTATTCTTCAGGTTAATCTTATATTCATAATAAAATATCAGTTTTGAATGTCCGCTGACGATATCTTTGTCTTAGTATCATATTAACAGAAAAGGCGATTTCCCATGACAACGCTAGTCAATGTATTTGTCAGTTTTGTCTTATAAGCCGTTCTTGTCCTTGTTTACAACCTTGTTTCAGTCCCTTTAAAGTAAAAACAGTCTTTGCCACCATCTAATGGCATAATAATGTAACTTTCACTGAAGTTGAAATCACCAAATATGGCATATTATTTAATAAATATTATTTATCGAAAAGTGTAAGAAGTTTGTACAACAGGAAATAAACACAAGCAAACAATTCAGTCAAAAGTACAACAGCAGCACTAGTTAGTACAGGATTTAAGTTAAATAAAAATATAAAGTTATGAAATGTAATTGCCCGTTTGCTTTTCCCAAAACGAATTACAAACGAATCATGTTTAACCACTATCTACATAAGAGCCAGTGGCAAATTCCCGAAAGACTGGCCGAGATAAAACTGTTTTCGGCAGGGGGTACATGAGCGCTAAACGGCCGCTGATGGCCTGGAGTTCACATCTTAGAAAACGTCTAAACAAATTTTCAAATAGGCATTATGTTTATATATAAATTGCATATTTATTGATTTGACTACATTCCGTGACACAATAACATTAATGTTTATAAAATTATAGTGGGTTTGCTCATTTGCTCATTCACCATTGACGCTCGTTTTGAGAAATGTTGCCACTCAGTATAGATCCGGCAGAAACAAGCAGAGTGATACAAATTGCGAAACGGTTTCCATTTGATATACAATATTGCATGGCTGGAAAAGGCTCTCAGCCAATCAGATTCGAGAACCATAACTGTTGTTTTTGTACTTAAAGCCCTTGGTAAATATGATAAGATGACTTTAAAAATAAATCTGCATTGTTTATCCTTTTGATCTTTAATTCATAAAATTAGCAAAAATCTAACCTTTCACTGAAGGAAAAGAATTGAAAGTGGGGAGAAAAAAAAAAAAAAAAAAAAATCACATTATGAAATAAATGTTTTGCTCCAAAACACGTTGGCCACACTTACTGGCACCCCTAGAATTTTTTATGAGTAAAATATCTCTGAAGTATATTTCCATTCATATTTCCATTTTTTTTTTAGCACACCAGGGTGATCATGAACATGAAATTGTCCAGCCATGGCTTCCTGTTCCACAGGAGTATAAACATGAGGAAACATAAAGACCAAATTCCCTTAATCATTCACCACAATGAGTAAAACCAAAGAATATGGTTCTGATTTGCAGCAAAAGATTGTTGAGCTTCACAAAATAGAAAGTGGCTGTAAGAAAATAGCTAAAGCATTGAAAATCCCCATTTCCACTATCAGGGCAATAATTAAGAAGTTCCAATAAACTAAAGATGTTACAAATCTGCCTGGAAGAGGACGTGTGTCTAAATCATCCTAATGCACGGTGAGGAGGAAAGTTTGAGTGGCCAACGACTCTCCAAGGATCACAGCTGGAGAATTGCAGAGATTAGTTGAGTCTTGAGTCTCAGAAAGCCTAAAAAAAAAATTATCAAACAGCACCTACATCCCCACAAGTTGTTTGGGAGGGTTTCAAGAAAAATCCTCTGCTCTCATCCAGAAACAATCTCCAGCATTTTCAGTTGTCAGACAAGAAAGGAACTTCAAACGGGACAGGCTTCTATGGTCAGATGAAACAAAAAAAAAAAAAAGAGCTTTTTGGCAGCAAACCCACCAGATGGGTTTGGTGCACACATGGATAAAAAGTACCCCATGCCCACAGTTAAATATACTGCTGGATCTTTAATGTTGTGGGCCTACTTTTCTGCTGGAGGTCCTGGACATCTTGTTCGGATATATGGTATCATGGATTCTATCAAATACCAACAGATACAAAATCAAAACCTGACCGCTTCTGCTAGAAATCCAATAATGGGCCATGGTTGGATATTCCATCAGGACAATGATCCAAAACAAACATCAAAACCAACACAAAAATGTGTCACTGAGCAAAAAATTAAGCTTTTGCCATGGCCATCCCAGTCCCCTGACCTGAACCCTAAAAAAATTGAGTGGAGTGAACTGAAGAGAAAAAGCACCAACATGGAGCTGGGAATCTGAAGGATCTGTAGAGATTCTGCATGAAGGAATGGTCTCTGATCTTTTGTCAGGTGTTCTCCAAACTCATCAGGCATTATAGGTGAAGACTCAGAGCTGTTATCTTGGCAAAAGGAGGTTGCAAAAAGTATTGAATAAAAGGGTGCCAATAATTGTGGCCAACGTGTTTTGGAGAAAAACATTTATTTCATAATGTGATTTTCCCCCCACTTTCAATTCTTTTCCTTCAATGAAAGCTTAAATTTTTGCTAATTTTATGAATTAAAGATCAAAAGGATAAACAATGCAGATTTATTTTTACAGTCATCTTTGATCATATTTATCAAGGGTGCCAATAATTCTGACCACAGCTATATATATATATATATATATATTACATCTTTTAATAGGCTTAAGCTTTAATTTCTTTCACCTGAAACTATTTCTAGTTTAATGTAGGTACTTCAATACTTTGACATTATTGTAATAATTTACAGTCGTGCCAGTGAAGCTTTGCTGTTAACTGATTATGAGGTTATAAGTACTATATAACTCTCATTACTGAGGCAATAACTTTTAGCGCTCAGTACTGCATGACACTTATTTTTGATCTGAGTACAGCAGCTGTGAACACTAAGTGTTGAATCTGCGCCTTTTTTTGGTGTGGATCCATGTTGAGTCAAGCTATTCTATTCATAACACCGAAGAACAGTCTTCGATCCGAGCGAGATCTAAAAGTGCAGTTGTAAGTTTCAGGTTTGCTCCAAGCTTACATTTCTGTAATATTTCTTTATTATATCAGCACACAGTAGTGAATGCATACTGGGATTTCACTGTAGAACTGATAATATTATTCTGTTGAGCAGAAACTGTCAATAATTTACGACCCAGTGCAGAATGAGATCAATACATTATGATTATTATATGGTGTGGCTACAACGCAAATGGAATAAGTGTTTTTCATATGTACTGTTATTTGAGTACATATGAATGTACTGTATATAAATACAGGTGTGTGTGTGTGTCTACTGTAAAATAAATAAACTGTCTAAATATTCTGGTGATTCCTCTACTTTCCTCTAAACACTAATCAACTATAGAGCATCATTCCAAAAATGACTTTTTAGAAGATTTCCAAATGTTAAGCCAGAAGTTGACTTCAGGCCGCTCAAACCAACAGATCAATGTGTATGTGTTTGTTTTTATGTGCCTTAAAGTGAATGCTTTCTGCCTCACATCAATGTCAACATGTCAACACAAACTAATCTGTATTATATTCAAATGAAAGAGAGATTTCTGAATATGCCCTCAAGAAAAACACAAATGAAATGAAAATGAAACTGCATAAAGGTTTGTGCTTTTCTTTTCTGTCACATCTCATGGCAACATGTCAATCCATATTAAAAAGAAATGACAGCAAAGGCTGGGAGGTGTTCAGCAAGTGTGTGTGTGTGTGTGTGTGTGTGTGTGTGTGTGTGTGTGTGTGTGTGTGTGTGTGTGTGTGTGTGTGTGCGCGTGTATGTGTGTGCGTGTGTGTGAAATCCATAGATTATCTTGACACCTGGTTCCTATAGCAACCTAAATATGGTTCAGTTACCTGTGAAATACTGAAGAATTGTGTGTGAATCTAACAGCATATGGTCTGCTGTCAAAGGCTGTGACACACACACACACACACACACACCCCTCCAATAAGAACATAATATGAGCAGACATAATATTATGGTTCATTTTGTCTTTAGTAATACCTACAATTCATTGCGTGCAACAGATTGAGATATATTTTTTAAACAAAACATTAAACAGACCAGTTATTACAGTAAAAATAATGATTCTATAAAAATGTATATACAGTATACAAGGGAAATGAATTCCAGTGAATTCTTTTTAACAGTAAATCTGGAAAAAACATCAATTTAAAATTTGCAATACCAAATTAATCAAATCAAAATCAAATAAAAAAAACAACAACAACAAAAAACCTTACAATCAATTGTATGTTGTTATTGTTAACAAAGTAGTTGTAAATCATTTTTAAAGGGGTCATGACATGAGAAATTACATTAGCCTTGCTCTTTTGACATATTAGGTCTTTGTACCATTAAAGCAACACTATGTAGTTTTTTTTACCTTAAAATAATGTCTCTAAAATAATTTCAGTGGTAGAACAACTCTTAACCGGACAAATTCTTCCGCCACTGCTACCTGAGCAGCCTCCTAGCGGCTACAACCATACTCATCAAGGTTAGTGTTCGGGACGGTACACGTAGCCCCGCTCATCCCCTGCCAGCGGAAGAGTGCGACCTGCTTTACGGTATATGTCACATATTTTACTCGTAGCCTGGGTGGAGTTAGCCAACAGCTAACTATAAGATGAAACGATCTAATATGCAAGTCTCAAAACCAACGCCATGGCAGAGTCAGCAAAGAAACCAAAGAGGGTTTGGTCGGTGGACATGGTTTCCAAATGCGGTTTCTGCATTTGCCAGTTCCGTCAGCTTAGTCAACAAATTCACGTGTATTGCGCTGCCCACGGGGGAAGCTTTTACAGTGACATTTACGACACTGGTAACAGACAATTGCGCTTATCAACCACATGGAGGAACCGTGAGCAAATGTTCCATTATGTTGCTTTAAAACATCCAACAAGTTTCATAGCTTAAAACGTCCTCCTCATTTCAAACAAAGCATTTCTCCAAAAATAGCTTGTTTTGATATTGCAAGATCTGTGAAGTCACACAAGCAAAAACATTTCATATGACTGCCTACCAAGCAAGACACTGACAAATAACACGAATAATAACACAAATTATATCACGCACCATAGGCCCCACCCACTGGGATTCAGTCGCTGAAAGGCTGACATTTGCCTGTAATGGATGTGAGCGTCGCGTTGCGTCAAAAGCAAATAGAACCCATTATAATCACTGATGCTGTCTACACTGGATACAGTATACAGATGCATGTTCAGTTTCTGACATACTCCACATCTCCAAGTCTGCTGAAAACAGGACAAATGGAGAGTGAAAGAACGTTCGCTTTGATGCGTCCAGTTTAAACAGCTCGTTTGCATCTCTGTACAGACTTCAGAAGGATCCCAGCGTCAGAAACAAGTGGATGGTTTATTTTAATGGTGTCCTGGGTCGCCTCGGAGGACTATAAGTTTGTTCAGAGCATTTTGTTTTGTAAACGAGGCACAGTGTAATAAAGAGCTTGCAAAGAAAGTTTTGATGAAAGATGAAGCAGCCAACTGTATTGGATCTGAGAGCAGCTGCATCACAAACCGCAAGTAAATGATTTCATTATGCTTTGTCTGTAAATGACAGTTTTATATAGATAATGTTTCCAAAACACACGTGACTGTGTGTTTTGGAAACATTATCTATATAAAACTGTCATTTACAGACAAAGCATAATGAAATCATTTACTTGCGGTTTGTGATGCAGCTGCTCTCAGATCCAATAGTGCAATAGTGAGTGGGCGTTGATACGGTTCCCTATGCAATGACATTAGCCAATCATAAAGTGCCATTTACTGACAAGCCTTAAAGGAGCCACTCTTTAGACAGAGGATCAGAATGAATGTGGAGAATAATAATTTTTTCTGCATATCTGCCAGGCTTCCAGCTGTTCAGAGCAGCTCGCATGGCGGAGTCAATGGGGAAAACAAAGGTGGTGGATTATGTTTAAATACATTAATAAAAGTGTACATATGTAACAACTCTGAAGAAGATGTGCTCTCCTAATTTAGAAGTGCTCTTCATAAACCTTTCTACTCGCCACGGGAGTTTTCCTCGTTCGTTCTTGTTAATGATTACATCCCTCCAAACGCATGTGTCAGCTCCGCGCTGCAACAGCTGGCTGAACAAATAACTGAAATGGTAACCAGAAGGTAACCAGAGGTAAAATACAGACAAGCACATTACATGCACCACCAGGGACAGTAATATACTGGACCACTGTTTCACCACAATAAAGAATGCATATCAAACTGTCAATAACTGGCTGAGGATCTGAATGTGTTTTACCGCCTATTTGAAAAGTCCAGTCTCACACCCGCTCTGACCTGCACATCACACATACACCAACACCTCCTGCAACCCTCCTCCTCCCCCTCCTGCTATTCAACCTGCACATAAGGTCTGTGTGGAGGATGTGAGCAGAGTTTTCAAAAATCAGAAGACCAGGAAAGCTTCAATCCCAGATGGTGTTTCACCTGTCAGTTTAAAAGTCTGCGCTGACCAACTGACCAACAGATCACTGGAGCAGTGTGAAGTTCCCTGCTGCTTCAAACGCTCCACTAACTTTCTGCTCTGTGGTCATGAAGTCATTTGAAAAACTGGTGTTGGCCTACCTAAAGGACATTATTGGACCCTTGCTGGATCCTCGTCAGTTTGTTTACAGAGCAAACAGGTCTGGGGATGATGCAGTCAACACGGGACTGCATTATATCCTGCGACATCTCGACAGATCTGGGACTTATGTAAGGATCTTATTTGTGGACTTGTAGGATTTGTATCACACTGTCAGTGGAGCACCAGTTTTCTGATAGAGAGGCAACAGCTACTATGACTGGGGAAACTCACGGAAACTCATGGTTGTGTCCTCTCCCCACTGCTCTTCTCACTGTACACAAATGACTGGTGGGTTCAGCCACCAAATCAGACATCAGGAGACTACAACACACAGTCTGGACTGCAGAAAGGATTATTGGTGCCCCCCTGCCCACCCTCCAGGACCTGTACTCCTCCAGAATAAGGAAAGGGGTAGGTAAAATCATCAGACCAAACTCACCATGGCCATCACCGGTTTGAACTGATGCGGTCCGGATGGCACCTCAGATCACTAGGCACTAGAATATCTAGGCACCGGAACAGTTTCTTCCCACAGGCTATTTCCATCTTAAACAGTTAAATGCAATCCAAGTGCAATACCCCACTTTTTTGTGCAATATCCTTGTAAATTGGTTAGTCCCATTTAATCATATTATTATTCACAATACTGTAAATATGCTCATTATCTGTACATGTTTATTCTGACTCTCTGACTATATAACATATACTTTTTTACAATTTTTATTCTTAAATGTTATTATGTGTCTTGTTATAGTTATATATGTGAACTGGAAGCTTCAATACCAAGGTAAATTTCTTGTGTCTTTCTGATTCTAAAACACTGAACTCCATCAAGACATTATCATATCATAACTGCATAACTGCACAGGGATTTTTCTTGGTCTTTTCAAATATAAGTTTGATGTAGTATGCAGACAAACTTTAAGGTTTACAATACAAAGCTGTTTCTTTATTCCATAGAAATCATAGATTATGACATCACAACAACTCATTAACATACAGCCACCCACATTTAGATACCAACACTGGTTCAGTGAGATTAGTCAATTCTAACCAACATATCATTAACATATCAAAATAAGAAGCCAAAACACCAGAGAGTGTGTAAACAATGGTCACAAAAAACTACCTTACGATGTTACATGTAGACTGCATGGCAAAACTAAAACAATCTGCAACCAAACCAAACTATTTTGCTCCTTTAAAAACACGAGAGAGCCTCCAGAAAGAACTGAAAAACCTGGATCACTTAACTCACTTAAGATGTTTCTCAGACACTCAGTCCAACCATGATGTAAAACCAGCTTGAGTTTTGCTCAAAAAGAATCGATTTGTGAAGTGTGTTGCATCTCAGATCCAAATAAACCCAGCTGAAGCCACATCAGGACAAAAAAACATGCCACCAACCCCATAACAGGGTAAAAACTGGAGCAGGAGTAACTCACCCTCCATTGCGTACTTCATATCCATGGCGAAGAGGTTCCACATGATTTCAGCACTAATTCTACCCATATTCAACTCCTGCGGGAACCTAAAATTAAATAAAAACAGACATCGTTACAACCATACAGCAATCTGCTCAGCATCTTGTCCTGATCTTGTGGTCTGGGTCTTCAGAGCTTTCAAGAATGCCTAAAGATCCTGTTGCAATTAATAAAAATGAATTATTTTAAATATTTAAAAGATTAATAAATAAATACATTTCAGTTCTTTATTCAACAAGTTTTGATCTTGATCTGAAACTCGAGAGGTCTAGTCTTGTTTTATGTCTTGGAGTGGGTGTAAAAGGGTCCTGTCCCGTTTTAGATGCATGCATTTCACATGTAAGCCTTTTCTGCTTATGGGCACCAATTTCACTGTGCTACCCATCACACGGGCTGTTTCCATGGCAACCGCCACCATACCATTTCACTGAGTGAAGTGATCAGTTCTCTACTCTCCCCCACTGCTCAAAAGCAATCTCAGATCAATCTAGACCAGACTCAACTCTATTTAGACCCAGTTTAATTGCTTAGGATAGACAGAAGAAGCTATCAGAGATGGACACATATGGATGCAGATGAACATAGGATGATCGTGAACTAGAGAAAACCCCGCTGTCCCCTCTTTCTCTCTCTTTCTCATAGTGATAGCAGGACATGTTCCTAACTGAAGTCATTTTCTACGTTTCATTTAGGAAGCATCTGTCTCGGTGGCTCTGTGCTCTGAGAGATTCTGTGCTGTAAAAGATGAATTTAAGACTTTGTTCATAATGCAAAAAAAAGAAAAAAAGAAAAAAAAAGAAAATCCAATTTGGTTTTTAAATTTTAGGACTGGCTGTCCACACTGTCATTTGTACAGATAATGAAGTCAGCCGCTATAGCTATGACTTAAATTCAGCATGAAACGTCATTTACAACCCATTTTACATGATTTATTGTGCAAACATGATTTTATCTGTTGGGGCGAAGAAGGCAGAGGATGTCATTGTTATGATGTCAAATTGTTTTTACTGTATTTTTGATCAAATAAATGCAGCCTTGGTGAGCAGAAGAGACTTCTTTCAAAAACATAAAAAAAAAATTAAAAATCGCATCAACCTCAAACTTTTGAACAATAGTGTCAGCTTTAGAGGCACGTAAATTGCATATTCATGCTTATGCACATCATTAATTAATCATTGGAAATAGTAAATTCAGATGCAGCTCAACATTTCAAATGTGTTTGCATTTCTATAAAGAAAACCTGAAATCTAATCCATTTCCAAAAACTTGATTTATGTGGAGTTCTATATATATGTGGTTTGGATTAGATTTCTAAAAATTTAATTTCATGTGTTCTGTTTGGACTACAGGAAAACTAATAAATCAGTTTTTGCTGGCTGTTTAAAGAAAGATTTATTTACTTTATTCCAGAGTTTGTGTGGCAGCGCTGGTATTCCTTCAACACTCTGCTTAGAGCTTATTCTAAACCTCTAACCTTCTGTATTATACATCTGCAAATAATTCAGCACTGTTGAAATTTATTCATACTTTATTTTCTAAAATAAGTCTCAATGTACCATCTAGTTTTGGATTTTGTAAACTTTATATCTTAAGAAATGGAAGATAAAAGTTCAAAAATCTCACACTGACTTGATAGAATTTTCATAATTCAAAATATGTCATAATATTTGCATACAGAACTGTGATTGGTTTGTTGTTACAACATAATGTTGCAATATGTGTTGATTCTTACGTGCAGCAAAGTAAATCTGATGCTGAATTTCATCCTAAATATTAAAGATACCTAAAACACAGCTCTGCCCTATAGAAAGACAAACCACAGGAACAACACATTTTTTCAAGAACGATTCATCCCATGACACGCAGGTTCGGCTAAACTGTTCTCAGATTCAGAGAAAACAAAGTGTGAAAACTGACATCAAATCAATTAAATTCAACCAAACACTCAAAGTCTTTTTTTTTTTTTTTTTCAGATTCATTGTTACTACGTTTTACTCCTCCAAATAAACACACTTGTGCTTGTGTAGAGATCATTAGAGTCCAAGCACAGTATGTGCCATTTTTCTTCACTCCACATGGATCGAGAGATGAGACCAGAACTAATGACACTATAAGTCCAGTTACATCTTCCTCACACACACAGACTTCTGCAAAAGGTGAGATAAAAGATAAGAGAGAGTTGAATAAACAGAAACGCTTGAAGCGAAAGACAAATGAATTGAAAGAAAGACGATTCTTCTCTGAGTTTGTCCAGGATGCTGAATTATTCAAGTCTCCTGCCTGCCTGTGAATTTCTGAACAGAATCTATGTCTGTTGTGCACACACACATGCACACACATCACATATTGCATTTCATTGCAATGCGCTTATGAAATACTGCAATCTACGAACATGTTCAGAACATCCCAAAATCATCCGTCCTTATACAGAGGAAAATTTTTATTTCTCAGACATTGCTCTTTCATATCTCAGGAGATTAGTTAGGTTTAAGTGAAGTATCAACTTGTCTCAGATGTTTGTCCTAAAATTAAAGTGCCCTTATTATGCTATTTTAAAGGTTCCTAATGTTGTTTTGGAGGTCACCTACAATTGGTTTACATGCATCCAAGAAAAAGCATTCATTTTCTCATAATATACATTGCAACATCAGCCCTTTTCTCAACAGTATCAGAAACGGTTCTATCAAGAATTTGGTCTCTATAAACCCCTCCTTTCCGAGAGCCTGCTCTGCTCTGATTGGTCATATGGCCCAGTCTTATGTGCTTAGTCAACCACTTACAGCACATGTCAGAAACCAAACGCCCATAGAGAATTACGAGGCGACCGCCTCCGTCCAATTTCGTGCCGCCTCCGGCTGTCTAGTGTTGACAAAACTCAAGACAGGCAGTCACATGCTCAGGATACCCTTTTACCACGGTTTCGTTGCAGCTTCCCGGCCTGTGTCCATTCTCGAACCGTTCTGCCTATCCCCACTGCAGAAAATTTAGTTTGAAGGGAGTAAAACCTGTGTTTATAGGCTATTAAGTAATTTTATTTTAGATATTTATTTAAAAGCAGTCTACTTAAGTGTCATATGTTATTATATTATCATGCTTAACATGATTAATTATTTTGTGATGATCAGGTGCAAATATCTAAATCAGAGAATATCGTAGGTTTGGGAAGTTGGCGGGTGGATGATTTATTTTTAACAGCGGATTTGGGTGACGTTAGAGCTGATCCGCACATCTCTAGCGCACAAGCCCTATAGAGTCCCGTTTAAAGTTCAGGTACAAGACTTTTTCTTTGTTCAGTTTGCACACTGAACATGGGTTGGAGCCCCCAGACCTCCCTATAGGGACAGAGGTACAACCACCACAGAAAACACACAATCCTGTGGGAAACACTGAATATATGATGGTGTTCTCAAAATACAAATCTTATTCTCTTAATATTAAAATACCTAAAATACGTGCTTGTAAATGTGTTTTTTTTTTTTTTTCTGCCGCTATCAGGCTATTTACCACCTCCGCCTCATTTTGAGCCAGGAAAAAGCCTGCAAATGGCCATTAGCATATCTTCAGCTTCCTCATCACTTGATACACAGTGATATGAACAGTAATGATGGCGTCAGTTTTAATGTGTCCATTCCAGCCCAAGTCCTCATCCTTTGGAATTGCATCAAAGCAGATTTTCTTTCGTAGCACAGAAAACAGGATCTTCTAGACTGTCAACAACACAAACCAAACTTTTGCCTCAGCTACAACTATATTGTTTGAGGGCAGGTCAAAGTAGACGTTGTTCACGGGCAGCCAATGAAGACCATAGGAGGGCTTTATGCAAATTTATTACAAATCTAAATAGTTTTGTGCAGAAAGTAAGACTGGAATTACGGATTACTTGTTTCAGGCAGTTCAGAATTGGTTCTTTCTTTTGAGAGTAAATAACTCCATTTGTTGTACATTTACAAACAGCACATTACACACTACATGAAAGGTAATATCTGAAAAAGCAAAATAGGGGCACTAGAAAAACGTTCAGTCAGTAAGAGTGTACACTCCTGGGCAAAAAAAGGGGGGGCCAAGCCAAAAATTATTAGTAGTATAAAATATTTAGTAGTCTTTTAATGGTCTTAACCATTTTAATCACAAATCACTGGTCAGGAAATTAGCAAGAATTGCACAAATACTGTAGATAAAGTAACTTAACACGGAATAACTTTCCCTAACTTGCAGACAGCTTTTTACAAGAAGAAGAGTCATTGTTGTTCCACTCAATGTTAATGGCTTCAAACTGTTCATGAGTAGTTAAAAAATGTCCCCCAGCTCGTTTGAGTTTAATGTGAGACCAAATATTCACTATAGGGTTCAAATCTGGACTCTGACCAGGCCAAAACATGAGCCTGATGCCACTCCTTGTTTGTCTTTGCAGTTTGTGCAGGAGCATTGTCTTGTTGAAAAATAACATCAAATCGTTTCTCTTTAGATAACAACTTTTCACTTGTGGGAAGCAAGCCATTCTGCAATATTCTCCTGTACTCCAAAGCATTAAATGACTTTACACAGTGAAGTAACTCACCAATACCAGAAGCTAAATAGGCTCCCCACACAATGACACCTCTTCCTCCATGCTTCACCGTGGTAGAGATGCATTTATTGTTATATTTCTCAGATTTTCGAAGACACCACTCTGGAGCATCACCATGCAAATCGTGTTTCATTGTTATTCATCACTTCACACACGTCTTCATTCTGTTTTTTTTTCTGAGACAGCAATGGTATTTTAAGTAGTTCATTTGCTTAAATTTTGTTAATTCCCTGACCAATAATTTGTGGTTAAGACAATTAAAAGCTTAGTGTTTAGCCATTTTTTTTTTTTTTTTTTTTGCCCAGGAGTGTACAGATTTAAAACTAATATGGTCAGATCATTTGATTTTGGAAGAATTTAAAGTCCCCCTGTAGTCAATTATTTTATCCCTTAAAACTCATCTTGAATCACCAAAATTACATATTTAAACGTTTTTTTGCTGTAAAATTTTTTTCTTCATGCCTTAAAATAGCTTGAATGTAACTCTAGACCCTTGCCTCACTTAATATACGCGGATCAATGAATATGCAAATTAGCCCCACCTCAACTTGTTCACGTCAGCTCAGGGATCCAGAGATCTGATGTTGTTATAGTAATGGGGGTCTACTGTTGCTGTAGTGATGAACAATTTGTTGTTTTTGTTGCAGATATTTGAGAAAAAAAACTTTCGCTTCGTATATTCAGTTTAACAGCTGTGTAACTGAACTGCTAAGATATTTTTTGACGCTTAAATTGTGCTCTAAATTATGAATTGTTAAAACGCGTTTGCAAAACGGTCTGAATCCACTAGCATTCGTTTGGACTGCTCTCTCACTGAATCACCTGAGGCGATTTCTCAGTCAGTAAAACACATACAGTATCGAGAGAACAACCAGTGCTGTTTTCAGGTGTTTTCTTCTGTGAACATGCGGTAAATGGATGTCTGACAATTGCGTAGTTTTTTTGGAGTTTTTAGATTTAAAAACGTTTAGAACGTCTCGAGATAGAGTAGGCTACACTCGTTCTGCGGTACCGTTGCTCTCACTGATGGTCCGAAAGTTGCATAATACATGGGCTATATTTGCTTATTTAACTTTTTAGTGTTAAATAAAAAACCCTTCGTGCATACCGTCAGATGAAATCCTGCAGGCGCCCTGCTTTCTCTGTCCATGCAATAAATGCACATCCTTGAATAAGCGTGGCTTTCTAGCGTATTTACTTGAACTTATCAGGTAATATCTATGGTCGGACCCATTTCAGAGGCGGCCAAAATCAGAATTTAAAATGGACTGAATAAAGCTCTCTCCAAACTTGATGTGTGATGCCACACTGACATATGCGCATGAATCACGCTCAGAGCAATATTGTAAGTTACAGCATAATACATTTTTAACAAGCAGAATAATACAGCATCACGATACACAGTCTCACTTTTAGCTATGTTTTATAGTATTATAGTATTTCGAAGGACAAAAACATGAACTTTAACTACTGGCTTTACTTCATCAAGTCAGCTGTCACTTTACTTTGGCGCGAGGCTCTGTGTGGTCGCACACTTGGCACAGCCCTTGCGACGGTTCTTTTGGACACATAACGGTAATTAATATGATTGACTATGTTATCAAACAGCTAATAATGTGTTGCTAATGTTACACAAACCATGTTCCCATTCGCCATGCCAGAGTCAGACAGCTGCCTTCTAACAATCAGTATCCTTACAAACGCTTTGAACAACTCAGAAAGTCGGTGGAGAAAGACATATAGCTCATCATAACATCGTAATGTACATCATACACCCGCCATACTGCTAAATCTACACGATTTTTCATATCAACAGAAAAATATACCGGGATAACCTGGCTTCTCTCTAGACTCCCCTGCTAGTTCCTGTTAATGATATGCTAAAGCCCGCCGGCACGTTGACGTGATTGGTTACAGGGTATTTTGTGACGTCACAAACACCAGCGATTTCAAACCGCGGGTTTGAGACTGTCTTTTTTTTTTAAGGAGAAAATACTCAGCAATGGTGTTGACTTAAGAATTTGCACATGGTTTGTCTTAAAGCATATTAAAAACACCACATAGACATATAAACAACATTAAAAAACTTGATTTTCACCACAGGGGGTCTTTAATGAAAATTATCGAGTTCATACTTTTATTTGCAAAGGTGTCTTGGAAATTCTGAGCACAGGTTGAGACGTTGCTGAGCACTTTATTGAAACAGACTCGTGAGATTACTGGAGAAACATCTGAGAATCTCTCCATTTAATTTCATTGCTGTCTAGGAGAAACAACTGAGATTATTAAAGATATTGCTTTCTTTCCTGTTTGGAAAAAAATACATCAAAATATGGTACAGATACATTTGGATGGCTTCACAATGTGTGTGTTGCGATACGCACTGGTTAATGATGGGTGTGTAGGCCATTCTGTCCTCATCTACAACAGACACCATCAACGTGATCAGTTTGGGCCAAAAGTCCAGGTTCTTGATGGACGGACCCTGTTCCTCACGTGGCAGATCCTGCTTCTTAGCCTGAAAAGAGAGAGAGACAGAAGTTTATTACAGATAATGACACAATTTTTCCTCCTTCCACGTGTTTAAAATTTAAATAATTTAGTCCGGTTAACTGATGGGATAGAGGGGAATCTGAGCACTCGGCACTCTGGTTAAGTGTTTTAGCTTCATAAGACTTTTTATTAGGTGGTGAGAACACACACACACACACACACACACACACACACAGAGAGAGAGAGACAGGCTGGACTCTGGTCTCTGATTAAAATCATTTATACTCAACACATTCGTATTTAGTGTTTCCTGCCCTTTAAGCTCATTAATGTCTTCATTAATTATACATATCCTAAGTTCTGCAACAACTCCAGCCAAAACATTAACTAAAGCTGCACTCAAACAGTCAGTGTTTGAGATCTGGGACAACAGCATTTTGTCAACATGTGACGAAATACATACAACAGTAGACTAGTTCGATAGATTACTGTCTGTTTGGACTGGTAACCAATCATCATATTCTCTAACTCAGCGGTTCTTAACCAGGGGGCCTCAAGATGGCTTGAAATAAGACATAAGCTTTAAAATAAGCTAAAAGAATTGAAAATCAAGAAATGTATTATGTATTTATTGTTTTGCCAAACTTGACAGGAATATTGACAGGAATATTAGGAAATTTCAAGATGTTACATTGGATCTTCAAAGTCAAAATGACATGGCAGCCAAATAGAACAGGATGTCTTATGAAAATAACATGAAATATAAAATAAAATAAAAAAAATAAAAATGTAATGAAAGGAAATAAAATACATATAATCCTGGAATCCTGAAATTTAATTATTTTAATGTTAATTATTTTAGTTACTTATTTAAATCCAAAAATATTACTTATTTAAATCTTTTAGCGTATTTGAATTTAAAAAAAAAAAAAAAAAAAAAAAAAAAATCACATACAAGGAAGAAGTCAGACCTGAATGCTGCCTAAAAAGCTATTTGGCTATTGGTTAATATATCAAATAACTGAGTGAAATCAGTAGGAAAAGAAGGTCATTTCAGAGGTGGTCGAACAATTACATTTTTATGAAGGATTGCAAAGACAGAAAAAAAAGAAAAAAATAGAACAGACTGTTCTCAAGGTCAAGGTGCATTTACTCAAAAAGGCTACCAATCTAAGGTCACAAAATAGATTCATGAATTGTGCACAATAAGACCAGGAATGTGTACTACGGAAGTATTTCATTTCTTTTCCCTAAAATCCTTGACATTTTGACATTTAGCTTTTCCCCGTATTCCTCCTCAAACACTTAACAGGGCTTTTGTCTTGCTCTACGACCACATTTCTGCCATTTCTCATAACCTAGGAGAGATTGACAGCTACAACAAAATTGTATTGTAACAGCGAATAACCTGTGAAACACGCACTTATGTCAGAAGTGGTTACTGACTGCAAGTCCATTCAAACAGCATACAGTATCTAGTGAACTTGCTGTCAGAAGTTTCTTGACTTTTATAAATAGCAACACCAAGGTCATGGGTTCGATTCTCAAGGAATGCATGAACTCACAAAATACAAATCTTGAATGTGTAAGTCATTTTGGATAAAAGTATCTGCCAAATGCATAAATGGTAATTCAACTTATTTTTTATAGCTACACTAAAGCTAGACAAACATATTGAAATAACAAAAAAATCATAAAATGAATTACATTTATCATTCCAAACAGGACTGACAACTGTGCTGCTATATGAATGCAGCCTAAATCCAAAAGGAATCATCATGCATCCTAACACACGATTCAATGTACATCTTGAGTGCTCACATAACTGTGAAGACACCAGCTATTAGACCGTAAGCTTGATCAGTTGAATTACAGGTACCAGCATCTCTTGGCACACAGGTCAGAGTTTATTCCAGGGGGAACACTTGTTTATCATGGATCTGGATAGTAAAATTAGTACTCTAACTTCCCTCCCCTTGATTCTCCCACAATGCACTTCTGTCTCACATCAGTCCAGGCTTATTTGATGGACAACTGGGCATTATGCCAGGCTATTTTGGGCATCTCTCTGGGCTGTTTTCCACGGCAAGACAGTAAAACGGGAGATGCTTTGGAATTCTCTGGCCACTCTGCTTTTAGAATTAGATTCCAGTAGAATTGTGGGAAATGTGTGAGCTGTCCGTGGTGCTGAAGCATTATTCATGGTGCTAAAATTGAGTATTACAAATTTTCAGTAGCTTTCAGTGGCATTAAAGAAGACAATATTTTAATAATTTTATAATTGTCCAATTTAATTTAATTTAATTATTTATTTATTTGGGGGGGGGGGGGGGGGGGGGGGGGTCATAATATATAAGTGTCATAATTTAATATAACAGTCATAATTTAAACTATATGATAAACTAAATTAAATTTTGAAATTTGTAAGGACAGTAAGATTTAAATTACATTGACATATACAAAAATTCAGCTTTGCCATCACAGAAATAAATTACATTGTAAAACATTAAAATACAAAACAGTTCATTTAAATATAAATAAACAATATTTCAAAATATTTTAAATTTTTATTAGTTAGGCTAGTAGTTTTTAGCTGTTGTATCGAAATTGGATTAGAGAATTGTAAATGTAAAATTTTGTTGTCATAACTGGTTGTTTTTTGCAAAAACAGTTTCATGCCCGGTAAAAAATATTTATGGTCGGTACACAAGTCAAAAAAAGTTAGTTTTAGGCTTTTAGGTTTTGACTCTACATTTACAGTAAATCCAACAATAATGTACTGCTTGCACATATAAGCTCAGTTCTAAAACCTAGTTGGAGTCTAATAAGTGACTCACAAGCAAGTTTCACTCAAGATCATGCTGATGTCTGTGTTGTGTATATGGGTCTGTATGTGGCATGTGAGCGTGCGAAACACAGTTTTAGTGAAGGAAATAGCAGCTCCTTGGGGGCATTGAGTAATATGTGCTGAATTAGATTAAAGTAACAGCACGACTAAAGCGATCAGGACACAACACCGGCTCACGCTTCTCTACTGCTCTGTCTTTAGAATGAAAGAAAAGTCGGCCCTTGTTTCCTGTGGAACAGCATATGTTACATTTACATATGAAAGATTAAGAGTAACATTTATAGTGCTAAAACACAAGAGAACTGACTCTTGTAACTGCACAGCAACCCCAACATCTACACAGCAATGCCCTAGTAACTGCATAAAAACCCTTAGAAACCATATATAAATGTCATAGAATCTGCATAACAACCACATACAGTAACAATGCCCTAGTAACTGCTTAGCAGGCCTTAACAACCACACAGCACACCCTAGTGACTGCATAGCAATTGTTAAAAAACATTTATAAATGCCATAGCAATTGCCTGGTATTCACATAGCAACGCCCATTAACTGCATATCAATTGTTAAAAACCATATATAAATGCCCTGGTAACTGCATAGCAACCCCTACCAACCACATATCAATGCCCAGAATGCCTTAGGAGATGCATAGAAACACCCTGGCAACCATCCACAACATCCTAGAATTAGAACAGTGCATTTTGCACAAGCAAACACAAAATCACATGTTCATCAGAAATTGTAAAAGTCTAGTTTTTGAAATCATTCCTGATGGCTTGTTTGGATCATTTAAATTTACTTTGATCTTTACTTGCTATTTGACTGTGTGGGTGTGTTACATCTCTTGTGCAAGTTCACAGCAACAATGACAAGAAAGACCATCCACATCTGCCTGTCATCACACTGAGACAGGAGTGAGGTCATCACTACAAGACAGACGACGACAACACACACACACACACACACACACACACACACACTCTACACAAAGACTATTGTTGAATTCGGAACCGCATACTAGCATACAACTTTTTCTATTTTTGCCATAGAAAGATAAGAGTAGTATGCGGTTCCGAATTCAGCATATTTCTCATACAGCTGAGTTACTCCACCTAAATATGAGATTAAATGAGGGATGAATTTTCCTCTGGGCATGTGAGTGAGCGTGTTTGTGTGTGTGTGTGTGTGTGTGTGTGTTTGCATCTGATGCTGTAAGAGAACTGATTGTTGTGAAACTAAGGATCAAATTCCAGTGCAGAAGAAAAAGAAAAAGGAAAGATAAATATTTCATTCTTATTTATTGTGCATGTGTGTCTTGTGGGTTGTATAATTTGAATTGAAGATGAGATGCAGATAGTTTTCCCACTTATAACTATAATTTTGTCCTGTCAACTGATTAAAAACAAAACATGGATTGCAACCGGACAATTTAGAAAGGGTTCATATCGAATCATTTTACTGTTCTATTTCCTTTATTTCTCTTCTTGTGTATGATTAATCAATGCATGTTCTTCCAAAGAAAATGTTTGCCTTTTGTCATTAATCATTAACATTCAATTGCCTCCCCCTTATTATCAGCGCCACCCAGACCCTTAAAGGGATAGTTCACCCAAAAATGAAAATCATCCCATGATTTACTCACCCTCAAGCGATCCTAGGTGTATATGACTTTCAGACGAACACAATTGGAGATATATTTAAAAATATCCTTAGTCCTCCACGCTTTATAATAGTTGTGAATGGCTGCCCAGATTTTGAAGACAAAAAAATGCATCCAGGGAATCGATGCATTTGTGTAAGACAAGTATCCTTATTTAAAACTTTATAAAGTAAAATAACGACCTTCCTGTGCGGACAGCCAAAAGCATTCAACATACGGCCAAAAAGCGCTAACTTCCGTGACGTAGTACACAATGCCATGACGTTCTACACAATGACATGATGTACTATGCGTTATAGTGTAGGACATAGCGTAGTACATCATGCCATAGTGTAGAATGTCATGTCATTGTGTACTACGTCGTGGAAGTTAATGCTTTTTGGATGCACGTCGAATGTGTATGGCTGTCACTCCGATTCGATACACAAATGCATCGATTCACTTCAGAAGGCCTTTATTAACCACCTGGAGTCCTACGGATTCATTTTTTTATGGATAGGGGAGCGAAAAGGGGAGCGTGTGCGGCTGCCGGGACCCTGCCCTCCTTACCTGGACCAACCCATCTGAACACTGCCTTTCCCTCACAAACCCCAGCAAAGCAAGGACACCAGATCCCCTGTTTATTTGGACACTTTATTTCCCCTTTTTGGACAGTTTATGTTTCTTTTTATGTTAATAAATGCCTCTCCGAGACTTGACGCCACACCCACTATGTCTGTCGTTTGCTCCTCCCGCCACAATACATATATACACATTAATGATTACAAAAGACAAACCTCTGTCTCTGGAATAGTGCGCCCTGATGAATCACACACAAAAAGACAAGGAAAGAAATAGAACAGTAAAACATTATAATATGAACCCTTTCTAATTTATCCGGTTGCAATCCGTGTTTCATGTCAGATAGCTAAGAGAAACTAATCCACCTCCACAGAAATGAATGTGATGACATGCATGGAGATAGCATGACCTATATGACAAAAGAGAATATTGCCATAACACACACACAGGTTTTCATGTTTAATGGGAACTTCCGGTAGATATAACAATTTTTATACTGTATCAACTGTATATTCTATCCCCTAAACACAAAGCTCACAGAAAATTTTCTGCATTTTTACATTTTCAAAAAACATCACTTAGTATGATTTATAAGCTGTTTTCCTCGTGGGGACCAAAAATGTCCCCATAAGGACAAGGATTTTGGATATTGCCATCTTTGTGGGGACATTTTGTCCCCATAACGTACGGTATACCTGAACCCCACACACACACACACACACACACACACACACACACACACACACACACACACAAAGTCTGGCCCAGATTGGCTCTTCTGTGTGCTGATCCTCCTGAGAGATTCACCCTTCACTGACACATAATGGACTCTACCGCACTGAAGATGTACCACTCCAAATGCTCTCTGTCTTTTCTGTGTAGTTTTTTTCTGCCTTCAATAAAATCACTGTGTTTGGTAATTCTCTCTGAAATGAGGCCCTGCAGCGGGTTTGGAGTCATTTTTTTCCTGAGCTCCAAAGATCTTTACGCATATCTTACATCGACCCTTATGTTAGTGCTCAGAGGTTGCTCTTTCATTGCTCATGAGACTAACATCAACACAAAACAGTATTTTACTATCCTTGCAGACTTTGGTATCTTTGCAAATCTGAGCACAGTTTGAGACACGTTGAGATGTCTATTAAAACTCTAGAGGAAAACAAAAAGATAATCTGCATTTAGCATAAAAACAAAATATTATTTACTTAAATGTATGAATTTGTGGATTGGTATGTTTTTGAAAAATGAGCCTGTCCCCGAAGGCAGGTCTTGTCTTATTTCTGTGTTTATACCGAAGTAAACATAAAGACACTCTGCTCAAAGTAGTCAGATGTAAAATATCTCTCTATAGTCATCCAGTCCTCTGCATATCACTGTAATTAACTCTTAACTCTAATTAAAAGGTGCTTTGAGGGCTTCACATTATTGTGGGTTTCTGGTGATGTTCTTTTAGTTCTGAGTTTAACGTGCATTGTGTAAATCACAGCTACCTGTCCTGATAATTGCTACGTTTGCAATATGTGCAATTTAGTTTTACATCACTTTGGTAGGAAAGTGTCTTCTTACACCATAAATGCAAATGTAAAGTGGTTAATGTCTCTCTCTTCCGCAGCCTAGATAGGTGAGTCTAATGAAAACAACAGGCCACATTTCATCCCAAAAATCAACTATTAAAATCATATTTTGCATAAAGAAAGATGCCTCTTTTTGTTCCAATTATTATTATTATTATTATTATTATTATTGTTCATGACAATTAAGCACATTCTCATTACTCTAATGCATCCAGATTGTTACTTTTGAATTTTTTTGTAATTCCCATTGTTCTTTATTGTGGTTCACAACTGTAAATAAATAAATAAATATATATATATATATATATATATATATATATATATATATATATATATATATATATATATATATATATATATATATATTTTAATTCAGCATTGAAGCATTAAAATGAATATTACATTAAATATGTATTAAATGTAATATATATAAATATATATATATATATATATATATAATTTTTTTTTCTTTCCCCTCAGTCAATCTTGCCATATTCAATATTTTCTGTCAGTTTCTTCATCTCTTTATCACTTACTATATTGTTCTGACTCAGTGTGTCTCATCTTATTTCCACCAACCTTGTTTTTTTTGTTCTTTTCCAGCCCTTCTCTCTCTCTCGCTCTCTCTCTCTCTCTCTCTCTCTCTCATTTCCATGGATCTCCTTCATTCACATCACACTAACAGGATTTGGTTGTTTCCGACCCCCCTGCACGTGTCTTAAGAGCTTTTTGACATGATTATATAACATACCAACCCACCTCTTAGAGATGCTGCTATATTTTATAAATAAGACATCCTGAGGAGGAACATTCAATGTGCCCATTCCTGTAGCACCAAATAAAACCCTATTTTCCTCTCCATGGGGCCGTTGCCTCAGTTAAAGAAGAAGATGGGTCAGTTCTGCTTCAAAAGCCACTAAAAATAAACCTCTCCACTAGCGAGAGTGAAATTCTGGCTCGTAATTTTAGCTGCATTCTGTTCGGGGAATCCGAGCTGTTATTTAGGGCTGATGTAAGTTCTCTGAGCGCTGCTGCTGTCTGCTAGCAAATGAGTTCAGTTGCTGTGGACAAGCATCTGTCCTCTAGTCCTGCCCTCAAGAGCTTGATAAATGTATAAACACAGAAACACTCGTATTTCTGCAGGATAAGATCAGTGTTATTGTTAACTACAAATAAAAAAATAGTTTTTGTTAACTTAAATAAAGCAGAAATAAAATAAATAAATAAAATATAAATATTCTTTAAATTTTATATTTTAAATATACTGCATTGGCAACTGAAAAAAAAGTTCTAAAATTACGAAAACTGAAATAAAAAAATAATAAAATGACAAAAGCACGTACCAGTATTACTAAATCAAACTACAATTGGGTCGTCAACTTGGTATGGCAGGCTATGGAGGCTGCCATACACTGCTGCCTGGCCAGGTCAATGCAAAGTAATATTTTTATTGCAGGATTAACAGAGTTATATTACTATGTGTAATATATAATTTGTAATTGTTTAATAAAAGAGAAAAGCAAGTAAATTAAAGCGATCTGGTTGTTATATTTGTGCCATGAGTTTAACGACGCTGCAAATGTGTCTGTTTACAACGTGAATTTGCAGTGTTATAGCTAATCACAGGCATTTCTGTTGAAAATAATGACCAGTCAGAGGTGTTTAAGTTACCGATAGTGAGAATCCATCCAATATCGCTCAAAATGCTGAATGAGTTTATGTTTAGCACAAGTTCACTAAGTTTTACACATGCACAAAGCCTCTCATTATAACAAACAAAGTGAACACAATGTAAATAATGATTCATTGTGAAGTTTAGTCAGATTCATTGATTAAAACGGGAGTTTTCGCACTGAACTGACTGACAGCTTCAGTGATTATAAAGGAAGTGTCACAGTCTGTTTAGTTTCAGTTTAAGGACTTTCAGTTTGTGTTCCTTTGTCACATGCTCCTTTGTTCAGTTTTTCCCGCCATCATCTGTACCGTCATCATTAGTTCATTTGTATCACCTGTGTTCCATTAATTACCCCTGTTTAGTCTGCTACTTAAGTTCCTCCCGTTCACTCAGTCTTGGTCCGTTCACTGTCCGATTATGTTGTGTTGCACCTGACTGCCTGTCTCCCTGTTGGATTATTCATTAAACCAGTATTTTGGATTGATTCTCTTCGTCTGTGTTTCCCTTCCTGCAACCCAGCGTGACAGGAAGCGCTCTTTACTCGCTGTCTGCGTGATTTCATTCACAATTTGAAGTACAAAAAGTGACAAAATAGACAAAAATGAGAAAAATAGATTTTTTTAATGTTATAATAGTGATTTGATAATCTCTAAAAATAAATTCAAAAGCAAAATGTGTGAAAAAAACTATGTTAGGGAACCATCTGCAGCCATCTACTGGTTATAGTGGTAATTTCTTTTTTTAATTTTAAAATAAAACTGTATTTCACCAAGTGTTAGTTTTTCTATATCGTGAAACTTGTAATTTTACAAATATGGACAATCTTTGAAGGATGAACAAAAATGTTTTTGATCATCACATTAAAAATAACATTTAAATTGGCTAATATTCATACTTTTAAGTGCTGGAAAACGTTGTGTGATGTACTTGAAAGCCGTTAATTCTTATAACAGTGGTCTATAACTGTCTAATTTGCTGGGTTATGATCAAAGCTATATGTGATTCATCTTTGAACGCACCACACACACATAAACACTTGTCGTCACGTCATGGGAGTTAGACTTGATGGCGTCATCAGAGTTCGCCTATGGGGTTAGAATTGTTGCATTATGTAAAGAGATTCACAAAAATGAATCAAATTTACAAATAAATAGATTAAGATCCACAAATAAATGTAAAGAGTTTCACAAAAATTAATAAAATTCACAAATTAATAAAATGAGATTCGCAAATAAAAATATTTAAAATATTTACAAAAATATATTTACAAATGTGTTTTATGTCCAAAACACAACTCTTATCTGGCATTCATTTGTGAATCACTTTCTGCGCATTTGTGAACCACTTCTTGTGCATTTGTAGATCCCCGCACACATTTGTGGATTTGAAAACAATTCTAGTTTCACGTGCAGACAAATCAACAAATAAGTGGACTCCACCCACCGTCTATAAGCCAATCAGATAACAGCCACATTGCGCTGACCAATCGTAGCATGTTCTCCCTACAACCAATCACGTTTGGCTTAACACTCGGGCTGGGAACAGATTCATTTTGCACCCCTGAAAGGAACTGTATTTTATGGGCGCTTCATTCAAACTGAGCTGAAGTGCTGTTTGTGTGGTTAAAACATGATTGCTTTGTCTCGACACGACTGCTGCTCTCTCGTTTTGAAGGCTGTGTCTTCCGGAGGTCGTTTTTTTAGAACCATTTTAACCATTATAAAATTGACCATTATTCCTAGTGAAGCATAAATTGTTGAAATTTCTTAATGACTTTAGAATGTAATGGTCAGCGTACTGTAATGAAGCAGCCTCAATGACGTATGCAGCCTACAGATGCAACCTCTGGAGGACACAGCCTTCGAAATGAGACACAGCTGATGATTCAACGACAGTAAACAGATGCCTGTTCTACTTCTTAAGTACAACACAAATGATTCGCACATTTGCTTTGACGCGGCCAGTGTAGACAGCCCTGCATGGAGTACACAAGATGATGGCACAAATGCTGATTTTGCCTTTTAAAGCACAATCGCGGTGATAAATATAAGACATAATATCATGTATAATACCAAATATGAGCCCAAATGACCATCAGTAATGTAACAGTTTGAGCCTCACTGCAGCTGTACTGGGGTTTTGTGAGTGGATAATGCAAATAAAAATCTTGCAATGCTGAAAAATACATCTTTGCTTTTATTTTGGATGTCGTGAGTAACTTTTACAATCAAAAACTATAAAGTCTGATTTATATGAAATATTATTTGTGTGATCAAGTGTTTTAACCGAAAAATAAATATGCATATCACTTGTCTACTGGGCATTTCACTTTTAAATGTATGATATGATCTCTTTGAAATGCAACAACCTGTCACATGTTTAAAAATAACCCATCTATATCTTCTCTACAAACAAAGGGAATCATAGTACATGTATTTAATGCTCTATAGATCGTTAGATCCATGGAGCTGCTCATACAGTATGTGTCATTAAAACTGCTTGACTGAAGAAGTAAGAAACACTGTTGGCTGTTGTGTGACAGCAATTTCACCTATTACACAAAATTTGTATGTTTATCATGAGGTTGAATTCAGTTATTCATTAGTCAGCTACTTATCTTGAATAACGTGACGCTTCCATAACGCGTTGTTTCCATAACAGAGATGTAAAGCGCTGTTTCTCTGGCATTTTCAGAGGCTCTTAAAATATAATACTGTGGCTTAATATAATACTGTGACTTAAAATAAAAGCTAATATATTTATTAAAATATTAATAAACACTAAAAATTTATATAAATATTACTAAAATAACACATGGATTTTTCATATAATGGTGATCATGGGGGTCACCAGGTCACATAGAACATAAATAAAGGGGAAAAATGTGCTTAACTGTCATAAAAATAATTGTAATAAAAATAAAAATGAATAATAATAATAAAAAAAATTAAAAAATGGAAATGTTCCTAAAAACATTTTTGCAATGTTTACTGCAATGTCTAAAAACAGGACTAATTTTCTGTAAGCAAAATATAACAATATTTTCTGTTAGCAAAACCTACCATATTGAATGAATACAAGAATGAACTGATTATTTGTAGCTAAAAACTTTTTTGACACAAGTGAAATAAGTGAGACGCCTCTCTTTTGCAAAAAAAATGAAACTGATATAAACAAACAAACTGAATCCCTCAATTTTGAGATCAGAATCATCAGTCATTGCCAGGGGAATCCCTTCAGGAAAACACATGGTCAGACGGATAATGTTTTTTTTTTTTTTAAAGGAACCTGCAAAAGGCCCAGTTTTACTAGTGTTCCTGTAGATTAAACAGTAAATGTAAATACTGAGCAGCAGCAGCAGCAGCAGCACACAACTCACAAAGCTGTCAAAAATGTTTTTTTGAGGATGAAAGAAACAAACAATTTTGTGGCAGATCAGTTCAAAAAGTGCTTTCACACTGGCAGTTTAGTTCTAATCAGGGAACGGTTTAACTTAAGAATTGGTCATGTGAAAGCTGTCATACAGACCCAGGAGCACACTGGGGTACCGAACCAGAGACTACCTGTTGGAGTTTGATTGCACTGGAACTGTGGCGCGCCTTGTGTGAATGTGAAAGCAACCCTGACTCAGGTAAAAGTTATCATATGGCTTTAGAAGACTTGGAATATAGCACATAATCATATGAATTACTGTTATATATATATATATATATATATATATATATATTTATTTCTTTTCTCCTCGCAACTTTTTGTGCTTTGGAGGTTGACATTCCCTGTAAAGATCTAGAACAGAGCAACATGAATATTCTATTAAACATCTCTTTTAAATCAACTTTAAAATCAATGAAATACGGACACAAGATCAGTCTGAAGCACATCTGGGGTGTTTCAAGCACTAAAAACACCACAGCTAGAGAAAACAACCAGATATTAATGACACTTTGATCAAGTGTGACATCGGTCCTTACAGCAGATCCCTGTGACGGAGGATTCTGGGGTCAACGAATCAGATCATGTTGTGTGTGATTGCGTGAATGCCTCTGCGATGGTGTGTTTACTGTGGATGAACCATGAGAAATTTCATTGTCGTGTCTGACTGGAGGGATCAGATCGAAGTGACATTGTAATGAGAGACTCACTACACACACATACACATCAACAGCATCACAAATAGTGTCGTAACACTGCATGTACTTTACAAAAGGGGTGAGAAGAGACGCTCTCTTCCAGCGAGGAAAGATGTTCTTTCATTCTGCACAATAACGCTATCTATGAGACACACACACATAATTTCTAAAGAAACACTCACAGATCACAGATGTTATTTCTTAGAAAATGCATTACAAGAGTGTCATCCAGTTGTACATATTTAACAATATTGAGTTTCCATCAAATATCTATGCTCTTAAACAGCATGTGTTATTCAGGTCGTCGCTATACACATCAACACCACGGCTCGACAATAAGGTTGAACAGACGCTCTTCTGACAGTTAACAGAACTGTCAATGGACCTTTTTTCTAAAGACTTGTCAATTTCTATCCATCCATCTATCCATCCATCCATCCATCCATCCACCCACAAACCAATCCACCCATCATTATTTATTTTGCAAAAATCTAAACCACTAGCCTGATCAGGCCAGTAGAAAGATCCTTAGCATTGAGCACTGATCACTTGAACCCTGAGAGAGAAAACTGACCATAGAAGATTAAGTTTGTGTTAATGCCCACTAAAGCACCCATTGTGGAAACATCATCTGCATTCATCTATTTGAGTATATTTGTGGTCTTACTGATTTTAGTCCCTTTCTTAAACCTGCTGGTTAGTCTCTGCTCTTACCTGGTCCAGTAGCTGGTTGTAGAGCTCATGGCAGTTGTCAAAGATGTATTTGTAGGTGGAGTCCAGACAGGCCTTCACACAGTCTTTAACTACCATACTGGCTCTGGGAGGATTCTGCAGCTCCTGCACCTAGATCACAAAAAAAAAAGAAAAAAAAAAAGAACGGAATTAGTCAAATACAACACACACATATTTACATAATCAGCATAATCATAATCACATATTTACATAATCAGCAATCATGATGTATGCCATTTCTGAGGTATTCTGAGGTATTCTTCTATTCTTCTAATAGAAGTGAGTACACCCCTCACATTTTTTGTAAATATTTTATTATATCTTTTCATGTGACAACACTGAAGAATGACACTTTGCTAGAATGTAAAATAGTGAGTGTACACACACCTGGTCACTGGAAGTTCAACATGGCACCTCATGGCAAAGAACTCTCTGAGGATGTGAATAAAAGAATTGTTGCTCTACATAAAGATGGCGTAGGCTATAAGAAGATTGCCAAGACCCTGAAACTGAGCTGCAGCACGGTGGCCAAGACCATACAGCGGCTTAACAGGACAGGTTCCACTCAGCACAGGCCTCGCCATGGTCGACCAAAGAAGCTGAGTGCACATGCTCAGCGTCATATCCAGAGGTTGTGTTTGGGAAATAGACGTCGTCCCAGAAGGAAGCCTCTTCTAAAGATGATGCACAAGAAAGCCCGCAAACAGTTTGCTGAAGACAAGCAGACTAAGGACATGGATTACTGGAACCATGTCCTGTGGTCTGATGAGACCAAGATAAACTTATTTGGTTCAGATGGTCTCAAACGTGTGTGGCGGCAACCAGGTGAGGAGTACAAAGACAAGTGTGTCTTGCCTACAGTCAAGCATGGTGGTGGGAGTGTCATGGTCTGGAGCTGCATGAGTGCTGCCGGCACTGGGGAGCTACAGTTCATTGAGGGAACCATGAATGCCAACATGTACTGTGACATACTGAAGCAGAGCATGATCCCCTGCCTTCAGAGACTGGGCCGCAGGGCAGTATTCCAACATGATAACGACCCCAAACACACCTCCGAGACAGCCACTGCCTTGCTAAAGAAGCTGAGGGTACCTAAACCCTATTGAGCATCTGTGGGGCATCCTCAAACAGAAGGTGGAGGAGCGCAAGGTCTCTAACATCCACCAGCTCTGTGATGTTGTCATGGAAGAGTGGAAGAGGACTCCAGTGGCAACCTGTGAAGCTCTGGTGAACTCCATACCCAAGAGGGTTAAGGCAGTGCTGGAAAATAATGGTGGCCACACAAAATATTGACACTTTGGGCCCAATTTGGACATTTGTACTCACTTTTGTGGCCAGCGGTTTAAACATTAATGGCTGTGTGTTGAGTTATTTTGAGGGGACAGCAAATTTACACTGTTATACAAGCTGTACACTCACTACTGTACATTGTAGCAAAATGTTATTTCTTCAGTGTTGTCACATGAAAAGATATAATAAAATATTTACAAAAATGTGAGGGGTGTACTCACTTCTGTGAGATACTGTATATATATATATATACACAACATTATGACATTGTGATTACGACATTGTGGTGTCATTCAAGTATGTTCAACTCGTAAAAACGATCTTTCTGACTTAACCACACTAGAATCCACACAGAATATCTTAGCAACCACATACAGTAACAATGCCCTGGCAACAACCCATAACACCCTAGCAACCATCTACGGGTCAGTTGCTTAAACCTAGCCATTATGTTAAGACAACAGGTGTGTCCCAATTTGCGTACTTATGCGCTATCCTATGCGGTTTTGTAGTATAAATAGTATAAATAGTGTGGTGTGTTCAATAAATAATAAAAAACTGTGGAATGTTGGACACTTCATGAACTTAAAGGGTTAGTTCACCCCAAAATGAAAATTCTGTCATTAATTACTCACCCTCATGTCGTTCCACACCCGTAGGACTTTCATTCTTCTTCAGAAGACAAATTAAAATCTTTTTAATGACAGAATGCTGTCAGATTTCCTTCCATAGACTGCCTTTGTAACTACCACTTTGGCGCTTCAAAAACTTCATAAAGAGATCAAACGTGAGATCAAACGTGCTGCGTAACACACACGAATATGAACCTCATTAGTTACGCAGCACGTTTGAGCTTCTGGAAGAGGTTTGTTCTCGCACGTGTAGCAGGTTTAGTTCAGCTTCTGCTTATGTTCGCTGTTCAATGTTTACATGCGAGTAAAAGCCTAAATTAAATCTGTTCATCATAACAAGTGATCAATTCTCTTTAGAAAATTTGGACTAAACCACTCGATTCATATGGATTAGTTTACCAATCTCTTTATGAAGTTTTTGAAGTGTCAAAATGGTAGTTGCAAAGGCAGTCTATGGAAGGAAATCTGACAGTATTCTGTCATCAAAAAGATCTTCCTTTGTCTTCCAAAGAAGAACGAAAGTATTACGGGTGTGGAACGACATGAAGGTGAGTAATTAATGACAGAATTTTCATTTTAGGGTGAACTAACCCTTTAACTGTCTCAGCTTTAATTACATAGCACAGGGGGAGGGGCTATCAGTCTCTGACGAGTGACAAATAACCTAGTACATTGTGCATAAGTACATAGTGTATATATGCATAGTGTATAGAGCGTCATTTGGGACACAACTAGTGTCTTAAGATCTAGTATGATCCACTAGCAGTTAGTAAAGAGGCAGTCAGTCTTACTTTTTGGTATCAAATTAGGCCAATTTATGTTTTTTATGTAAATGATTTGAAAAAGTGCCCTGGCAACCACCAACCACACTTTAGCACAAACACATAGTAACTTGCTATGTGGTTACTAAGGTGGTTGCATACTGGTTCAAGAGTCAAAGAGTCCAAACACGTCTCTGTGATATTCCATTTTTTTTTTTTTATACCTGTCTTATTGTCTATACTGTTAGTCTGATCACTTAGTAAAATACCAGCACAGCTCTACTCAAGTGAGTATTTTGTCAGTTTTGAGGAATCATTCATGTAAAGAGGACAATTGCTTCTGGATGAGCTAAAAGTCTCTTATACAGTACTTTTTGCCATTAATTAGAGATGACAAACACAAACACACATTTTTCTCTATATTTCTGTTTTTCCAATACATTTCCAGGACTTTTTTCTTTCTTTGTACAGGAGCCAAAGAAGATACTGAAAATACTCCCTCAGAATATGTAATTGAATAACATCGGAATATACATTAGTATTTATTTCTTTTGCCTTATGTAACTGACTAATGTGTCCCATTCCTCTGCCTGTGCCGTATTGGTGTTTCTGAATGCCGGCGCTAAGGGGAGGAATAAACATCGCCCTGGCATGGGCACTCTTCCATTACCCATAATGCATTGTGACAGTTGGAGTTTTTATTCTCTGCCTGGCGGTGTTCTCTCAGTGGGCGGAGCTTCCTCTGCCTCTTTAGCCGCGCTTCACTGATTTGCCTGCTCAAACCACTCTAGCTGTCAGTCATTAAAATGACGAAGCGCTTTTTATCAGATGCAAGGCCTGACTAATGTACTGACAGCGCTAGGAGTGTGTGTGTGTGTGTGTGTGTGTGTGTGTGTGTGTGTGTGTGTGTGTGTGTGTGTGTGGATGTGACATCATCTCCTCATGCCTCAGTCTACTCTGTACAACTCATCCAAACACACTCCTTAATTTTCGCAGTTCACAGGCAACCAAATCTACATATGGGTCAATGACAAACAAGAAAATCGTATAAAAAAACAACGACAATTCATATAAAAATACAAGCCAAGTTCTTATATTATTTTTTTTTTAATATATAAATTAAGAAACTTTAAGATAATCATAAGGGTCTACAGGGGTACCATTTGTGATGTTTTATGGTTTTCTTGTCATATGTAAACAAAATGGCTTCCTCTAAGTCAGTTACATAAATTATCAGTTTAATAAATTAAGATAATAAATTATAACATATTAATACAAAAATGTAATATATATTATTAAAATAAATGTATTATATTCATATATTTAATATCTTTTGTATAAATAAGTTTAATAAATTCATATTTTCCTAAATATTAATACAAAACCGCTTCAGTATAGTCCTCATTTTTAAGAATTGCATTTTTAATCTAGTTTTTAATGCATTCATTGATCCAGACCAAAATAAAAATGAACATCATCATTGACCCACATACAGTTTTGAATAAAACATTATCTGTCTACATCAAAGTCCCAAAACATATTTCACGCAAGTACACAAACGCTTCTAGCTACATAAACTTGATTCATGTCACTGCATTCTGATATGTGTCAGGATGCAATTAATAATGCAACAAGGGCAGAGTTTATGGGGTAATAATAAAATATGTGGTTTAATGGCACAGACATCTGAAGGAAACTTCAAATTCGTGTTTGTGTTTGCATACTTGCATACTGTATGTTTGTAGCCGATGGCTGTCAATGTCTAAGTTTCTCAGCACAGACTAAATTTGACAGAACTAAATGGAAAACGTGTGCAGGTCTGTGTAAATAAACTTTAATAGCCTGGGAGGAGAAAGGAAGAAAAATCAATCACTGTTTATTCTTTGTATTGGATATGATGTCTTTTCTACTACTCATATTGACTTGCAATTACAAAAGTCAGTCATATATTAAAATGCCTGCAAATGGCACAACAGAGAATCAAGCTCAGTGAAATAACAGCAGGGGTTAATCGAAGCTATAATCTCATCTAAAGTATGTCTACGAAGAAAAACAGTCTGATTTGCTCCCCTAAAGCAACTTACAGCTCTGAGTAGTGTGATTTTACAAGCACTTTTGCTCTGAACACATTTCCAGGCATATTCACAGCTTACCAACAGTGAGAAATCAGCGTATTCTTTATGACTTTTCAAAAAAGGCAGTATTGTCTCACACAGAGCTAAGCTATATGTCAAAGGCATTTTTATTGCCACGAGACCCCCAGATCAAGTGGTTCTTGTTATTGTGCTCAAATAAATGTGACTCAAGTACATATTTCAAGAGCCAAAAGATTTTTTTATTCATGCAAACAAATGAGAAATCATTGAAACCCTGTAGCGCTGGTGAAAAACTGTTTCATTACAGACTATAAAGCAGTGCAGCTTTATATTCGCAGCTGATGAAGTAGAACATAGATGAAAACAATCAGAGAATATATCCACTTTATCTGTGCTCGCTGAAGTGAAACACATCAGAACTCTCTCAATGCAGGACTCTTATCAGGAAAGCTGTGATTAGCAGCTCATTAACACTTGAGACAATCAACATGAGATCTGTATCAGAACGGCTGTGAATGAATGAGTGAAATATATCAGAATTTCACAATCAGGATGAGTTACCAAAAACCTAGTCAAGAACTTGTCAGGGTCATATTTTAGCACCAACATTTTACTCCCCAAAAAGCACATTTTAAACTCCAAATGATCATTACTGTAATACTTTTAAAATGTCATTGCTGCAATCTAGAATAAATAGTACTATATTATTTCAATTGCAAAGTATTTATACATCATGATTATTATTATTATTTTTTTTTTTTTTTTTTGTAGTGTATTGATGCTGGTGTAGTAAGAACTAGAAATGGGGAAGAATTTTGGGAGATAATGTGCTTAATTGTTATGAAATTAATAATAATAATAATAATAATGCAAAAAAATACATTTCTTATTTTTCTTATTGGTTTTGGAGAGAAATATAACTTTGTGGGATTCATCCAAAATTATGATGTGAAAGGAAGATTGTTGAAGAGAATTTTTATATTAGTAGTTTTTTCTTTAATATATTTGACTACTTAATGCAAGAAATTATTAGAAAGTCCTTCACACTGAATAACAACTGACATAATGTTTTGACTGCCCATGAAAGTCACAAAACCCCCTAATAGTTTCATTCATATTTTTATTTGAAAGAATTCTCTTTCATGAAATGCATGAGGGGTTTTTGTGTGTGTGAGTCACAGTGCTGAGTCACACGGCTTTAATTCCTGTTAAAAAGCTTGCATAATTCTCTCTTTATGTGTGTGTGTGTGTGTGTGTGTGTGTGTGAGTGAGTGAGTGAGTGAGTGAGAGAGTGAGAGAGAGAGAGAGAGAGAGAGAGAGAGAGAGGGTCGTACCTTCATCCTGAAAAAGGTGATGCTCGTCAGCAGGTCAACGGTTGATTTTAAATCCTGGAGTCTCTCTGGATTTCCAGCAGGGAAGTTATCCTGCAAACACAGAATAAAAATCAGATTTTATTTGATGGTGAAGATAATAGATTCAGATTACAATTGTGGCTATAGATTTGATGAATATTGATGTTTAAGAGGCAAGTGAAAAGATGGAAACCACGCATTAGATCAGTAAGATGGACTATATAATTCAATATTTTGGGATAACAGGAAAATAAGTTGGAATAACCAGTAAAACCTGTAGTTTGTACTTACACAAAGATCCTAAATAAGTACAAATTATCAAAAATTAAGATGACAGATGTGGCTAAAGACTGATTTCAGTTTATTCCATTTTTTTGATGAGTAGTTTGATGTTACCAGTTGCTAAGTTAACAGCACAATTAGGGTTCGGTATTTAGGGTTCTACACTCGCCAGATTATTACCCCAACCCCACTAAATCCCCAGTATAGGTAGATTTAGGATTAGGTGTGGGGGTGGGGTTAGGATTAGGGGGTGGGGTTAGAATTAGGCAATCAGGTAGCGACTTCAACGAGGGTTTGCCAAGAAGTCGTAATTCGCCACAACACCATTTCCAAGAACTTTGGATTCGATAAGACGTGTGCATTTCAGTTCCGCTCACTCTTTCCTGTGTGTGCATTTTAATGTGATTTTAAACCTTTCAAGAACAAGAAGACGAAAAGGATAACTCAATTCGGTACTCGCACACTGTTTTCTGTGCTCCACACACATCTGAAGCGGGCATCTGAAGCCTCTCAGATAGTGTGAGAATACTGAATTTAGTTCTCTTTCTTGTCTTCTTGCACTTATAAATACACACAAAATGATGTCAAAATGTCCACATAAACAGTCAGTTTTGTCTTAAGTGAATGTAAACAGTTGAGGAAGAAAACACGTATAACAGTATATTTGATTTGTGCGTTCAGTCTTAGTGACAGCAGCCTAATATACCTGCTGCCGTCTGGCATTAATGTTAATCAAAGAACAAAAGATTTATGCGTTTGCTAATATGTTTCTTTGTTCCTATTTTATTACTGACTCTTTACATGTTTTTAATAGTGTTTGAAATTATATTAGGTAGGCAAGCTGTTTTTACTGTGGTTCCTGTGTAAGTGTTCTTTAGGCTATTAATTTTTATTCACGGTATTTAGCTGCAGCAGAATGTTTTGCAAAAAGATAGAATAAATATATTTAACATCTAAATGTTTGACTTCCTTTTTTACCTTATTGGAGTCAAAACTGGGAATTGATAAGAAATCAGAATCGATAAGCAGAATCCGATTAGCTAAAATTCAAACAATACCCAACCCTAAACACAATACTCTAATGAGAATAAAATTTATAGCAAACATAAATATTAGGTAAAACATAAGATCAGTTTGCATGTGAGTAAGATCTGACTGAATTGCTGTTTCTTCTGAAACATTATGATAAACATCTCTAGATGGTGGATGTTTCACCTGTTAATATTTCAAATGGCCTTTTACTCTAGTTGAGGAGCTTTGGCAAAGATGGATGGTTAAAAACGTGTCAACATGAGTCATCGTCATTCACCCAGCAGCATTATGTAGCATGCACTATGCAACAATATTAATAACCGAAACGTGTTCCATCGTCATGAGCACCAATGACAAAATATATCATAATTTAGCAGCATGAGCAAAGCCCGCAACAGGCAGAGAAAATGTGTTCTTGGGCTGTAAAGCTATCAGCATGCTCGTTCTAGCATGAAGGAACACAGTATATTTACACTGAGAGAGGAAGAGGCCATGTATGTGCGGACGGTCTCGAACACAAGATGAGCTTGGAGAAAAAGAATGCAGTAGGAACCTCTGCATCTTTGCATTGTGCTCTGTCGGATTGTGCTGATGGCAGCTAAAACAAGATATAAAATGTCACTGAGTTTTGTGCCGGGATGGTTATGTAATAGTTATGACTTGGTTTTGTAAGAATGAGGAGAGACTCCTGCGGTCTGAGGTATGCTTACAGCACTTTTATCAATGCCAGAGCGTCAGATGCCACTGTAATTCTTGGCTGGTGTTTCACCACAGCTTTCTAATTATTCAGAGCGAGTAATGGAGTGCTGGAACTGTTTGTCAACAACAACTACCAAAAAACAGACTCGTGCAAATCAATTTAGGCTGTTTTCACACTTTGACTCCACATCCCTCCCTCTGCTGCCGCAGGTCTTTCCTTGCAGTATTTTTGGGTTTGAATCACAGTACGTTTGTGTGAGTACTGGCCTTAGTCTTAGCAGCAGTTGTTTTTTAGGAAATTCAGGATTTTTTTTTTTTTGTGAACAGTGAATTAACTAATGTTAAAAGGTTAACATTTCTATGTAAATATAGAAATCAATCTTAACTAAGATTAATGAGTGCTGTAAAAGTATTGTTAGTTGGTTGGATACAAATTCTATGCCATCAATATTGCTTTACAACTGCAAATAAGTACAGATTATTTTCATACTAACTGCAAACTACTTGAGTTCACATGAACTGTCCACCATACAAACTGAACTCTCAGACTCTTGCCTACTTCAAAAGCTGTACAGTGAAAAAATTGCCCTGAGCTGTCTGAAATTAAGCATCCCAGTAAAGATTCCATATAGCATCACTAAAATAACACTTTGCTTCACTCTAAAAGTCTCTATGGCCATTTGAGGTAAGGAATAAGAGCGCAGGCGCTCTTGAGTGATGTGAAAAGTCAGAAAAGGAGAGAGATGTGAACATATGGTTGGGCTTCAGGCAGGCCGGTGTGCTGGTAACAGATTGCTCAGGTAGGAGATCATTAAACTGTGTGTGTCAGCAGTGGGTCGGAATCACGAGAGAGTTTTGATCAAGAACCATCAGAACGTCGAAGAACCCTGAATTTATATTGTTTGCGGCTGTGTTGTCTTATAGTTGTGTTCAATAAACCTCAGGCAGACTTACCAGAATCAGAACCTGCTCTTTATCTTTACATGAGTTTGTTTACAAATACACTATATTGCCAAAAGTATTGGGACACTCCTCCAAATCATTGAATTCAGGTGTTCCAATCACTTCCACGGCCACAGGTGTATAAAATCAAGCACCTAGGAATGCAGACTGCTTCAAAAAACATTTGTGAAAGAATGGGTTGCTCTCAGGAGCTCAGTCAAATCAAGAGAATTCAAATAGCATGATAGGATGCCATCAGTCCATTTGTGTAATTTCCTCACTACTAAATATTCCACGGTCAACTGTTAATATACTTTAAAATATAATGTATTTATGTGATGCAAAGCGTCTGAACATTCCTACCTCTATGGCATTTCATATAGGCTAATATATTTGTTATATTATATAGCCTAAATGTTAATGTGCAGTTGACAAACTATACGTCATTAAAAAGATCTAAGACTGAAGCTTCACATTTTGACTCTTAAAATCTTATATTGACCGTAATTTCTTAATATGCTTAAAAGCATGCACATTTGGAGAAATATTGATGGATTCTCATATGTTTATGTCAATTTTCTATACAGAGGAGCAATATTTATTCAATATTTATTGTCATCACTGTGAGCGCTGGATACTGTGTTTTCAATTCATACTTGCAGCCGGAGGGCACTCTGTGCACCTTTAGTCCACAAATATCTCAGTAAAAGAAGAGGCATATCATGTGACATTCCAGGAACTAACAGAGGCTTCCAGAGATCGCTATAACATGCAGATAAACACTTTTCAAGATAATAAATACACGATTGCGACGATGTATACATGTATTGCCTCAGAATTTGCGTCTGAATAGCGCTCGCTCCGTGGGCTTGGCCGCATTAGCGGATAATGAGCTGAATCACAGGTGTCTGACATGTCTCTCTTTTCATTTAGATTACATAAACAGAGAATTTTTGTTATCGATTTGACTTACACGATTTAAAACCTGACATTTCAATGTTTCTTTAGACACAAGTCTAATTTTTTTGTGATTAGTATTTACTAAGTTACAGTTCATTTTCTGAGAACTATCAGATTGGACTTAGTTCAGAGGGAGACGACAGATCACGCATCATGTTAGTTTTCTTTATTTTACCAAAAGCACAACATTTTGTTTTTACTCTGAGTGTACACAAATAAAAGAAGATATTTCACAGATTAAAATGGTGTATAACTCTTAATTGTATGTGCAACATTGACAGAGTATTTTGAGTCTCTTTCATACTGATGAGAAAAAAGCACGGTGGTATCGCCGGCGCGACCAGCCGACCCCTGAGTGTTAATGGTATTATAAAAAAGTGGAAGCAATTGGGAACAACAGCAACTCAGCCACGAAGTGGTAGGCCACGTAAAATCACAGGCGGGGTCAGCGCATGCTGAGGCACAGAAGTCGCAACTTTCTGCAGAGTCAATAGCTACAGACCTTCAAACTTTGTGTGGCCTTCAGATTAGCTCAAGAACAGTGCGTAGAGAGCTTCATGGAATGGGTTTCCATGGCCGAGCAGCTGCATCTAAGCCTTACATCACCAAGCACAATGCAAAGTGTCGGATGCAGTGGTGTAAAGCACGCCGCCACTGGACTCTAGAGCTGTGGAGACGTGTCATGCTTCTCTGTCTGGAAATCCGATAGATGAGTCTGGGTTTGCCAGGAGAACGGTACTTGCCTGACTGCATTGTGCCAAATGTAAAGTTTGGTGGGAAGTGGGATTATGGTGTGGGGTTGTTTTTCAGGGGTTGGGCTTGGCCCCTTAGTTCCAGTGAAAGGAACTCCTAATGCTTCAGCATACCAAGACATTTTGGACAATTTCATGCTCCCAACTTTGTGGGAACAGTTTGGGGATGGCCCCTTCCTGTTCCAACATGACTGCGCACCAGTGCACAAAGCAAGGTCCATAAAGACATGGATGAGCGAGTTTGGTGTGGAGGAACTTGACTGGCCTGCACCTCAACCCAATAGAACACCTTTGGGATGAATTAGAGCAGAGACTGCGAGCCAGGCCTTCTCGTCCAACATCAGTGCCTGACCTCACAAATGCGCTTCTAGAAGAATGGTCAAAAATTCCCATAAACACATTCCTAAACCTTGTGGAAAGCCTTACCAGAAGAGTTGAACCTGTTATAGCTGCAAAGGGTGGGCCAACTCCATATTAAACCCTACGGATTAAGAATGGGATGCCATTAAAGTTCATGTGCATGTAAAGGCAGACATCCCAAAACTTTTGGCAATATAGTGTATCATAATATGTGTGAATATCCCATGTATTCAACCACATTCAGGTTCCTTTGAACTTTCTAATCATCAAAGAATCCTAGATAAAATTCCATCACAGTTTGTTTTTCCATCACAGTTTCTTTGTTTTTAGACCATGAAGTCAACAATGTCACCAAAGAAGTGTGTTTTTGGTTGTGAGTGAGGATAACTTTGCTTCCCAAAGAACCCAGCGTTAAGTAGAGCTGAGAGAGTTGTGCTCACGCATTACATCGATGCGCTTTCGACATTTGTCATTAAAAAAACCATATAAATCACCTTAAATTAACTATCAAAATAAGGATAAAGTCATGTCTCAAAGTTGCAATCAATTTTTTATTGGTTAAAATGAATGGAGAATATCTCGTGTTTTTTCGTGGCTGCTCGAGCCCTCATGGTCGGCACTTATGGTTTTATAAACAAGGCCCAGTTCGACGCTGGATTTGCAGATGGTTTGAAACTGAAAAATGGAGCGATCCCAGCGATAAAAGATAAGTAAAACTGAATCAAATGTCTGTTTTGTTGGCAGTTGGCGCTTAAGTGCATATAATGTAAACAACACGAACGTATAATGAATCAAAATTTATCCAGGGATAATGCAATGGTGTATTGTGTTTGTTTAAATACATTTGTTTAGCTGACCATCGATAGCTTCGCTACACAAAAACTGCGCATGCTTGTCATTCTTTAGCTTTGCCCACGGCACGCCTCCAGGAACTCGGCTGTTTTCGGAAAGACTCTGTACAGTGTATCTGTCTTTTATAAATCTGATAAAACTAAAGACTCTTCAGAGATATGAAGGATGCTATACTACTCTATAGGTACTCAAGATTAACATGAGATTGACAGAAACTGTGTGTGTTATGTAGGTTAGTTTAACAACCTAATTTGATTTCAGACAGATGGATAAAATAAACTGTTGCAACACACTGGGCACATGTAGTGTTGTGTGATCTATTTTTTCCACAATAAAGTTGTTGTTTTGAAAGCACATGGAACGGTGCCAGATTGAGCAGAAAGCATCTAGGGTTTTCTGGAGTTCAGTGTGATTTCAAGGCGTTTTGGTGGAGAGGAGATAAGTCTGCCTGAGGTTTATTGAACACAACTATGATGTAGACAAAACAGCCGCAAATGGTGTAAATTCATCTAATAAAGCAGAGGCGTTAAAGTGCTCTGGAGGAACAAAACCTGCCTCGGCCAAATCCACACGAGCTGTACGAGAAACCAAACTCACTTTTTCTCAGAATTTCATTACAGTCAAATCCACAGAGCACTGCAGATCCGGAGTGTATTACTGTCAGGACGTGTTGCCTGGAAGTTGACGGCCGGATAGCAGCAGGTAAAAGGCACTGAATTCCCTGGATGCCTGCCAGTAGAATGTGTGTGTGTGTGTGTGTGTGTGTGTGTGTGTGTGTGTGTATGTGTGTGTGAACTTCCTGTCAATGCTTTCTAGCTCACACACAGATATAGATGGACTGCACATCTACAAGAGAGTCACAGACTAAACTATGCGATCTGACTGCAAAAGTGTCGTTTCAGAAGAAACAAACTGTCTGACTGAGAGACATTTACCTCGTGACGTATTTAGAGAGACAATTAGAATAAAAGTAAGAAGGCCAGTGCGAGTCAAGAACAATCTTTGATTTTCTGAGCCACTTTCTCAAATCGTTGCTTTGTGCTTGTATAAATGGACCTCCTGTTCTGTGAAGAGCTCGTAAAGCGTTTGAATGTCTTTGTAAATTAAGGTAGGGGATCACTAAAAGTGATCGAGAGGTCAAATTATCTCCATGGCGATGAATAATAGATGAGTGTTTTTCTTTCTGATGTCTCTGAAATAGAAAATCCATCTGGAGCAGCCTATAGTCTGAGAGCTGTAAGTGTGCTAAGATCTCCGGCTTGACGGTTGTGCTTTAACTCACCCGATACTTGGAGAGGTCGATCCTCAGAGAGTTGTGAAGCTGATCCAAGAGTTTAACGAACTTCTCTCTCTGCAGAAAACCAAAGTCACAAAAAATAGATCAGTAATGCATCCTGTCAATCTGTTCTTTTGTTGCATTCATTCATCAATTCAATCATCAACATATCATCCATCCATTCTATCCATCCATCCATCAATTCCCAATCCATCCATTCATCCATCTATCTATCTATCTATCTATCTATCTATCTATCTATCTATCCATTCATGTCTATTTGTCTATTTGTTTGTCTATCTATCTATCTATCTATCTATCTATCTACCTACCTATCTATTCATTTGTCTATTTGTTTGTTTGTCTGTCCATTTATCTATCTATCTATCTATCTATCTATCTATCTATCTATCCATTCATGTCTATTTGTCTATTTGTTTGTCTATCTATCTATCTATCTATCTACCTACCTATCTATTCATTTGTCTATTTGTTTGTTTGTCTGTCCATTTATCTATCTATCTATCTATCTATCTATCCATTCATGTCTATTTGTCTATTTGTTTGTCTATCTGTCTATCTATCTATCTACCTACCTATCTATTCATTTGTCTATTTGTTTGTTTGTCTGTCCATCTATCTATCTATCTATCTATTCATTAATCTGTCTATTTGTCTAATGTGTTTATTTGTCTGTCTGTCTATCTATTCATTCATGTCTATTTGTCTATATGTTTGTCTATCTATCTATCTATCTATCTATCTATCTATCTATCTATCTATCTATCTATCTTTTCATTTGTCTATTTGTTTGTCTGTCCATCTATCTATATATTCTATGTATTATCTATCTATCTATCTATCTATCTATCTATTCATTAATCTGTCTATTTGTCTAATGTGTCTATTTGTTTGTCTGTCTATCTGTCTGTCAATCTATCTATCTATCTATCTATCTATCTATCTATCTATCTATCCATTCATGTCTATTTGTCTATTTGTTTGTCTATCTATCTATCTATCTATCTATCTATCTATCTATCTATCTATCTATCTATCCATTCATGTCTATTTGTCTATGTTTGTATATCTATCTATCTATCTATCTATCTATCTATCCATTCATGTCTATTTGTCTATTTGTTTGTCTCTCTATCTATCTATCTATCTATCTATCTATCTATCTATCTATCTATCTATCTATGCATTCATGTCTATTTGTCTATTTGTTTGTCTATCTATCTATTCATTTGTCTATTTGTTTGTTTGTCTGTCCATCCATCTATCTATCTATCTATCTATCTATCTATCTATCTATCTATCTATCTATCTATCTATTCATTAATCTGTCTATTTGTCTAATGTGTCTATTTGTTTGTCTGTCTATCTGTCTGTCAATCTATCTATCTATCTATCTATCTATCTATCTATCTATCTATCCATTCATGTCTATTTGTCTATTTGTTTGTCTATCTATCTATCTATCTATCCATTCATGTCTATTTGTCTATTTGTTTGTCTATCTATCTATCTATCTATCTATCTATCTATCTATCTATGCATTCATGTCTATTTGTCTATTTGTTTGTCTATCTATCTATCTATCTATCTATTCATTTGTCTATTTGTTTGTCTGTCCATCTATCTATCCATCTATCTATCTATCTATCTATCTATCTATCTATCTATCTATCTATCTATTTATCTATTCATTAATCTGTCTATTTGTCTAATGTGTTTATTTTTTTGTCTGTCTGTCTATCTATCTATTCATTCATGTCTATTTGTCTATATGTTTGTCTATCTATCTATCTATATAATCTATCTATCTATCTATCTATTCATTTGTCTATTTTTTTGTCCATCTATCTATATATTCTATGTATTATCTATCTATCTATCTATTCATTAATCTGTCTATTTGTCTAATGTGTCTATTTGTTTGTCTGTCTGTCTATCTGTCTGTCTGTCTGTCTATCTATCTATCGATCTATCGATCGAACTTCTCTCTCTGCAGAAACCCAGTCACAAAAAACAGATCAGTAATGCATCCTGTTATCAATCTGTTCATTTATTCATTCATTCATTCATTCATTCATTCATCAATTCAGTCATCAACATATCATCCTATATCATTCTATCTATCTATCTATCTATCTATCTATCTATCTATCTATCTATCTATCTATCTGTCTGTCCATCTATTCTATCTATCCATCCATCCATCCATCCATCCATCCATCCATCCACCCACCCACCCACCCACCCACCTATCTATCTATCTATCTATCTATCTATCTATCTATCTACTCATTTGTCTATTTGTTTGTTTGCCTGTCCATCTATCTATTCTATGTATTATCTATCTATCCCATGTATTATCTATCTATCTATCTATCTATCTATCTATCTATCCATCCATCCATCCATCCTATGGATTATTCATCCGTCCATCAGCAGAGAGACTGACAAACCCCAAAGTTGGATGCTGCAAATCGGTCAGAGGCCGAGATGTTGGTGGTTGCTGTTGTTGTGTGAGCGAAGTAGGCGTTGATGTTGGCAAGCAAGTTACTCATCACCGCGGGAACACCGGGACACATGTACTTGGATGAGAGACAAGAGAAATGACTGAAAGAGAGAGAGAAACAGATGTTAGATTCAGTCATAAACACACTCATGAGCAGTTTAACACCTAGAATAATGTATATTTCATATCAGATTCCTGTGAATTTACTTCCCTTGAGCAACAACATAGAAACAACAACAAAAAGTTACTCCTGAATACAGTCTGAATATGTTTCCTAAATGCCCCATAGATGACTTCTGCACTGCCCAGAAATAATATTACTGAAATACTGATTAAGGACATGATTTTTTGCAAAGTACAAACTGAAAATTTTACTAAGTAGGAGCAGTAGACATGACACACGTAAATGATTATGTGAGATATGCACATATGAAATGAACTGCATGATCCATCTTATAACGTCAGAATTAAAAGACAGCACAACACAGTTCTGCTCGTATGTCGAGCCGCAGGGAAGTGCAGGAAATTGCTCAGTAATGTCAGCCACTGTTAGAGGAGATTCATTAAAGAAAGATATAAGAGAGAAAACGAGATACTGTAGGAGAAGAAAGAAGAGAGACATCGACTAAAAATAGCAGCAGGCCTGCAGGGCTTATACACACACACACACACACACACACACACACACACACACACACACACACACACACACACACACAAGCAATACAGCATCTCACATGTGTACTGTTCTCACATACTCACTCAGATATAATACAGTACTATTTGTTTTGTTGAACATTACTCAAACAAACGGTCCATATAAACACATTTTTCTCTTTCTCCTCTTGGTATATAATCAGTTATGAATGTAAATAATTTATGTAGGCACACATGTTAAAAAAAAAGAAACAAACAACAAATATTCTAGATTGAATAACTGTCAAACGGCTCTAAACAAATGATTCAACTGGATGTTAAGCACCAAACAGACCACAAACCAGCCATTTTTTCAAGATATACACTAAATGATAGAATACAGAAATCTGTCCATCTAAAAGTTCATATTTACAAACTTGCATATGCAGATGTTGAGCACAGCCCAGTATTAATAATAATAGTAAAAATAAAATAAAATAAAATAAAATAAAACATATGATGAACTTAAACTTAAAAAAAAACTTGGCAACTAACTGAAGTAAACTGAAATTGAAGTACTAAACTTAAATGAAAATAAATTAAACCTATATAGAAACATTAAATTGAAAATTTAATAGAAATATTTAATATACAGTTTGGTTACACTTTATTTTAGGGTGTCCTTGTTACAGTGTAATTATATCTTTAAGTACTAAATAAAATTAATTAAAGGGTTAGTTCACCCAAAAATGAAAATTCTGTCATTAATTACTCACCCTCATGTCGTTCCACACCCGTAAGACCTTCGTTAATCTTCGGAACACAAATTAAATTATTTTTTATGAAATCTGATGGCTCAGTGAGGTCAGCATTGACAGCAAGTTAATTAACACTTTCAAACGCCCAGAAAGCTACACATATACTTAAAACAATTCATGTGACTTCAGTGGTTCAACCTTAATGTTACGAAGCGACGAGAATAAACAAACAAACAAAAAAAACAAAAAAACGACTTTATTCAACAATATCTAGTGATGGGTGATTTCAAAACACTGCTTCATGAAGCTTCGAAGCTTTACAAATCTGTTGTGTCGAATCAGTGGTTCGGAGCGCATATCAAACTGCCAAAGTCATGTGAACCATTGAAATTTCGAAACACTTATGACGTAACGAAGCCTCGTTTACTGAAATCACGTGACTTTGGTGCTCCGAACCACTGATTTGAAACAAAAGATTCGTAAAGCTTCGAAGTTTCATGAAGCAGTGTTTTGAAATTGCCCATCACTAGATACTGTAAAGTCGTTATTTTGTTTTTTTTGGCGCACAAAAAGTATTCTTGTCACTTCATAACTTTAAGGTTGAACCACTGTACTCACATGAACTGTTTTAAATATAACTTTAGTACCTTTCTGGACATTTGAAAGTGTAAATTAACTTGCTTTTAATGTAGGCCTCACTGAGCCATCGGATTTTATCAAAAATATCTTAATTTGTGTTCCGAAGATGAACGAAGGTCTTACGGGTGTGGAACGACATGAAGGTGTGTAATTAATGACAGAATTTTCATTTTTGGGTGAACTAACCCTTTAACAACATGTACTTACAGGGTTAGGATTAGGGTTTGGTTTAGGGTTAGTTGCAATATATTAATAAAAACTACAATAGTATATAAATAATACTAAAATAACATGTTTACTGGGGATAGAACACTATAATTCCCACTCCCTGAAGCAACACCCATTTAAACCAACACACAGATTGACGCCATACTCACTTAAACCAACTCACAGATTGAAGCCACACCCACTTAAACCAACACAGAGATTGAAGCCACACCCACTTAAACCAACCCACAGACTGAATTTTGACAGCCTTTTCTTGAATCTTAATACTTAGGATTAAAGATTTGAACAAACTCATAAGCTTGAGCAAGAATGAACACCCCTGCAAATATTAATTCTCTGTTGTTTATAGTCCGCAAGAAGAAGCCGTAGGCCGTGAATATGTGAGACCGTACATTAGTACCTGCAGACATTGATTTGGAACTCATTAGTTCTGATAGCATGACCTCTGAGCCCGAACGGCCCATCATGACACACAGGGGAATGAAAAATTATTGTGCCTCCAAGAAAAGGTGAAGAGTTATCCTTTCCTCCCTCCATATTCCCTCCTCCCTATTTCAGACATGATTGAAAGATGCTCATGGCTAAATCAGAATAAATGATATTTGATGGAGGGTGTTGACTTCCTGTTGCCTGGTAACAGCTTGCTTTCCTTTCAGCCTAAGACCATTTGCTCTTTCCTCATTTTTAAAATCCTTGTATTGCTGCTCCAGTGGTCCGCAGAGCTTCGCTGTAAATCAGAGAAATAAAACTTGCCAGCAAGTATTGACTCGTCTTCTCTCTCTATCTGCTGTCCTCTTTAACCTCTACGCACCTCTCTCCAATCCAGGTCTTAAATTCCCACGCAACATCAATCTATGATATCATCTGGTAATGAGTTACTCCTGTGATCCCCGAAAAATCTTTAAGATCTGTTTTCTTAATGGTTAGTAATCTTGGATTGTTCTAATTAAAGTTAATTAAAAAAAAAAAAAAAAAAAAAAAGATTTTCATTTTTTTTTTTTTTTTTTTCTGTTAGTGGTTCTTAAATGTCAAATCTATAGCACCAAAGCAAAATAAATTATATTTTATTTGAATTTACAGTCTGAATTGAATGCAATAATAGAGAAATTGTGCCACAAAATATTGCAAAAACACAATAAACATCCTTCTGTTGTTTTCTTTGCAGCAACAATGTCTGATTCGCAAACAAAACACTCATGTGCAGCCTCTTTTTTAAGAACTTTTTAAGTCACAAATATCTTGATCTCATAACACAAGTTATTGGTTTGAATCAGTCTAACGACTCTGAACTGAACATGAACTTAAGTCATTATTATTTTTGACTAATTCTTCTCAAAAGTAATAAAAGAATATAATTGTTAAGGCATCGTATTTGTTAAGGGTAAATCAGACTGAACCAGAATTAGGATTACGATTCATATTAGGGCTGTCAACGTTAGTGCGTTAACGCATGCGATTAATTCAAAATCCTTAACGCGTTAAAATAATTTAATGCATTTAACACAAATAAATCACTGAAGCATGTGAAATTGCATCATTAACGTAATTTACGTCTCGCAGTTAGAAGATTTTAACAGTCCATGCTGATTATATCAGAGATGGCAGAGAGACTTATTCATTCCAGTGTCTGTTTCAAACCAGCATCTCGCTAGTAAAGTTTTGATAGATGAAGATTGCAATCAAAGTAAAGACGATTGTGGTGGCGTACAGGAGTCGTACATTAAGCACGCGTGAGTCTGTTATATTGATGGGCAAACAAATCATGTATGAGCGCTCTCAACGCACTGATCGCACATTGTATTTATGCACAGACATATTTCAGTACATGCACGTTGTTTTCACACACATTCAGGATAATGTTTTGATTTGTCCTGTGTATGTTGCTGTGTACTTTAGTATATGCTGGTCAAGGCGGCTGGTTTAGGACGTTTTTTTCGGGATCTCCATGTGGTCCTGTTCAGTATCGCAACATTATCGCAAGCTCTTTGCTGTTGCACATTTTGTTTTTTTGGCGCACAAAAAGTATTCTCATCGCTTTATAATATTAAGATTGAACTATACACTGTGAATTCTGAAACATTTTTGACTGTGATTTTTTTTTTATTTTTATGGGTGCTTTGGTGTACATAAATGTATGAATTATATGGACTCATATCATTTGGTTATTTGGTGTCCTTTTGGAGTCTGCAAGTGTCCTTTTTTTGGAAAGATAACTAAATTTCCCTTGAAAAAAAAAAAAGCTGAAAAATACAGTTTTGTGAGAATCACACTTCAATCTGATGGTTTACTTTGCTGGATATAGGCAATGATGGCAAAATGGACATGTTAAACAAGATAAATTGTGTATGCTTAATTTCACGATAAGTGTGCGATTAATCGCGATTTTAATCTATTGACAGCCCTAATTCATATATGACAACATGCAGTTCAAGGTACAACATTCATAGTTTTGTTATAATAAATTATATAATAAATATAACGTATATACTTATTTTGAATAAATAAATAAAAACATAGTTTTTCGATTTTGTGGCCTTTTTGGAGATTTCTAAAAACTCCAGGTAACACTTTAGTATGGGGAATACAATTTACTGTTTATTAACTGCAAGTAAGGTAGATGTTGTAGCATTTAAGTTTAGGTATGGGTAGGATTAAGGGATGTAGAATAAGGTCATGCAGAATAAGGCATTAATATGTGCTTTATAAGTACTAATAAACAGCCAATATTCTAGTAATATGCAAGCTAATAAGCAACTAGTTAAAGGCGAGAATTGTTCCCCATACTAAAGTGTGACCAAAACTCATCTCAAATCTTCATCTCCTTCCAGAAAGCTCTCAACAGGCTCATTTGTAATGCATGTTCTGTAAACTTATGGACCAACATGCTGCTGATGGCAGAGGATTTCACCCTGAAATCATTATCCCCCCTTCAGCAATAAAAAATGCTGAATGGTAAAAAATACGGGCTGCATCTCTAATAACACCAAGAACATGTCACGTGACTTTGTTTATGATTACAGGGCCGAGGAAAGGTCATCAGGGCGAACATAAGCATCCCTGGAAACTGTGTGAGGAGCTTCAGGAAAAGGACTTCACTTTATTGAAAGGCATTAACTTTAGTAGGTTCATTAAAACACACAATTTCTCATACATAACTAGAACACTGTCTACAAGGATCACTGGTGCTGAATGATTTCCATATAGAGGTGTATAAATAAGTCTGCATCTAATCATTGATGTCAATTCCCCTGATTCAGTAAGCACCAAACACTCATTGCTGGAAGACTATCATTTATTGAATTAATCAATATCCATTATCCTAAAACAGAAACACAAATCAGCAGATGCTTTAAAAGTCAGAGATCGACCAAACAGCAGAACCTGACATCTCTCTGGATCAACAAGAAATACTCTATATGTAGGATCCAAAATTTACACTCAGCAAGTGCCAAAATGTATTTGGAGTCACTTGCCAGTAAACTTTATTTATTCATTTATTTAATGCCTGCAGCAAGGCTGTCTTCATGGCGTGAACAAAGTGAATAAGTCGCATAAAATATAAATGTTTTATATATAAAAAAAATGTAACATTTAAGATTAAAAGTTTAGTTTACCCAAAAATGAAAATAATGTAATTTACTACTCACCCTCATGTCGTTCTACACCCGTAAGGCCTTCGTTCATCTTCGGAACACAAATTAAGTTATTTTTGATGAAATCCGATGACTCAGTGAGGCCTCTATAGACAGCAATGCCACTCAACTTCTCAAAACATATTTAAATGTTCAGTGAGTTCAGTGGATCAATCTTAATATTATAAAGCGATGAGAATACTTTTTGTGCGCCAAAAAAACAAAATAACGACCTTTCAATGATATCTAGTGATGGCCGATTTCAAAACACTGTTTCGAATCTTTTGTTTCAAATCAGTGATTCGGATCGCGTGTCAAAAAGCCAAACTGCTGAAATCCTGTGACTTTAGCGCTCCGAATTCACAGATTCTAAGCAGTGTTTTGAAATCGGCCATCACTAGATACCGTTGAAAAGTCCTTATTTTGTTTTTTTTGGTGCACAAAAAGTATTCTCGTTGCTTTATAATATTAGGATTGAACCACTGAACTCACATGAACTATTTTAAATATATTTTGAGTAACTTTCTGGATCTTGAGAAGTTCAATAGCATTGCTGTTTATAGAGGCCTCACTGAGCCATCGGACTTAATCAAAAATAACTCAATTTGTGTTCCGAAGATGAACGAAGGCCTTACGGAGTGTAGAACGAGATGAAGGTGAGTAATAAATGACATTTTTGGGTGAATTAACCCTTTAATACACAACAAAAATTCTTAAAAAAAAAAAAAAAAAAAAAAAAAAAAAAAACATTCAGGTGATACTTTTTCAAATACACTAGTTAAATATATCTTTTGAGTAAAATGTCTATTTACCCTAAAAACAGGAGTTTGACAAGAAAGGCATGATGGAATAAATAAATGACCATGTGTAAATTTTTAATGATATAAATGTAATAACTTTTTTAGAAACTGCCATATTACACTTAACTGTTAAAAAGCTAATCTGACTCTTGCTGATGTCAGAGATGTGCACAATTAGAAGACAAAAAATGCCTACTAAAGAAATTGTCATGATTTGCAGTGGAAATTTGGTGCTATTATTATTATTATTTCATAATTATTTCCCCCTTAGAAATCCATGTAACACATACGTATGTGCAATATTCCTCACATTAAGTGACCCCATAGTTATGAGGACAGAAAATATATTTTTCAATAAAAATAATGCAAAAATAACAAATTTTTATGGCCAGTAATTTATCTCAATTCACCCACCGTTGGGAGGTGTGGAGAAAAAATTAATTCTAGGCCCTGCTTTAAAGTCTGTTTAAAATGTGCAAAGCAGGGCAAAGATATATTGTTTGTATGCAATATGAAATTACAATATCAAGTTAGAGCTTCTTTATGTATTAAAATCATTTAAACTGGACCTGTCAGCGTTTAGAGGCTTTGCTGAAACATGAGGTGAATAACTGCAATGGCTAAGTCAAACACGACACACTTTAAGACTACTTTCAAAAGCCAGAGAGACCAATTGTTTTTTTCTGCTCAAATCTGAACTTTTTGTAAGGTTGTTACATTACCTATTAAATGTGGCCAATATCAGTAAACTACAGTAATAAATGCGAGAAAAACTGTTGAGTCTAACTGCATGTCAATCATATATGCTTAAACCTCCCTACACTCTCAAACTTCTTATATATTTGGACTGTAAATACACAACTGTTTAAAAGTTTGTGGTTTGTAAGGTTTTTTTTAAGAAATTAATACTTTTATTCAGCAAGCACAAATTGATCAAAAGTGACAGTAGAGACATTTATAATGTTTACAAAGAATTTTTTATTTCAAATAAATCTTTTAATCTTTCTATTCATTAAAGAATCCAGAAAAAAAAAAAAAATGTATCATGGTTTTCAAAAAAATATGAAGCAGCACAACTTTTTTTCAACACTGATAGTCTTGAGCAGCAAATCAGCATATTAGAATGATTTCTGAAGGATAATGTGGCACTGAAGACTGGAGTAATGAAGCTGAAAATTCAGTTTTGCATCACAGGAATAAATTACATTTTAAAGGGGTCATGACATGAGAAATTAAATTTGCCTTGATCTTTTGAGATATAAGAGGTCTTTGCACCATTAAAGTTTCATAGCTTAAAATGTTCTCTTCATTATAAACAAAGCATTTATTTAATCAAGCTATAAAAAAATGACTCCTTTTGATATTGCGGAATCTGTGATGTCACACGGGCAAATACATTGCATATGACTGCCTACAGAGCAAGACACTGACAAATAGTTATACACATGGCCTAAAATTAACACTTGCGAAGTGCCAAATTTAAGTAAAAATCAGTGCTGGCAAGAATATGAAACTGTGTCAGTCGCCAGATGGTCGGTAACATTTTTATGAATTCTAACAATGCAATGTTATGATAACATGAACGTGAACAAACGTGTACAAACCAACCTGGTCTCATCGGGTAGGTTTAGGTGTAGTGCTGGTGGTACGTTATTTTAAAAAATAATGGAGCACTACACTTTTAGCGCCACTCACCCGGCAAAAAACTGCGGTGATTCGTATAAAAACCAATGTCATAAAAACGTACCATATTCACGTTCACATTGAAACTGCAGTGATATGTACGTAATGGTACGTATTTTGTGACTCGTGAAAACGTTCCCACAGAAAAACTTCATTAACGTTTTAAGTAAACCTAAAGGAACATATTTAAAAAAAAAAAAAAAAAAAAAATCCATGTCATGACCCCATTAAAATATATTCAAATAGAACAGTTATTTTACACGATATTAACTAGGGATGGACCGTTATGATTTTTTGGGGGCGATACCGATACCGATTTTAACAAACAATTATTGGCCAATACCGATACCAATATTTGTCACTTCCTCTCTTATTTGAAATTTTGTCTTCAAAATAGATAGTATTTTAATCATGTTTTAAATAAGCAAAGTTCAAAAACACCTGCATTTAAAATATACTAGCAGGTTTATTGCTGCATCCTCAAATAATTTTTAATGAACATGGATTGGATCCATTTAACATTCAGCATACCTACATAAAGACAACAGAACAAAGATACATTTGAAATAAACAGTGCTTTTCAGGTAGGTTTAATAGTTTTCAGATACAGAAATAAAGTAAACAAATGTAAAATAGCACTGCATATTCTTCACTGTATAAATTAAATACATATTAATCCTTCTTTATTGTAACAGACTTTATTGTGATTAATCTTCGAATTTGTTTTTGTATACATTTTAATATTTTTTGTAAGTTTAAATATGTATGAGATCTGCACTATCTCCTTTACTAAGGCAGGACTCTTATTTTGCTGGGTGTTCTAGTCTACGGACTGACAAGGAGTGCACACAGTTCTTCAGAGTTATTTTGAAGATTTAAAGTTTGTCCATTTATTAAGCATCCCCTGAAAAGGCATAAGATCTCTATGTATTTGTTTACTGTTGTAATAAGTGTTTTGAGTAATTCGCTGTATGTTGATGATAATGCAGTGGAGAGAGAGAGAGTTTAATGCGCACTTCTTGTGCTCTGTAATGTTTAGCTTTTGTGGTGATTTGTTTGGAGTGAAAACGGACGCAATAAACTTAATAAAACATTAGTAAAGTTTTGGTCATCATTCAGATGGGGTCCGCTACACTTATGAAAGTTACAAAAGTTATTTAGTCAAGAATAGTATTTGCTATTTGATTAACTTTTAAGCACAGACAGCAGCGCCAGGATTACACCTTTTTCCTGCTAAAGCCGATATGCTGATGGTTGTAAACTGAGCAAAAATTGGCCAATAAATATCAGCGAGCGATACATCGGTGCATCCCTAGTAATAACATTTCAGAATATTACTATTTTTACTGTATTTTAATAAAATAAATGCATCCTTGGGGAGCATAAGAGACTACTTTCAAAAACATGAAAAAATCTTACCGACACTAAACTTTTAAACGGTGTGTACATGCAAACAATTATGACGAAAGCAACAGGGATTCATACGCGATTTTCTTGTCTCTTAAACTGTAATGCTATAAGGCACCAAACCCAGTTAAAACAAAAATGAGAGTGAGAGAGAGCATGAGACAGAGAGAGAGAGGGGACATAAACTTCAGATGCAATTATGAGAGTAAGGGCCCTCAGAGCAGAGTGGATACACATTAGGGGCCCAAATTTATTACAGTGTTCCAAACAGCCAACAGAGAAAGAAAGAGAAAGCATATGCTAAGGTGAGAGGTTTTCATTGGGAGCCTGAGCATTTCTGGTAAACAGTGTGATTTATAAAGCTATCGTGTGCATGTATGACCGTAAGTCATTGACAGACTGATCCAACACGAAACAAGCCTTTCATAAATTTCTGTTGAAGCACAATCAGCACCAGTCATGAAAAATGCCAAGCGTCATCTTTCAAAAGCACTAAAGCCAGACAAAATAAATACAGCAAATACAAGCATGCGCTATTGGCTGCTTTCTGTTAAATACAATCCAATGTATCACTTGTCAGACTTATTATTCAGTAAAAGACACTTAATATTTAGTAAAAATATTGATTTGACTACACTGACACTATTGGATGAGAACAAAACTTAAATAATAAAATATAATAGAGAACAGAACTGAACTGAGCTGAATAAATCCACTATTGTCTTATATTGAGAAGCTTTATAGCTGAATAAAATTTGTATCATAACTGTTTCATAATTGATGAACTTTTCAGTTATTGAACTGAACCAACAATAAACTAACTATCTAATGTCTTTTGGAGCTGCAGAATTTGAAATTGTCTCATATTTGATGAAGTCTGCATCATTGATTTTTTAAATTCCTATTTATTACTGTGAAGCTGCTTTGAAACAATCAGTATTGTACTATATAAATAAAGATGACTTGACTTGACTGACTCACAATCTCCAAAAAACAAATGAAGCATCAGAAGCTGAAAGGGTTCTTCACTCACGTCATGGCCTGGTAGATGGACTCCACACCAAAACGCATGGCAAACTCATCCACAATCTCCTGCGATACGTCGTCAAAGTAAACCTTCCAGGCATCGTCGCCTTTGACTTCTGGGATCTTCACGACTCCACTGTTCTTCACCTCCGTCAGGTAATGGAAGAGATTCTGCACAGGAACATAAGACTCATTAAGAGCCGTGTTATTTCAAGAGATAAACAGAAACTGGAAACCCGTTTAGGGGCCAGGAACCGTGCAGGGCATTCTAAGTGCATGAACTGCAAAAGCACTGATATGGAATGGATGTCGAGAAACATCAACAGCACAGCCAACTTGGAAAGGTCAACATTTCGGGGTGCCAACCTACTGTCATCACACCGAGAAAAATGCCACAACACCGTACAGCCGATGGTGGTATAAAACCAGCAAGACATGGGCCAGAATCTACACAAACACGTGTAGCTAGAAGGGTTTGCGTTCATAAGATAGTTGGATGAAAAGCAATTCATAATGCAGGACAAATATGTGTTTTGACAGATCTTTAACTTAACAATATGTTGGGTATACGTTTCGCAAAAATTAACTACTGGTGTTAATGTGGCACCAAGGTCCATAACAATGTTGTAAAAGTTAATAGACTAAATAATATAATATAATTAGGGATGCACTGATACCATTTTTTCCAGAACTCAGTCGATACAGATACTTTCATTTTTGGTACTTGCCGATACCGATACCTGTATTTTCATTGCATTTGTAACTTTTAAATATATTATGTAGAGAAATCAAAAGAATATGAATCATATTCATTGGTTTAATTTGTTTAGCAATGATATATTTTCTTCAGTTATTTTTATGCTTAATTATGCCTGTTAAAATGTATTGTACAAGCTTCTGTTACTTTCACTGTTCATTCTATTGCTCTATCATATTTGATCTTTCATTTAATAGCACATGGCATATTTAGAGGTGCTTCAGCAGTGCTTAATAGAACAAAGATACAAATGATTTTGTTATTGCTGCTTCCACTGATGTCTGGCATCAGTGTGTATTTTATAAACTCTAAATGTATTGTTTTACTGGTGCTTATACGCATTTAAATGTCTGAAACCTTAAAAAAAAAAAAAAAAAAAAAAAACACATTACAGTTGTAATATATAACAAGCGCTGAGCGCGTCCGTCTCACAGCCAAAGCGCGAAAGCACCGATTGAATCTGGCAGTTATGTGACGTCGCTGAACGTTCTAAATCCCATATGTGAGACCGTACTCCCAGGGGCACAGAAATGAAAATCCCATATGTGGGACCGTGCCGCTCAAAAGGTTAAAGTTACAAAAGTCATTTAGTCAAGAGCAGTGAGTGATTTCTTTGTCCTTTGTTGTTTGATTAACATTAAAGGTGACAAACATACGACCCGAGGGCCGAATACGGCCCACAAAGGTGTCCAATCCGGCCCGGGGAATGATTTAAACAATAATAAAAGACAGTTATGCATGGTCCACCAGCCATAAATCTGAATGGTTATTAGTTTTATTTTGGCCAGTATCTATTCTGGACTTGCAAACAAACCGCTTTGCAATCATTTCCCAAACTGTAATTTGCATGGAAGTATTACAAAGTCTGTAAACAGGACGTTAACACAGCCACATGCTGAATACAGACACAAAGAGAAGAACACAGCCACGCCAGCAGAGCGAATACTGTACCAGGCCAAGCTCACTGTTTGTGAAATATAGGAAGAAAATTATAAATATTGAATTGGGTTTTATATGAATGTAACTTAGAAGGTAACCGTCTTCAGAAAAATTTCGATCTCTGTATAAGCAGCCTGTTTTATAAGCGCAGCGCTGCTACAGTGGTAACCAAGGAAACGCTATATCGCTGTTGTTCCACAAGCGCCACCTACTGTCAGAGAGTGAATTTGCATTTTCATGTGGTCCGTCTGCTATTTTTGTTTTCTGCATGTCTTAAGTAGCATAATTTCACAAAGCTATAAAGTCAGACCATGCTGTTTTTTTCTGTAAATCTTTAAATTATACAATCTAATTTAAATCAAAAACAACTGCTCATGCTCAAAATGCAGTGGTGCCTGTATACCAAATGTCTACACATATTTTTTGTTTAAGGCCAGTTTGGCCTGTTATAGAACAAATAAACAACAAATAAAATAAAAAAAAAATAAAAAAAGTAAAATAATAAAAATAAAAAAATAAAAATTGGCAACCGGTATCAAATTTGCTCCATAAAAATGGAATTGGCCATAATTTTTTTTTTTTTAAAAATCAATAATAAAAAAATATTCAATAAAACATTATTTTAAAAAAGTATTTTCGCAGTAAAAACAAATGCAGTTTTCAAAGAGCAGTGTGTTTTTTTCTTGCAAATTAATGTGTAGTTTGTATGGTTAATATTGTAATATGTAACTGTCAGCTCACTGGTTTAAAAGAAAAAAAATTCAGCCCACACAATTTTTTTCCCATCCGGCCCTCAACCTAAAATGAGTTTGACACCCCTGACTTAAAACATTACCAACTATGTTTACTATGATACTCGCAAAGATGGCCGTTTTTACATAATTTTGTGTGAATGTCAGTTCTAGCGCAAGACGACGTGAAAGAGAATTCAATACAGTATTCAAACTCTGTCTAGAAGGGACTTTCTGGCCGTGCACTTCGGATGTTTGTGCACAGTAAACTTCTGGTCCTGTAATAACGTAGGAAACCACTCATTATACATAAATCACATAACAATTCAAGTTTTTACTTACATAAACGATTTAGTTTTAATCCAAATGACACATGTGTGCTGGTTGAATGATCAGCAATTAAGAGCATGCAACAGATGTGTGCTCTCTCTCTCTGCCTTGTTTTACTTTATTTGCTATTGACATATCTGATCGAACTACAAAATTTCCAGCGATGTTTGTGAAAAAGGGATGTGGGCTTGACAAGCTTGCACGTCTGTTTCACTGCGAGCTCAATCCACTCCGCGTTTCGCTTATCAGGTCGTGCACACCAGCTATATAGGCGTAAATATTTCATTTGTTTAACATTCTACTAATTCGATACATTTACTTCATAGACATCCATTCTGCTCTCTATTTGCTCCTTAGTCTGTGTTTCTTTGTCACAAGCACTGTACTGTACATGCTGCGTGGTATCGGTTGTTGGTATTGGAGTATTTTAATAGTACGAGTACGAGTGCATCCCTAAATATAATATAATATAATATAATACAAAACAAGACGATCTTAATGAAGAACATGATTTTTTGAAGAGTGTTTTGTAAAATGCAGTTTACATATACCTCGTGTAAACATGTGTACTGCCCATGAGGCGGAGCCACCTTCTCTTCCCCTTTCATCTCAACGCTGATCTTCAGCCTGATGGCCCCTGACACCATTGACTTATCTGTCCGCTTCTCTGCAGAGAGAGATGACAACAAGAGCAAGAAAGGTGAATTGAGCATGTGAACAGAAGATAGAAAAGACAAGAAGAAACAGAAATAAGATGAGTTAAAGATACTGAAGAGTGTTGGAGCTGCAGTATGTCCCTCCTCTCTGACCCTGTCAATAACACATGTGTAACACAGCTGATCTCAGAACAGTGACCTGCAGACAGACACACACTGAATCTTATCAGCTTATGGCCATGTTCAAATACAAATCTGACCCCAGACTGCATGCATTAACTCTTTCCCCGCCATTGACAGAATTTTCCAGCTTTTCGTGTTTTTACTGTTATAAGGTAGGGGGCGCTATTATGCATCTTCTGAAAGAGTACAGAATCTCTGGATCAAAACACAGGGAAAAAAGAAGCAGAAACAAGCGATAAAAGCATTGCTTATGCAAGTGCTTTTTTATGAAACTTACCCACATAAAAGTGTTGATAAAAAAAATACATGAAGCTAGAATAAAATGATTTGTTGTTGTTGTTGTTTAAAAGCAGAGGCTCTTTTCTTTCTTTTGACATACTGCATGTTCAGATATTCATATAACAAAATATTCTGGGGTTTTGTGAAGCTTTGTGAAAATGATCAAAAACGCAATAAAGTAAACAGTGCACGTTAATTTCATGTTGACTTTAAATTTGTTATTCGACAGCTGCTTTTAAAATAATAAATGTAAAACGCCACTTTGCAGATAAGACTCCTCACATCTTGTTTTGTAGACGTCACCTAATTGCTCTAACTGAAGCCTGGTCTGTGGCCGCAGTGGTAAGACAAACTCCCATCTGGATCTTTCTCACATCTCGATGTGGACAGATGGAGAAGGACTGCACAAATATCAGTGGTTCTGTTTAGTGCGAGTCACAGCTCTAAAAACGCACGCTTCTGCACCAAGCCAAGGAAAACAATCCAACACACAAACCATGAACAAAAGCAGAAATTATTCTCTGTGGAACAATGAGGCCATCTGTACAAGAGCAAAACTGAAGAAAAATGTTCAACTTTCCTTGAAAAAAGGACAGTTCATCATAAGCGAAGCTAGAAGACCTGAAATAAAGTACAGGATGAACTTCTTTTATGGTGCGTCTTTGTAAAAATTGTCACTATGGATAAATCTCACAAAGTAATGCTGAGAGGATCACATTTCACCCTAAAATCAAAAGATTATACTATATTTAAAATCTGTTAAAAAAACAAAACAACAACTAATTATCACTAATTACATATCCAGAAAATAAATAATAAACTCATTCATTTATTCATTCATTCATTAATGGAAAACAAAAGGGTTTTTTTGACAACAAAACATTTCAATATAAAAAAACTCTCAATTTTAATATGAAAAACCCTCAATAAAAATTCTCAATAAATAAATAAATTATTATTATTATTATTATTATTATTATTAATTCATTTATTTATTTCTAGGGTAAAATATGACCTGAAGAGAAAAGGATATATATATTATTTTGGGAAGAAAAATACAAGTCATAAAGGTTTAGATTGACATGTGGGCGAGTAAAGGATGAATGTTTTTTGTTTGTTTGTTTGTTTGTTTGTTTGTTTGTTTGTTTTTTGTAAATGATTCCTTTAAATTTTGGTGAGATCTTTGATTGATGCGGCCCATAACATACCAAGATTATACCAGACGTCCATCTCCCCGCTCAGCATCCGCACCTCGATGATAGTCTGACCCAGAAAGTCATCAGATTCCTTCTTAAAGTGCTGCTTCACTCTGGACTTTATGTCGTCGTCTTCATCCCACACACGAACTTTTATACGGTCTGTGGCGTTATGACATTCACTGAGAATGAGAGAGAAAGGAGTGTTAGAACCATTTCTCCTACAATTTCATAGGAGAAATAAAAACAGACACTAATGAAACAATTATTGACAGAGTCTAGAGCTAAAAACTGAATATGGAGAGCAGCTCATATCATTTGATGAGAAATGTTTGAGCTCAAACTGAGATCTTTTGATTGCATTCATTTGGTATCTTGAGAAATCTGAGCATAGATTGAAATGTTGAGATCTCTTCTGAAACATGTTTTTTTATTTTCTTTTTTCAGAATCTGAGAACCAGGAGACTTAAAAATCTCCATTTGCTCACCATAAAATACCATTGCTTTCTAAGAAAAACTCCAATACTAAAGAGATCTCATTTGTGATTTTTCTTTCTCTAGACAAAACACTATTGACGTTATTTAAGAGTCAATTTACCTTTGAGGACGTCCCCAAAGGGAAGTCTTTTGTTATTTAGCTGACATCAAGGGACAGTTTTGTCCCTAAAGTATAGCCAAGAAAATTCACACACACACGCTGCCAGAAGAGTCGCGAGCTGCTTGCCGAACTGCTTTTAAAGGTCATATGCTCCACTGAATCTCCAAACAGGGCACTTAGCCTCCTGTGGTCCATCTCCATGCCTCTCTCTCCGGTGGAGGGGTGAAGTGAGAGAGAGACGGGCTCACAGACAGACGTTATGCCTGCAGACAGCCGCTCCACAGATGCAGTCAACACACCACAGCCTCACAGCACTACAGAACACAGCACAGCCCCGATACACATCCAATCACATCAAATCTTACTGAATGACAAAATCCTAAGGAGAAAATATAAATATCATAATATTACAAGAACGGTTAGATTTGTAAAATGATCGCTGTGAGGACCAGACAAATCCTGACACCACTGCTTTATATGAAAGAATCAGGTCTGATCGTTTACTTGTCCTCTTAATCAGTTCATTCAGATGACATGGAAAAAGTTCAGAAGTTTGGGGTCAGTAAGTAAGGGGTCAGTAAGAGTCAGTTCTTTTTAAAGAAATTAATACCTTAATTTAGGATGCATAATTTAATCAAAAGTGACAGGAAAGACTTTTATAAAGTTACAAAAAGATTTCTATTTCAAATAAATGCTGTTATTTTGAACCTTCTATTCATCAAGAAATCTGAGAAAAAAAAATGTCAGTAAGATTTTTTAAAGAAATTAATACTATTTTGTAAAGAAGCATTAAAAGAACTTTCTATTCATCAAAAAATCCTGAAAAAAAAATATATCCTGGTTTCCACAAAAATATTAAGCAGCACTGTTTTCAACTTTACTTTCAACGATAATAATAAAAAATGTTTCTTGAGCAGCAAATCAGCATATGAGACTGATTTCTAAAGGATCATGTGACACTGGAGACTGGAGTAATGATGCTGAAAATTCAGCTTTGCATCACAGGAACAAATCGCATTTTAAAATATATTCACATAGAAAACAGTTATTTTAAATTGTAATAATATTTCACAATACTACTGTTTTTATTGCATTTTTATCAAATAAATGCAGCTTTGGTAAGCAGAAGAGACATCTTTTAAAACTAAAGAAAAATATCAACCCTAAACTTTTAAAAAACACCTTTTGAAAAGTCAAAGACAGTGTTGTGGTGAAACAGATGTCTCTTCACAAGAACAAATGACCATAAGAAATTATAAATAGATTCAAACTGGGCAGGTAAAAGCAGATTAAAAATTTCACAGAAGCACAAAGATTAAAGGGTTAGTTCACCCAAAAATGAAAATTCTGTCATTAATTACTCACCCTCATGTCTTTCCACACCCATTAGACCTTTGTTCATCTTCGGAACACAAATTAAGATATTTTTGATAAAATCCGATGGCTCAGTGAAGCCTCCATTGACAGCAAGTTAATTTACACTTTCAATGCCCAGAAAGGTACTAAAGACATATTTAAAACAGTCCATGTGACTACAGTGGTTCAACCTTAATTTTATGAAGCGACGAGAATACTTTCTGTGCGGCAAAAAAACTAAATAATGACTTTATTCGACTTTTAACGTCCTCTCTTCCGTATCAGTCTCCAACGTGCGTTCACAAGAGCACCACAACACATGCGTGTGGTGATGCGAGATACATGTGTCATCTGAATTATCCAAACTTTCAAGCTGTAGCATGACAATATCACAATCGATGCAGCACACGCTCTCCTGTTCAGCAGGCATCTCTTGGCACTGATGACATCTACACCACCAGCTCTCCATTGCTCTCTGTCTTTCAGAAGCTTGTGGCTGTGGTTGTGTTGCAGCCTCTTCCATCTCTTTTAGTTTGTTTTCTGTATATTCTGGTTCGAATAAGCAAGGTTGTGCAAAAAAATGCAATTTATTCTCTGTGTCGAAATCTGCAGACATAGTTATAAACTGTTTTATGTTGAGCGTGCATCTTCCTCTGTTTGTAAACACAGCCCTGCCTTTCTGGGTCATATGTCAGAACGCCAGCTCCGCATGCGTCGTGGTGCTCTCGTGAACGCACGTCAGAGACTGAAACGGAAGAGAGGAAATTGTTAAATAAAGTCATAATTTTGTTTTTTGGCGCACAAAAAGTATTCTTGTCACTTCATAACATCAAGGTTGAACCACTGTAGTCACATGTACTGTTTTAAATATGTCTTTACTACCTTGCTGGGCATTGAAAGTGTAAATTAACTTGCTGTGAATGCAGGCCTCACTGAGCCATCGGATTTTATCAAAAATATCTTAATTTGTGTTCTGAAAATGAACGAAGGTCTTACGGGTGTGGAACGACATGAGGGTGAGAATTTTCATTTTTGGGTGAACTAACCCTTTAAAGCCCTGATCTGCACAATTTGCACACTGTAATATGACAGTGACATACTGTATTGAGTATAAAAGAAAGTCTTTTTTGTTTTGCTATAGAAATATAAAAATTCTCTCAAAATCCCCAAGTGTGTAGCAATGAAGCACCTACTCCACCACAATGTGTCCTCATTAACAGTCTCTGCAGCTAAATCTGAAATGTATACATTTTATAAATTAGAGAAATGAGCCCAGTTTCACTTGAAAGCACTAGAAAGTTTTAGTTTAAAGCTAATCCAGAAAGTGTGCTAATATGCAAATGAGACTAGCCATACGGTGCCACTTTGCAGTGGATGAGCTTCTAATGAGAACTGAATCAACCTCACAACATCGATTTACTTCTATCTGCCATCATGTTTTATGGCACATGCCGCACACAAAAACGCTAGGACTTCTTGGAGGAAAAAACGTGGGTTTAGAAGAGAAAATACACCACAAGAGAAGCTTTCTCTTAAGTCCAGAGAAATATAAAGTGACTCTTCATCAGCAGTTATAAAAAACATACTGTGAAGACTGTTTGATTAATTTAATCTGCAATTATGGCACCGAAAGACTATCAAAATGAGAAAACAAATAAAAGGTCTTCCACTACCTCTCAAATGCTTTTCTCTCATTGAAAAAGTTTAAACAGGTGAGGAGAACTGAGAATTCATCTCATAATAAGCATTTCCCCATAATCCTGCATAAATCCTTCCAAATCCACCGATCCAGCATCTTCTGAAGCCCTGGAGTCTCTCATCACCCTACAGAACTGAGATATTTATCATGAGATTTAGACGAAGAAAGCACACACTGAAAGCGACAGAGCATTTTCCCACACACTCTCTCATTCTTATAGTGCTGAAAATCCACATCTTACTGTCTTTGGAAGGGTGAACTGACTAAAAACAGGGTTCAAAATTAGCAAGCACCAAATGTGTGTACAAACAGGCTTTGGCAAGACATAAAAGAAGCTGGCCATTTGGCCAGATTCCTCAGAAAAGTGTAAACACTGTGACTCTTTCAAAAGATTGCTCTATTTGTTTGAGCATCCTGACCAATGGACACAGCATTACTGACTCAACCAATAGCAGAGTTTGATGTGGAACTATGTGTTTATTCAACCAATGGAAGAAGGAGGACATGTTCTAAAATAGCGCATTGGTGTCCGCCCACTTTTTAGTGGCGTTGGTTCCACAAGTATTTTACCCATAGGAATTTTAAAATGTCTTCGTTAAAGCATTATATGCCATTAACCAAACCAACCAGCTACGAGGTGAATCACAACATTACAAACTTTGATTTGAAGCAAAAAAAAGTTCAAGGAAAACAACTTGGAGAGCTACTTGCTGTAAGGACCTTGTGAAGTAATCCCAGGTGGTGCTCTTTGGTTGGGTTTCAAACATATGTTTTTAGAAAAAAGGTCCAAGGCAATTCTTCCAGTCCAAAAAAGTAAAAAAAAAAAAATTTTCTTAGCAAAAAAAGAATTTGAAAAAAAAAAGCTCTTTTGACCTGATTTGCTGCCTGTCCCTCTCTGATTGGTGGAATTTTCTGCACAGCATTATGGGTAATGTAATTTTTCACCACGAATTCCATTATTAAACATGATTATTTTAAAAATAAGTTGAAATAATGTGAACAGATGGCTTCAAGAAAAGCGTATATCATCAAGTAACGACCTCATAGCTCACAAAAGGTCTGTAAGTTATTGTTAAAAATCAATTTCCCTATGGAGAAAGTCAACGGAGTTTTTTAATTACAGAACCTGACTGTTGCACTCTATAAAGACACTTGAGGCTGTGTTTTATTATGAATACAGTCATGACTGAAGGGGTTACAGGCCCTTTGCTGCTTGTTGTGTCTAACAGCACCCTTTAGATGTAACTATATTCACAATACAGCCCAGCCTCTCATACATTATTGCTCAAGTAAGTCACAGACAGTAATTACCTGTCATATTTCTCATTTTTCATACCAGTGCAAAGTCGACCACACACACTGTACAACAGCATGAGAGTGTGATCTCTACTTTAATATTCACTGTAGCTGTGTATGTCTCTCTCTCTTTCTCTGAACTGTTTTTACTCAGTTTCAGCTCTATATTCTTACAACACTTTTCTCACACTTTACTTTTTTCTTCTTTTTTTTTTTTTGTACACCAGGGGTGTCAAAAACACTTCCTAGGGGCCAGTCAAAGCCTATGGAGGAGCTCAATTCGACCCACAGGATGATTAAAAGTTACAAGTAAAAATATAATATAATTTTTAGAGAGAGAGAGAGAGAGAGAGAGAGAGAGAGAGAGAGAGAGAGAGATAGATAGATAGATAGATAGATAGATAGATAGATCCAAAAAAGGGGTTTGATACCACTGTTTTCGGTCACTCTCATTTTCTCTTTCTAAACGGCTTAACTGCTCATCTTTCATTTCATCATCTTCTTGCTACTTGGTTTGTGGCTCACATGGGACTTTTAACGATCGGTGCAGAAAGCTGTGGGGGCAGGGAAGGGTGAACAAGGGGTTGACCAAACCCTTTAGAAAGGTTTCCTAAAGAAGCTTTCATACCACCATCAACATAAACTTCTCATAATGCTTATAGGCCATCTCCTCAAGCTCCCTGGGACTGTCAGATTTTGACTTGTCACAACACGCGTGCACTGGCCAGTCATGTAGCCTTTAGAATCAGTGCATAACTTCCTCTTTAAATGCATGACATCAGTGGAGGAAGTAAAGCGTGCATTACTCAGAGGGGATTTATGATGGTACATCACTCTCAGAGCAGCCATCAACACCCATTAACATTGTCATACAGTACATAAGAGTGGTTTGGGTGAAATGACCATGAAACACCCCTAATGGATCCCACCCAACAACATTACACAATCAGAAACATATCTACTGGTGTTTGCTACTCATAATTAGCCTTTAAACAGTGATTTAAACAAATGCATAACTACGGATGTCAAAAGTACTAGCCAATATATATACAAAAAATAAAAGTTTAAAAAACATTAGACGACCGTCCAACTAAAATGTCCTCTTTTTTGTGGTAACGTTTTGAGAATGTTATTAAAGACAAGGTTAAATAGAATAGTTTTTTTGTTAAATTAATTTAACTTGATAAATAAAGGAATATATGTGGCATCATGAATCATGAAACTTTACTGGACCAAGGACTGATGAAAAACTAAGAACCTAGCAACAACCAAGAACTCCCTAGCAACCACCTAGAGGCACATTTAAAGCCATATATGAACATCTAGTCTAGAATGCTGTTTACAAAGACGATTTGAAATATGCCCTATATAGCCACTGTGTAAAAACATGCAAACATGCATATGAGAGAGATCTGTGTGGCCTTTAGCATTTAGAACAATCCATTAAAGTTCACTAACCCTCCTCCAGAGGTGGAGGCTGACGATTCTCTCAGGATTAAGATCGCAAACTCGGATTGAAATGGAAAATTAAAGTGGGCGATGAGGATTAGGGGTCGTATAAGACAACAACACATACGACATACAAGCTGTAACTCTAATCACTGTCTTTAATAATCCAGTAATCCTCCCTCATGGCAACAACACATCCACACATTCAAGCTAAAGTTCAATACAACAGCAAGGAAAAGCAGATCACTCCAGCGCTGATATCTGCCGACGGGATTCAGCGGTTTAATATTCAAGGCATCAGCTGTGTTCTCTCATATGTACTACAGGCCAAAAGATTGGAGTTACTTGGTTTCACTTGGTTCACCGTATTTGTCCTGTTTGCTCACCATATGGTATGAAATTGGCCTGGGCGATAAACAGTAGATAAAGTAAATTGGAGAAATGCAAAAAATACATGGCAGGATGCAGAGTAGTAGTATACAGTATTTTATCCAACAATGTGACTGCCACACAGTTATTCAACATATTGTTTTACTGAATTTTCAGTAAAAATAGTTATATTGTGATATACCATTATAGTCATATAAAATTGATTTTTGTGCAAAACAGAAAAACTTTAAAGAACTGGCTCCCTTTCAATTGATAGATCAATCAATTTCAATTCACCCATCCATCCAGCACATCCCAGGGCCCAGTTTATGGCCGGGCCCCTCTCTGTCTGTAACAACTGACAAAGGTTTGCTACATTTTGATTGAATCTTGGTGGACTAACACAAACAAACTGTCCAACGCCATCAAATAAAGATGCTAGGACAACAGCCAGAAACCTCTTAGAGGGCAAGAAAAAGACCTCTTGTACCAAGCCTGGGAAGGACAGGACTTCGCATTGGTCCACATGCAGTTTCTGCCCTTCCTCAGGACCTCCATATGCAGCAGCAGTGGCTGAAACAAAGGGAGGCCACAATGATCCATCCATATCCATTCATAATTATGTTTGGAAACCTTAAAACTGATGTAAACTACACACATCCATTTCATACTTATTCAGAGAAATAAGTATTCTCTGACAGCTGTTTGTTGTGCAACATCGGACACAAATTCAGCTGTTAATGTATAAATGAATGAATGCATGACAGTTCAAGTTTCCATTTTGTGTGGACTTTATTTGTTTAGAATATTGCCAAAGGCATTTTGGTGGTGGTTTGGAAAGTGAGAAATTCCTTGGTAAATCTTTAAAAGCACTTTAAAGACATCTAACTGTGTGCTTTAGGCAAATGAGTTCCACAGGGGAAAGTAGTGTTTGGGTCTCCTCTGATGCCAGCAGCCAATCACAGCACTGGAATGGAGAAGTGCCAAATTGCAATCCCTTCCTCATCAGAATGGGATAAAGGTACCCTTTCAACAGACACTCCTTGTTCTGGGTCTCAGTCCTGCAAAGGTGAGAGAGTAACAGATATATTCAAGTTCTGAGTCTCTCATCTGGTGGGACAACAACAGATACATTTAAGTTCTGAGTCCCGGCCTGCAAGCGTGAGACTGTAACAGATCAACCATGTTCTGAGCCTGCGGCCCGTTACAGAGAAGGCAGCAACAGGTACAAGTTCTGAGTCTCTGGCCTGCAAAGGTGAGACAGCAACAGATACATTCAAGTTCTGAGTCTCCCATCCAGTGGGACAACAGATATGATCACGGTCTGAGCCCCCAATCTGTGAGGAAAGAGACAACTAACAACTACAGCACATCCCTAGTCTCTGCCACAAAGACAAAAGTGGATTGACCAAGTTTTGAGTATCTGGCCCAGAGAAGCAGAAGACATACAGAGACATTTTCATTTAAACTCTGGAGAGCAAACCTTCACTTCAAGGTAACTTCGTCTGTGTATTCCAGATTGTTAAGGACATTCTGCACCTACTTCAGGGCCTCATCTGCGTGTTCCAGATTGTAGGACCCCTTTTGATGCTCCAGGAGATCAGCATCCCACAGAGCTTTGTGTCCAAGGCTGTTGAAACGGATTCAGGCTGCTTTCCCCACTGCATTGTCACCCAGCACAACCAGTGGAAGACGTCACCGTCATCACTCAACCACATGGAACGTAAAAATCACTTATCCAAACCTCTTTACAGAGACCTTGGAATTGCTGTATATTATCAGCATATGACTTTCTAATTTACATTAGAGGTAATATAGCTGATGATAGTTAATAACAAATAATCTGGCACTTATTTGTTTGATGCATAAAGTATATTTCGCTTTTTACATGTAGGCGAGGGTCGGTGTACAGTACACGTGATGCAAATTTCATCATCAAAATAGTACACGTGTATTGAACGCGCACCGCCACATTTTTGTAACCGTGCGTACTTTGTACGCGCAGGTTGCACATGCGCATTTAGTTTGTTTGTTTTTTTGCAGTCATTACTTTATACACAAGGGGGCAACAGTGCCCTGGGGGTGTCGATTCACAAGCTAGTCGAAGAAAAACTGTATAAACAGAAAAGACCTGAATGCATGCAAGCTACAGCAAACAATGGAGGCCTACAAAGACAAGAGATTGTGCGAAGAGGTTAGAATGTGTTGCAATATGTCGCAATGCGCGTGCGTCAAACGCCTGTGTACGCCTGTGTCAAGTAAAGTATACTTACCGAGGCTGTGCATTCGACTGTGGAAAAAAACAAAGTAGACTTTCTGCTTAAAGGGTTAGTTCACCCAAAAATGAAAATAATGTCATTTATTACTCACCCTCATGGCGTTCCACACCCGTAAGACCTTCATTAATCTTCGGAACACAAATTAAGATATTTTTGTTAAAATCCAATGGCTCAGTGAGGCCTCCATAGCTGATTCATAACGCTCCGAAGCTTCCTGACGCAGTGTTTTGAAATCGGCCATCACTATATAAGTCGTTATTTTGTTTTTTTGGTGCACCAAAAATATTCTCGTCGCTTTATAATATTAATATTGAACCACTGTACTCACATGAACTGATTTAAATATGTTTTTAGTACATTAATGGATCTTGAGAGAGGAAATGTCATTGCTGGCTATGGAGGCCTCACTGAGCCATCGGATTTCAACAAAAATATCTTAATTTGTGTTCAGAAGATTAACGAAGGTCTTACGGGTGTGGAACGGCATGAGGGTGAGTAATAAATGACATTATTTTCATTTTTGGGTGAACTAACCCTTTAAGGCTTTTCACCTTATTAGCTTCAGAGAAACAACAGTTTATCTTTCCAGAAGATAACGCAACTCTTCCATAGCCACACGCAACTAAATCACTTGCATTTTATGCGTGTTATGCACTTTATTCCTTTATCACTCATGGTATTCATTTAGCAGCTGTGTAAGTTATATCTATCCATCCGTCCGCCTGTCTGTCTATCTAACTATCCATAATAATTATCTATAATTATGTCTGTTCGAATGTCAAATTTCAAAGCTTGTTCTGCAAAACTTTTAAACTTTTGGTTTGTCTTGACAAGCTTTGCTTTTCTAGTTGAGAATTTATGGTTTTATTTGCAATTCTGCATCCTGTTTGCTACCTCAACTCAATTACTGAATTGGAATTTAAAAGGCAATCTCAGTTCAATTCTGTATGATGCACATCCCTGTCACACCGCTCACCCCTCTGAACACACAACAGCTCGCAAATGACAGCAGTGAACAAGTGCATCAATCTCATAAAGATGACCTCAGCAAAACCTTAATGAAAAGAGCAACTAACAATCAGGAACAACCTTCTGTGATCCCTCCAGTACAGCCATAACCACACAAATGGCACAATATATAAGGTCCCTGTCTGGATTGTACAACATTCCCACAGTCAGGGTACTGTAGATTTCAGGGTTCTGATTTATTGGCTTTGTGCATCGTCAGAAACATCAAATCCTAACAAAGGTTTATGAATGGAGCAGGGCAGCGAGTCCAGCCTTCACTATAATGTGACACCCATGATTGCAGAAGCCTCAAGGATACACCATCAGGAATATGAAAAGAAATGGTCCCATGGGAGTGTGACAAAGCCAACGGGAATACAAATGATTTCCATTACTCCTCATTTATGACCCTTTTCAAACAAACCAAAAAGCTCTTTTGAGCATCAGCACAAAAACAAGGCTAAGAAACAGACTCGTAATGGAGGGGCTCTACAGAAAATGTCAAATTAATGAAAGGCTACTTTGAATAATTCATATGCCATTTGAAAATTTGTTTGTGATTGAATGGCAGAAGTGTTGTGAAATGGAAACTATGTCTCTGCCCTTTGAGTTCAACCTAATTTTAAAAAGCCCTAAATGCATAAGAATAATCCCATAAAAACATTTTCATCTCATGCAGCTCATGCAGACAGCCTGATATTGTAGAGAGTGGATATGAACTGATGCATAGGTCACGCCCTAAAGATGGGCTTCAGGTCTGTTCCAATGGGTCGTGGAAAGCAAGGGAAAAAACTGTTGAATGCCAATATAAAACTGCAACAAACCATATAAACATGCATCTAAATTCTGTGCATTTTACTGAAAAAAATTCATTTGTCACTTGCTAAAAGAGAGACAAATTAAACATAAAAATGGTCACAATACACTGTTGGCAGCAGAGATTTAAATGGTTTTGAAGACAGAACTATTATTTGTATTTTTTTATTATTTATTTTTATGATTATTATTATTATTTTATATTAATATTCAATCTCAACTGCAATTGATTTCCAGCGTAGAAATCTGGATCCTTATGCAAAACCAGTGATCTAGAGCATTAGCACAATCTTAGCTACTCTTGTTTAGAAGACAGAAGGTAGATAAACAGAAAAAAAAAAAATCTGCTTTCTGCGAGACTCACAAGAAGAACTTCTCGTCCCAGACGGGGTTGAGATTGCCGAAAACCGTTTTGGTCCTGCGTTTGGTCTTTCCCACTTGTACTGTGACGTAGGGGTCACTGGAGCCCGTCTTGTCTTTCGCTTGCAAACCTTGAGCACATAAAACTGGAGAAGGGAGACAACAAAAAAAGACGTTTTGCAAATTGTGTATTCTTGCAGCAAGCAAAAACATTTGCATGGGAGATAAAATGCTATTGTCTGAAGAATTGAACATTTAGAATCATGTCTTAGTACACAAAGCAATATAAACGAGTACTGACAAGGATGGATTATAGCCCAGGGCAATATGCCTCAGGGGCTTCTGACTGAAAGGGTCCTTGAGTTTGGATACCCGCAGTGACCTGAAACCCGAAAATGTAAAACTGGTGTCCATTGGTGCCAGTGACTGTTGGAACAATGAGAAATAACTAAAGAAAAGAAAAACTAACTAACTGAGTTAGATGTTTTTAGTTTTGTAAATCTGTACATTTTTAGTCATAATTTTGAGATATAAAGACAAAGATCAAAGATTTGAAGTTGCAATGCATAATTGAAAGTCGCTGGGGCCAGAGGCTTTGAAGGACCACAATCCATCTTATGGATACATACATATGGCACCCCAAATAACTAAAACGTCAATTCAAAATAGACAAATGTGCAATAATACAACATAAAAACAGTGTGTAGCCTGACTGTGGCACTAAACTCAGTCAATGGGGATACCATTCATCACAGAGCCAATAGTAGTTCACAGGAAGCTCTTGCCTCATTAATTATGAATGAGCAGGGTGCTAAATTATTCAGGGAACATGTATCCTTGGGCTTGGAGACAGACAGAGATTGGTGCAATGTCACTGGGATGGTTGAAGAGGGTAATATAGTCCGAATAGTTTAGCTAGAATGAAAGAACGATGGCATGTTTGTGTTTCCAGAGCTGTGTTCACACATCGATGTCATGTTAGTGTGTCTGACAGTGACGGCCATATTGTTTTTGGGCTCATGGCACAACACTCTCTCGCTCAGCAATGCAGGATGGATGGATGGATGGATGGATGGATTCTTAATTACCATGTTTGTCTTTTTAATAAGATCTAAATATCCTTGAAACACAAGAAATGTACTTGAGAAGTGAAATTGCATCAAATATTAAGACTTATTTCAGAGAATAAATCTTGAATTACGTTTAAATTACTACATGCTGCAGTCAAACTAAATCAGAATTCACAGAGGCTAATGTTTATGAAACCCATGATAAATAAATCAGTGCATGAATACTTTCTAAAATGGGAGTTTCGACCGTACGCCAGGATGAATTAAAGCAGAGAGCTGCTTTTCTCTCTTTGTTCTATTGACACGCTGGCAGTGTTGCAAGCTTGGCAATAATTCACAGCCTCTGTTGACCCTCAAAGTCAGGTGAAGGAGCATCAGTGATACGGACACATATAGGTGCAAACTTCATCTGGCACACAGCTGAACTAATACAGTGGCTTCTAGAAGATAAAATATGACTGAAACAAAGCAATGTGAGGATATACGTCATGCAGATGGACAGAAACTTTTCTTTATGACTCAGAGAGACGGATGCAACTGCCTACGTTTCTGTCCACAGCAGATGGTTGTTGTCGTCTGGCGGTTTGAGCTGTCAGAAAACAAGCAAAATCTCGGCACATTTCCCAAACTAAACTGAGCAGCATTTCCTCCCTGTAGGGTCTGTTCTAGCCACAGACACAGAGATGCACAAACAGACATTAAGGGCGAACCTCATGAAACTTGTCTAGAACATACACGGCCAAAAGAGTTAAATACAGCCCAAGCATATTCTAGACAAGCTTCATTTTTTTTTTATTTTTTTTTTTTTATTTATTTATTATTTTATAATTTTATAATAATAATACTTCTATATAAATTTAAATGAAACTTGTCGAGAGCATAAACCAAATTTAACTGCAAAAAATAATAAAAACTATTTTCATAATTCTTTTTTATTTTACATATTTTGTATAAAATTTGTATAAAACATTACATAAAATATAATTATATAAATTTATAATAACAATAATTACATAATAATTTATAATTAATTTAATTTAAAATTAATTTATTGTATAAATAAAAACTGTGTTTTCCAACATCGTTGCTATTTTATTTCTTACATTTGCAATGCAATTATTCATTATTTGAACATTATCACACAATTAAGATATTGTAAACCAACAGCAATTCAATTCTGAATCTCATTTTGAATCAATCCATATGCCACTTGTATATGAATTTTTTTAAAATATTTTATATGACAGTAAAGCCTACTTTTGGACCACTAACATTTGCATGCACTGTGACTTTATCATGGCACTTTCAGGTTATCTGAGATTTGCTTACCTGTGATGGTGATTTTAGCAGACCACTTGGACGTCCCCTCCAGCACGGCCTGTTTGGCTGTCTTCAGATGGGTGATAAAGTCTTCCTTTGTGAGCTGAAACATCTCCTGAATCACCTCGAACACCTCGGGTCTGTTCTTCTCCCTGATTTTCATCCGTTCCTTCATGGCCATGATGATGTTTTGGGTTTTGTCCTCGGCTCCGTGTTTCGAGCTTTTCTCTACTGCACCTATAGAGGTTGATGAGATTTACATGTGTTCTTACACAATCTCTGATAATATGAGCAGCAATTCCAATTCGTATACTCTCTGGTCTAAACAGTACACAAGATAAAGTTAAATGCATCCTACATTATAGTACATTAAAAATGCCACGTTAAAGGTGCCTGGATGGTGTATTATTTCTGCTGGATTTTAAAAGTGTGCATGTATCTGTGCATGCTTTTTGAGTCAATATTTCTCACAAAAAAGTACTTGGAAGAATTTATGATAATGACTGACATTTGCAGAAAAATGGCAAGGAATGTGAGAACAAGTTTATAAATGTGTGAATCTAAGAAATGGAATTATGAAAATGTGTTAAAACATCTAGAATCCTATTAATAATCAAATTAGCCAAAATACTGAATAAATTAACACAAAACTTTGTGAATGATGGACATTCCAACTTCACAGAAATCTAAAGAAAATTTTTGTAAAGAAGATTTTTAATGATAATGTAGTTTGTCTCATATTACAGACTGTCTCAGTACAGACTTCAAGTGCGAAGTATAGTATGCAAATTTGGTTGCAGCTCAGATATGTACATACTACCATATCCACATGAATATAAAGAGTTGACATGCATATAAAGCATCTTTAAGACCTACTAGCTATTTAGATTAGTTGATTTTGAAGTAAATATAGTATTGCACATGCCTAAGTGAGCAGCCCAAAACAGATAGATGATTCACTGCCGCTTAAAAAAAATGTATCTCTCTGCACCCTATTAAAATGAATCATTCATTCAGAAGCATCATAAATACCTTGTGAATGCTTTAAAGAGTGTTCAAAATGTGCTGGATGTGGGAAGTAAAACTGTGTGTCTGTGAGAGTGATGGTTTACTGGTGTCTCGTCCCAGATGTCTTTCCCTCACGAACCATGCAGAGAGAAGCGATGCACTGCAAGCCATACAAGTCAAAACAAGCGCTCATACACACTCACATTTAAACACACACACTCTAAATATGAGTTTGATGGCTTGTCTAATAAATCTCTCTCTGTACAGGCCCATTTGGGTGTCTGGCAGACAGCCACGTCTGTGAGGTTTACTAGGGAACTACATAGCATATATCAGGCACAGTCTGATTTTACCACTCATCTGAGAGCTTACACTAGTGTAGATGGTTATTCTGTTAGTGCCGAACAATAAATTGAACAGCTGCCAAACGCAAAATGTCAGATGAGAGTTGCCACGCAATGTGACAGACAGACAATGGCGTTTCACAATGAAGAACATTGCTCATGCAGTATGATAACTTTAACATTTTCTGAAGAAAACATTAGTGTTTGCACATGCAAAACTCGCTGTCACAATGCAAATGTGTGTATGTGGAGTGTTTTTAACATTTACATCTACTACATCCATTTTAATGCAAAGGTAACAGTGATGCTTGACTTAGCAAACACCTCTAATGGTGACTAAACACATTTTGCATTGTCTAAAGATGAATTAGACCAGGCTTGCAAATGTGAGTGAAATGCTCACAATGTCGAGGACTGTCTAATATATATTTTGACAAAGTCTAAATAATCTTCCTCCAAGAGAGATGTGTGCGAACTGTAAAATGTATTTAGCAGCATGTGTGCAAACACATGCAAAAAATTGTCTTGTTTTCTAGTACAAATATCTAAACATTCTTATAACAAGACAAAAGATGTTAAGTCTTGTTTTCGGAAAATGTATCACGATTAAGTACACTTTTATTCTCTCCCATCATGTGTTGTCCTCTGTGGTGCCTTACAACAACCTTGGCAACGTAGTTTTGAATGTCCAAGCATTTTTATAGAACCTTAAAGGGATAGTTCACCCAAAAATGAAAACTATCCCAGGATTTACTCACCCTCAAGCCATCCTAGGTGTATATGACTATCTTCTTTCAGACAAACACAATCAGAGATATATTTAAAAACATCCTTAGTCCTATACGGCTCCAGAGGGTTAATAAAGGCCTTTTAAAGCGAAGGGATGCATTTTTGTACGAAAAATATTCATATTTAAAACTTTACAAATTCAAATAACTAGCTTCTGGCGGACAGCCATATGCATACTGCGCAAGTCGACTTGAACCAAATGAGTAACCCACCGACGTGATGTATGACGCAGGATGTACGAGTATTGAAAGCTTAGACGCCTCTTGCAGTTAAAAAAAATAGGGCTGTGCGACAAACTCAAGCTCCTCTTCTCTTATATCGAAATCCTCCTGACATTTCTCTTTAAAATTTCTCATTTTAGACTTATAATTTGTGACCGGTGTTTTGTTTTGCTCTCTCCTCTGCGCCTCCGTGTTCACCATTGCGCCATTGCATCGGTTCAAAGGTTGCTCTTCCGCCCAACCCGACTTGAGCAGTATGTGTAAGGTTGTCCACCGGAAGCTAGTTATTTGAATTTATAAAGTTTAAATATGGATATTTTTCTTACAAAAACGCACCCCTTCACTTCAAAAGGCTTTTATTAAGCCTCTGGAGTCATATGGATTACTTTGATTAAGGATGGATGCAATTTTTTTTTTAAATGTAGCCCCTCATTCACAACCATTATAAACCTTGGAAGACTAAGGATATTTTTTAATATATCTCTGATTTCTATCTCTGTTCGTCTGAAAGAAGATAGTCATATACACCTAGGATGGCTTGAGGTTGAGTAAATCATGGGATAATTTTCATTTTTGGGTGAACTATCCCTTTAAAACAAGAAAAAAATATCTGTCAATGCATTAAGAAAAATAGACTTGTTTTCCCTTTTAATTAAATAAATTTTCTAACACCATTGGCAATTTTTTTTTTTTTCTTGTTTTAAGCTTAAAATCACTTAATTTTTATAAAAAAATTTTAGAAAGACTTAACATCTTTTGTCATTTTACTTCTCAAATGATTTTTGCAGTGAATAAAAAACAAGACCCTACGGGTCCTCGGTTTTATGAAATTGAAGGTCATAAAAATCCTCAATATCTTAAATGGTATAACAAACATATTACCATTTTAAGATGTCTTAAATTTGGGGATGGAAAAACAGATCTTGATGAATTATGACAATGTTTGTGTTGTAGAGGGTTGTAGAGGGTTGAAAGATGGCATATTTTATCTCCATCTTTTTGAATGAGCAGCCGGCAATAGTAAATCATATGCATTTCAAAATAAGAGTCTCAGTGTACTTCGGGTTTGTTTAGAATGAAAAGTCCCACCTTATGCATTAAGGTTTTTTTCCTGGTTATCATAGGTACAGTATATACAGTATGGTTACATAAACTGTCTCTGTGTCATGTTCGCCGTGTTTAAGGACTTTTGTTTCACTTCCTGTCTTGTGTGCCATGTTTGTAGTCTTTTGTAGTTTTTCACATTGATTTGTTCCTTGATTGTATCAACAGGTGTTTCTTGTTCCCCTTGTTATCTTGTTAGTCTCGTGTATAAATAGCCCTTGTGTTTCTCCTGTTCTGAGTCAGCCGTTGTTTTGTATGTTTGCGTTAGATTTCATTTGTGGTTCTTAGTTCTCTGTATTCTCCCATTTCTTTGTTTTCATGTTGTTTGCATTTGGATCTTCGTCTCTCCTGCCGTCTTTATCCTCCAACATAACAATCTGTCATTGAATTCAACGTAAAAGCTTGTAGCTTTTTTGGGGGGCTGCCCCATCAAAGCAAGGAAATACTGAGAACATTATTTAACACTTCACATCATCCAGAAGGTTTTACTAGTATTGGCATATTAATCTGTTTATTAGTTATTATATATAGCTGTAGGGATGTGCCCAAAGCCTAAATTTGAATTTGGAAAGGCGTGGAAAATGAATAATGCATTCTACGGAGCCCCTAAAGGGACATGGTTAGACTTGCTGCTGTAGTCGGTTAAATTACAGTACATCAGATTTCACTTATGACAACAGTAAGAAGAGATGACTGACAGGACAATGGCGGAGGATTTGGTGCGCAACAGATCCTGTGAAAAATGTGCGGTCAGTACCGCCGCTCCCTATACACAGAGCATGCATGATCGCGAAGTGAAAGTAAAAAGCGAGCACATATTCAAAAGCGATTTCAATACCTCACATATTGATACCCGCAAATTATATACAATATAATTACCCAACTATATAATTGCGAGAGAGCACAAAAGCATTTAATTATATTTTTCGTGAATACAATGAATTCAGGCACTGGTAAGGACAGTAAAGACCCTGACTACACATTGGGACACTGATGACTATTTCCCACGACATGACAATGTCCTCATTGTACAACATCACTAATGGTATTTACAGTATGAACAACAGCAGAACTGATATCTTTCTGACATTATTTTTTAATGTTTTTTAAAGTACATTATGATAAATACTTTGCTTCTTACATATACGTGCAACATTTCAGTCATAAATAAATTATAAATCTTAACTAGATTATGTTCATTACCTGTCTAGCGATGTATGTTTATGCTGAAATATAATTAAATAATGGTTTGTATTTTAAAAAACATCTATCATCTGTCATCATGTGTGGTGAGTTGGCTCAAGTGATTTATGTTTCGTGCTTTAGAACTTCCGTTAAGGGAACATAGCAAGCATCAATGCTCCCTGGTTTTCACGGTGCGTTGTGGGACTTTTTAGGGAGCGAACTTTTCAGTGCAATTTTGCAATTGAGACAGCCCTTAAAATGGCTGACTCCCTGATCAGTGCCCTGATTACTGAACTAGGGAGCTGATTGAGATGCACCCATAGTATTCGGCTTTGAAAACATCGCTAGTGGGCTGTATTTTATATTCATAGACTCACGTTGGAGACAGTCTGCGTTCAGGAGGTCCTGGCATTTCTCGTGGCATTTCACTCCGCATTCGGTGCAGCGCATGCCCTGCCGGGCGATGCCCCATAGCAGACCCTCACACTCGTGACAGTAGGTGGGTGCGGTGGCCGTCCACACTTCGAAATTATGGGGTGTCGTAGAGGAGATGGGATAAATCAACGCTTGGAGAGTCTTTCTGAGCACATGCAGTTTCTGAGGAAAAGAGAATACAATAGGTACAATGGATAACAAAAGGTAACAAAGATACACAATCATTGTTTTTCTCAAATCAATAGAGATCTTAGAAGAAAAAATGAGCAGTTGCACTGATCACAGTACTCCATATGCACACTACTGCTGTGAACAAACATGGTTTTAAAAAACAGTCTTGAAATCTACAGTGTATTATTGCAGCTTTCAGGATAGCCTGTGCTCAATAGATTGCTGAGTAAAAGGGTGGTCACTCCACACTGCCATTGATCTCCATTCATATGCATACAAATGCTTGGTACCGGAAACGCAAGCTCACGCAAAGAAGTTTCGCATTTTGCAGCGTTCCAAAGTTCAAGTTTGGTGAACTCTGACCTGCGAAGATGTGTGACTAATAGGTCGAGTAGATTGTAAATTTTTACTTTTTGGATTTATTATTATTTGTTACATGTTGAATTTATGTTTATAAAGAAGATGCCGCAAAGTGTGACATTTTATTTCAAGTAACAAACTTTTTTTTTTTTTTTTTGAATGATTTTAGTTTTAGTTAACCCTGATAAGAGGAATGCACATTTCAACTAAAAAGCCAAGTAGACTGAAAATGTTTAATGTATAAAGTGAAATACAGTAAAAATGTATTATTTAAGCAATATTATGTATATAAACAAAGCACATACTTTTAATAAAAACACTTTAAAAAATACACTTTAATACATTAAAAAAAAATGCTATATTGGGACTTAGGTACATCAAGTTTTATCAATTCCTGTCACCAGCAAAATCACTGTAAATATACAGCGAATACTCAATATATGACCCAGCCCTAGGAAAGATCTGATTTTTAAATGCACAATATCATAAAATATTAGTCAAGGACCTAAAAGAAGACATTCAGATTAATTTACATGATCTCTAGTTCAAGAACTCAACTCCTCTTACAAAACACTCCTAAAAGAACAGACGCCTCAGTCAGCTGGTGTTCAGAAGAACCATAATATCCTTTTTTTTTTTTTTTTACAATGTCATGCTGATATTAATTTCAGTAATTATAGAGCACTTGTGAAGCCCACAGAGTTTTCAATCTGTCCCTGTTAAGACTAAAAAGGCGAGTCTCACAAAACCTGTCAAGAACATGTCACATTTCCTACCAAAATTAAAAGTTATGAATACAACACAATTGTTTATACAATATTTTGCATAAATTTGATGCTTTATATTAAATTATTTGCTTTTAGAATTAACCAAGATATTGTTTTTTTCCACATTACATTAATGAAAATAGTGGAAGAAAATATGTTATGAAAACCCAGGTTATTATAGTTAACTACAACTAAAACTAAAAGATTTTTGTTACTTGAAATAAAATAAACGTTAAGTGAAAAAAAAAAATAAAACAAACATTTCATTTCAGCATTTCAGCTAGTTGCCAAGGCTACATTTCTCATTTTCATTTAGTTATCTTAAAGTCAGCATGAAATCAAAATCGACCCTATATTTACTTTGTTAGCGCACTACTAGTCTTGTGGTGAACAATTCATCCGCGAAACTTAAAAAATTTTGTCTTCATAATCTTTAATCAAAATCTGAAAATGTTCCCCTCTGGAATGACCTTCATTCTCTGATGATGTCAGTTTGACAACTTGGATAGAACATCCCCTCCAACTGTCAGCTTGCTGCGAGCTTTGACAGCAAGCTGAATGGAACGCCTACTTTTGTAGATCCAATCAATTCCCAGCAGGGAAAAAAAACAAGCCATGGCTTCTATTTTTCTCATTCAGTATTCTGTTTAACTCAGAAAATATGTCACAATACTGAAGTCATTCGCAACTTCTGGTTCATGCAGACCATGGAAATAAAATTTAGTAAAAACTATAGACATTTTAAAAATAATAATGACAAAGATACACAACAAAATTACTAAAACATTAGCTAAAATTAAAATTAAAACAGAAAATATAAAAAATATTAGAATATATACAGTGCTCAGCGTAAATGAGTACATCCCCTTTGAAAAGTAACATTTTAAACAATATCTCAATGAACACAAAAACAATTTCCAAAATGTTGACAAGACTAAGTTTAATATAACATCTGTTTAACTTATAACATGAAAGTAAGGTTAATAATATAACTTAGATTACACATTTTTCAGTTTTACTCAAATTAGGGTGATGCAAAAATGAGTACACCCCACAACAAAAACTACTACATCTAGTACTGTTACATACAGAAGGGGACGGAGACACAGATACGGGTTAACAGGTTTATTGAAGGTAATGCAGAGCGTGATCAGAATGCAGGTAAGAGAATGCAGATGAATGGATCGCTGAGCAGATGAGCTGACACTGATACTTGTCTGGATGTTTCTGTAGGGAGCGTGGATACCAGGAGACGTAGGAACGAAGACACACCGGAGAAGCACAGGAGACGAGGAGACACTGGGAATCACGGAGGACGCTGGAGATAGGTAAGTCGGTAGCAAGGGAGTCCAAGAGGTAGGTAAACACAGGTTAGTGTCAACGAGACCGGACAGTGACTGAGTGAACTGGTGTGTCTTTTATGTGGCAGTAGTGATGAGTGTGGATTGGCGTCAGGTGAGGCTTGTTAGTATTCGGGAGAGGGAGTGCGATGTGATTGGGTGACTGTGGAGCCTGGCGTGTCTGTGACAAGTACTTTGTATGGCCTCCATGATTGTTAATGACAGCACCAAGTCTTCTAGGCATGGAATGAACAAGTTGGCGACATTTTGCAACATCTATCTTTTTCCATTCTTCAAGAATGACCTCTTTTAGAGACTGGATGCTGGATAGAGAGTGATGCTCAACTTGTCTCTTCAGAATTCCCCATAGGTGTTTGATTGGGTTCAGATCAGGAGCCACTGAATCACTTTCACCCTGTTCTTCTTCAGAAATCCAACAGTGGCCTTAGATGTGTGTTTAGGATCATTGCCATGTTGGAAAAGTGCACGACGACCAAGGGCACGGAGTGATGGTAGCATCTTCTCTTTCAGTATAGAGCAGTACATCTGTGAATTCATGATGCCATCAATGAAATGCAGCTCCCCGACACCAGCAGCACTCATGCAGCCCCACATAAGGACACTGCCACCACCATGTTTCACTGTTGGCACCATGCATTTTTCTTTGTATTCCTCACCTTTGCGATGCCATACAGTTTTGAAGCCATCAGTTCCAAAAACATTTATCTTGGTCTCATCACTCCAGAGTAGAGAGTACCAGTAGTCTTCATCTTTGTCAGCATGGGTCCTGGCAAACTCTAGGCAGGCTTTTTTGTGCATGGGCTTTAGGAGAGGCTTCTTTCATGGACGGCACCCATGCATGCCATTCCTCTGAGGTGTACGCCGTATTGTGTCACGGGAAATAGTCACCACTTTTTTGTACCACTTTTGCTACAGTATTCTGACTGATAAGTAAAGCTTTGCTGATCTTCTTGTAGCCTTCACCTTTCTGGTGTAAAGAAATTATTTTCTTTCTCAGGTCTTGTGACATTTCTTTTCCATGTGGTGCCATTGCTGACAGCATGAAATGGGAAGGGGTTTTAACACCCTTTTATAGTCAACTGTCTGCTGGACACCTGTGTAATGAATAATTAGACTCGCCTGTGGTTGAATTCTTGTTAAATTAGACATTTGTAGTCTAAAATTTAGCTTTGCTCCAGAAACTTTCAGTGGGGTGTACTCATTTTTGCATCACCCTAATTTGAGTAAAACTGAACATTTTGTTCTCTAAGTTATATTATTAACCTTACTTTCATTAGTTAAACAGATGTTATATAAAACTTGTCAACATTTTGGAAATTGTTTTTGTGTTCATTGAGATATTGCTTAAAATGTTACTTTTCAAAGGGGTTGTAGTCATTTACGCTAAGCACTGTATATATATATATATATATATATATATATATATATATATATATATATATATATATATATATATATATATATATAAAATCTCAATGAAACTGACACTAATAATAAACAACACAATACAAAAAAAAAGAAAAGAAAAGAAAAGAAAAGGAGTTTAATTTTCTACAGGTTTTATGTGATTTACCGAACAGACACTATTTGTCAATAGTTTGCCTTCACAAACAAAAGGGGTGGAGAGAATCATAGACATCCTTTTGAAAGAGCAGAATCAATGTGCATGTCCTTTTACAGCTGGATAAAACAAAGAGAGAGCGAGAATGAAGGAGAGGTGGGCTGGTGAAGCACAGGGCTCTAAACTGATGTTTACTTGTTTCCCATGGTGCACTTTTGCTGATGTGTCTTCTGCTCCGCACCCACAGAGTCATTACGTTAAGAGCTGCTAAGAACTTCAGCCACGTCCAAATGGTGTAAATGTTTATAAAAAAAAAAAAAAAAACGTATAACAGTAAAAGTACTGCAGACTGAAAAATCAAGCTAATTAGCAAAGTAAACCTAAAAATAGATAAAGGGAGAAACTTCCTTCACCGATCTCTAAGGGAAAAGTTAGATACAAAACAGCAACAGCACCAAATATGAAGTGCAAAAATGACTGAATGCACAAAAGAAACTGCACTGAATGATTAATGGCAGTTGTCTTAGTTATATGAAATACTTGAAAGGAGTCACATTATACATTTGGTTAATTTTTTTTCATGAGGTCCACTTATGATGTTAGTCAAGGTTTAATGCACCTTAATTTAGTTTTTTCATGACTATTTTACCCCAGTCTCACACCCTTAGAAGTATATAGGTTGGGTTTTTTTCAGGAATAATATTTAAAAACCTAAATGTAAGATTTATGTCTTAGAATTGTATATAAATTTTCCATCCATTTGGATTACACAGTTTTAACATAAACAAACGGTAATACTTTACAATAAGGTTTCATTAGTTAACATTAGTTAACTACTTTAGTAAACATAAGAACTAAGAATGAACAATACTTCTACAGCATCTATTAATCTTAGTTAATGTTAATTTCAACATTTACTGATACATTATTTATTAAAATCAAATGTTGTATTTGTTAAGTAAACAATAAGCAATTTTTATATTTTGGAACCAGAAGAAGTGCCTTGGATTCATTATTTTCTATAGATACAAGTTTGATCCCAACCAAAGAGCACCTTCTGGGATTACTAAACGGAGGTCCTTTCAGCAAGTTACGCTCCAAGATGTTTTCCTTGATCTGTGTTTATGTTAAAACAGTGTAATCCAAATAGTTGGAAATTTTATATGCAAATAAAATTTGTAAATATTACATTTAGATTTAAATACTGTGGATAGAGAGAGAGATAGAGAGATGGGTAGACACTCATCAAAAAAAAAAAAATTCTCATAATATGAGCCTTAGATTCTTAGATTCTCTTAGATTCCCACAGAAATCCTCCCTATAATGCTGCATCTCAGAACATCTTCATTGGGATTTAATTACATTTACCATATCGACATCATAATGCACTAAACAGAGATGCGTTCACGAGGTCTGATCGCTGCTGGCCATCACATGCTCGACTCCTGCTTTACTGACGGCTGATTTCAGGCCAACGGCGGTAATGTTACGCAAATGAGGAGGATTAACAGCTGGCAAAAACGGAAAAGGACTTTCCAATTTAATCTAGCAACTTCAGAGCAACTAGATGAGTTACCCTCAGAATTAAACACTGGGCTATCAGCCAGAGAGAGAGGGAATATTCATGGAGTAATCGTTCACGCTGAACAAAGCGGTCAGCACTGTCACAAACTCCAACGGAAATGAGGGACGGAGGAATTAAGCCATCTGTCAAACACACAGCCGCTGACCCACAAGCCTCACAGCATCTTAAACCGACAGTTCACCCAAAAATGAAAATACTCCGCTGCTTTTGTGTTCCACAGAAAAAAAAATAACAGCATACACACTTAAAAAAAAGGGTTCATTCATTTTGGTGGGTTTCGCAGCGATGCCATATAAAAAAATTTTTGGTTCCTTAAAGAACCTTTAAACAGTTCTAAGAACAGCTCTTAAATAAAATAAAAAAATAAATAAATAAAAAAAAGGTTAAGTTTAAAGAACATTTTAATAATCTGAAGAACCTTTCCACTATAAAGAACATTTTGTGGAGTGGAACATTTACATGGATGTTCTTTTTTTGCAATTAAATGTTTGGAAGAGTCCTCAACACCCGGAGCTCTCAGCTTTCAGACCCACTGTGGTGAAATCTTTGGTTCGGATCTGTTTCTGTGCTGGAGGCCACAGCTAGTGCTGGAAATGCTGTGATGGCATATGATCACTGCATCTGGAGACACTTGTATGGATCATGTACACAACCATTGAGGTCAGTAATTTTTTATTTTATTTTATTTATTTATTTATTTATTTATTTTTTCGGTAAGAAATTAACACTTTTATTCAGCAAGGACGCGTTAAATTGATCAAAGGTTACAGTAAAGACATTTGTAACGTTCCAGAAGACTTCAGTTTCTAATAAATGTTCTTCTTTTGAATGTTCTACTGTTTTCAACTTTAATAATAATCAGAAATGTTTCTTGAGCAGCAAATCAGCATATTAGAATGATTTCTGAAGGATCGTGTGACACTGAAGATCATGATGCTGAAAATATAGCATCACAGAAATAAACTACATTTTAAAATATATTTACATAAAAACTACACAGGTTATCACACTATCAAGCAGAGTTAGTTATTTTTAGGCTTCATATAATGAGAAATCACATTTGAAATAAGAGTAACTTCCTCAAGAAGACCATTTATTAAAACCAAGCCACAAAAAAATCCTTGTTAGATAATATTATTCCAAAGCAGCTGAACAAACGATAGTAAAATGTGGTAACGCGCGTTAAAGCTCAGGCTACACTTTACATTCCATTCACTTTCATTCATACAAATGCAAATGCATCTGTAGAATAGAAGTTTATATAGCGAAAAGATATTATATTAGTTAATATAAACATTACAGATTGACCTCTTGATACAATACAAACAATGCAAAGCGGCATGGTTTGCAATATAGCAAGAAACTGGAGCATATAATACATTTTAACATTTTGAACTGTTTTGTTTAAGATTTGTTATTAATTAAATTCCCAAGTCCTACAGTATGGCATCATGTCCTGTTACTCATATGCGCTGTCCAAAATAATTTCACATGCAAACAGGCCATTTACATAGAATATATTATCAAAAAGAGTCAAAGACAATAAAGAATGCTGGTCATGTAAAACTAAATTATGAATGTATTTGGCACAAATACCCTTGACTAAAATTATAAATGGATCTCAGGGGGAAGGTGAAGGAGGTGTTTCATTGAATAATGTCACAGACTGAATCCAAAAACTCTGTTGATTTTTCTCCCTCTTGCCGTGAATGTTGAGGAGAGTTCCAGTGATATAACAGTTTCTGTCCTTGTTTTCCGGTGTCTTCTTAAGCATATGGACGTACGGGCTGTTTTCAGCATGCTTTTCTCTGAGGGATTGTGTTTCTTTTATAATTTCTCCCTCAGCCTCCTCACTTCATGTTTCTTTCTCTCTCTTGTCTTTTTACTTTGTTCTTACTCTTGGCATATTTAATGCATTTAAAAAGCCTTGGACATCTGTTCGGTCTACTTCGTAATCTGCCGGCTAGCTACAGCCTCTGCTTTCTATATCTGACCTTCCTTCTTTTTAAGTCTCTGAGACCCGTCGAAGGCTGTTTGGAAATAGGTGCATCTAAAAGAGTGATTGCAGTGCTGCTATTCTTCAGAGGACTGCTAGTGTCACAAGCCCTAGTGTGTGAAGCCCAAATTTGACCTGTCTATTCATCACTCGCTAACGCTGCCTTCAACTCATGCCGCAATGGGAATCGTAAGACTCCCCCTTAAGACTGTAATAAGCAAGCTCCAAATCTGGTCTCCCACTGATCATTATCAACTTTTATTCCCCCTGCAGACGCTAGCCAGGAAAACTGGTGACATTTTTCTTGACATCAAAGAGATGCCACAGAAAGGTGACCACATGCAACAACACAGGCCATAGGAAAGACAGGCACATAATGCCCATAAAAAAGACTTCTCCATTAATTCATAGACAAACCTTTCTATGAATGAACATAAACACAATGACATTGTGATTATTATTACCGTTTTGTATATTGTCTTTTGTTTATGCATGCCTTATGACAGAATTATTAGGTAATATAACCTTACCAGTATCATGTTTTATGTCAAAAACAATCTTCGTTTAATTTCCTACACATTTGTCTATATCACCTCCTCATAACATGCATTGTATTCTTGTTATACAAATCAGAATAAAAAGGGGCACAAAACTGCCAACCCACTATGATCATGCAAATGAGTTAGCTTTCAAACAAAGAAACTTTTGCATTGGTCAAGCCAAACTCGAGAGGTGTGGTCTCTGCAGAAGTTAAAAGGCCACTGGTACCTTGAGCTTAGTGGGTTGTTCATGTGGGAAAAGAGTAAAGACATCGGTCCAACCGCGATGCCACGTGACCACTTTGCCCTCAGCTACGCCGACAAGGCCTCGACCACAACAGGCCAAGTTGTAACATTCCACCCAGAAGAGAGTGCTCTACCGACAACAACCAAGTCAGACTAACATCGCTAAAGTTCGTCATTCTTCACTTAACCAAGAAGAACCTGATTGCAACTTCACCATCATCGAACTACTGAACCATCAAGACTTTCATCCGAGACTGCATCCGGACACTCGTTCAACGGCTAAGGCCAACTCAACAGAGGTTTAGTATAAGCTGTAGACCCCTTGTTGCCAAGGTGCTTTAAATTAAGAAACTGGAGTTTTTTTTCAGGTGGTTAACTGACTTATTAGCTTCATTCTCTTGTTTCCATTTCACGTTCCATTTTACCAATGTATGCGTGATTGTGTGTATGTGTTTGTTTAGACTATGTATTCATGATTTAGTTAAAACTGTTGTGCACATTGACATGAGTACTGATCCTGTGATCACTGTTTGCAAAACAAAGTCCCTTTAATGGTGCAATCTTGATACACATGTTGAGTAGCACTGTACACAGTAAGAAAGAATTATGTTTCTGTGGCCATAAAAATAACCTTTCTGAGAGGTAATAGACGATTAATAATGAGTGTTCGCTGGACGAACAGTTTAATTGATTGTAATATTAATTCTGTGACTAATCCCAAATATTTATAATGAATTATAACAAGTAATAATTAATAATTCATATTTCCCTTTGAGCTAATTTACTACAGGTATCAACTATTTCACTGAACACTATACAAAATCAATGTATGCAGTTCTTAAATGGACAGTTCACCAAAAAATAACAATTCTGTCATCATTTGCTCAACCTCATGTTGCTCAAAACCTGATATAACTTTTTTTTGTCCATACATTTAAAGTCATTGCAGACCAAACCAACACTGGACCCCATTGGCCTTCATTCTAAGGACAGAAAAACACTGAGATATTCTTTAAAATATCTTCTTTGAGTTCAACAGTAAAACTTCACACAGGTTTGGAACGACATGGTGGTCAGTAAATGATTGTAATTTTGGGGTGAACTACCTATTTAAGCTTTCTAGAAAATAAGACTTATTCAGCTGTTTTATGAGGCAACAGCCTTCTGTGACAAAACAACATTTCCCATCATTCTCTACAACCTATACCCATGAATCACTGTGAAAGACAATCTTCCGATGTTTTTAAATATTTGTTTGTGTGTGTGCATATATATATATATATATATATATATATATATATATTATATATATATATATACATACATACATACAAATAAATTTATTAGGGCTGTCAACGTTAACGCGTTCAATTCAAAATCCTTAACTCGTTAAAATAATTTAACGCATATTTAACGCAATAAAATTATGGAAGCATGTGAAATTGCTTCATAACGTAATTTACGTCTCGCAGTTCGATGATCTTAAAGTCCATACTGATTAGATCAGAGATGGCAGAGAAAATTATTTATTCCAGTGTCTGTTTCGCTTTAAAAAACAAACTCTCTGTCATATCCTGTCATTGTATCTGAAGAGCGCGAGCCCTCCCGCATTGCGCTGTTCCTGTCTGAACAGAATGTCGAAACATCCCACCGCAGTACGGCCAGATGATATGAAAACTATGTTTCTCGGCTGGATAAAGCAAACCAGCTTTGCTATAAAAGTAAAGACGATTGCGGTGACGTACAGGAGTCGTACATTAAGCACACGTAAGTCCGTTATATTGATGGGCAAACAAATCATGTATGAGCGCTCTTGACGCACTGATCGCACATTGTTTTTATGCACAGACACATTTCAGTACATTCACGTTGTTTTCACACACATTCAGGATGATGTTTGGATTTGTCCTGTGTATGTTGCTGTGTACTTTAGTATATATGCAGTTCAAGGCATCTCCATGTGGTCCTGTTCAATATCGCAACTTGACTTGTCTAAAATGTAAACAAGCTCTTTGCTGTTGCAAATACTATACACAGTGAATTCTGAAACGTTTTTTTGCTGTGATTTTTTTATGGGTGCTTTGGTGTACATAAATGTATGAATTATATGAAAAAAATATAATTTGGTTATTTGGTGTCCTTTTTTGGAAAGACATCTAAATTTACCTTGAAAAAAGCTGAAAAATACAGTTTTGTGAGAATCACACTTCAATCTGATGGTTTACTTTGCTGGATATAGGCAATGATGGCAAAATGGACATGTTAAACAAGATAAATGGTGTATGCTTCATTTCACAATAAGTGTGCGATTAATCGCGATTTAAGAAATTAATCTATTGACAGCCCTAATATATATATATAGTGCACAGCATAAATGAGTACACCCCTCTGAACAAATACAAAATATGTATTTTCTTTATGATCACTAATACAATTCATGGAAAGATGAGAAAAATAAAATGTATTAAACATATATATATTAAAAATTGAGAAATATATGTCATTAATAGCCATAAAATAAGTAAATTAGCCAATTTTGTTTAAATTAAGGATGAGTACACCCTAGATTTAATTCAACAAATGTATAATATTCTAGTACTTAGTATGCCCTCCATAATATTGAATATACTGCTCTGACTCTTCTTGGCACGGAGTGTACAAGTTCATGACAAATTGTCACATCTGTCCTGTTTAACTCCTGGATGATGAGCTCCTTAAATGCCCTGATCTTTAATGGGAAGTGTTGCTCAACTCGTCTCTACAGAATCCTCCACAGGTGCTCAAGAGTGTTAAGACTGAGTGCAATACATGTCCACAGAAGGTTTTTCACCTTGGGAGAATGCATATCCTCATTGTCATGTTGAAAAAATGCCCAACAATGCAGGGAATGAGGAAAGGGTAGCATCTTTTGTTTCAAGTTTGTGTATTAAATTACACAGTGGTGTGGGAATTCATGACAGCATTGATAAAGCACAACTCCCTCACACCTTCAGCACTCATACATCCCGATTTAAGAGCTTTACTACCACTGAACTTTACTGTGGGAACCAGGCACTTCACACTGTACTCCTCTAGCAACACCATAACATTTTGGATGCTGTTAGATCCAAAATGATTGATTTGGTCTCATGAGACCAGAGTATTGATTCCCAGAATCTATATTTTGTAAATATGGGCTTTGGAAATGGCTAACTGACTTTATTGTGCTTTGGTGACAGTAGGTAGTTCCAGTGAGAACAACAACCATGCATGTAATTTCTGCAGGCTGCATCTTACTCTGTGAGATAAACAGTCACTCTTTTCATAGCTTTTGCTGGCTCTGAGACACTCGCTTGGTATTTCTCCTGGTCTTTGTCTAGCAAAAAAAATCCCTCATCACTAAATAAAAGATTAAAATGAAGGCCTGATTATTTCAGGGGCCTTGTCACAAGTCCATTGTTTTTGAATTTCTGTGTTACTTTTGCTATATTTTCACACTTAAAACAATGATTTGGTAATCCTCTTGTACCACTGTCCTCATTTGTGCTAAGAAATAAATCTCCTGACAGTTCTCTCCCAAGTGGTTCCATTGTTGTCAGCATTAAGTCTGAGAATGATTCAGTGGGCTATATAACACTTTTAATTGTCAAGAAATTACTTCTCTTTAAATGTTTTGGTTCAACATACTTACCTGTTGATCAAACATTGCCTTAAACTTACATCAGAAAAATTTTATTTCATTTTATTTAGTAACTTTTAGGAGGGTGTACTCATTTTTGCTACACAACATTTTATCACCTTGATAAGAAAATCTTATTTTCCTCAATAATTTTGACATGCTTCTTTGGTAATTGATTAACCAGACTTGCTGAAACATTATATCTCTAAAGAACCCTAACATGTCTTCTAAGTAATTGAGTAATTGCTGACTTTCAGAAGTTTCAGAGGGGGTGTACTCCTTTATGCTGTGCACTGTATATTATATATACATATTATATATATATAAATATATGCACAATAAATGTAAAACATATTGGTTCTATATGTATAATCTATTAAAATCAATAGTTTTATATTTCTCTATTGATTTTGTTTAGATTATTGTCCAGATTTACCAAACGGGGCAAATTATCATGAGAGCACAATTCCACAAAGTTTTGCGCATGATCTATTGCTGACGTGCAAATTAAAGAACACAGACGCAGTCAAATAATTTACATAATGGCCAACGCAATTTACCAAGAGCAGTGCAAATTAGCATTGGGTTGCAAATAAGCAGAGCTGATGCTCATCAGGTGCGGGTCGACACAGGCGCAACTTGTTACATGTAATATACGGATAGCGTCTTCCTCTGGCATTCCAAAGAAATTAATATGAGTGGAAAATATTTTTTAATTCACCTTGTTGTAATTCACCTCATAGCTGAGTGGGCTGGTTTATGGCTTATAACTTTTGAATGCACAGATGCATCATCAATTAACACCTAATGCAATCCAGGTAATTTTGTTGTCAAAAAAAGCTTCTTATCTTTGTTGGTAGATAAAAACAGAGAGAAAGAAATAGGAAATTACCCAGCATGTCCAGTTTGTGCCTGAATGCACATTTGTTATAATTAAAATTATATATTCTCCAGCTGAAATACAATCAGGTTTTTCAAGTAAATTCCTGCATCTCGGTGTCACAACAGAGCGCTAAACATCACATCACCTCATGTCATTCTGGGCTGTTTATTCAGCGGATCTATTAATGGGAGGGAAGAAGGTCTGGATAAAAAGAAGAGTAATTCTTCTTTTATTGATTAAGACGTTCTTTCCTCTCTCAGGTTTTTGGCCCCTCCGTCAAACTAAAGTACGAAAATGCAATTAAAACTAGAATCATCGATCAACACCCAAATAATCAGAAAGCATCTTAATGCTTTAAACACAGATACAACAGCAACATCCTCGTCACAGCCACACTCTCTTCGACACTGATAAAAAGCTGTTTTTCAAGCTTTCTATTCATCAGAGAGAAACCTGTAAAAATGTATCACGGTTTCCACAGAAATATGAAGTAGCATATTATTTCATCATTGATAATAATAAGAAATGTTTCTTGAGCAGTAAATCAGCATTTCAGAATGATTCCTGAAGGATCATGTGACACTGAAGACTAGAGTAATGATGCTGAATATTCAGCTTTGCATCACAGGAATAAATTACATTTTAAAACATATTCAAAGAGAAAGTGGTTATTTTAAATGTTAACAATATTTCACAATATTACTGTTTTTACTGAATTTTGATCAAATAAATGCCAAAATTTTGAGTAGTAGTGTAAATCAAGATCGTCTTGTGATTGTCTTTTACAGCCAGCACAGGAAATGACAATTTCACTCAAATCAATATTTATTTTTCATTTATTTTTGTACTTTGTAAGCAGCAGTATATTAAGTCGCAACCTACTTACGAAATAATTAAATATTTGTTGAGTGGTTCTGATATCACAGTTAGGGTTTAATTTGTGACAATGGTCAAATAGTCAAGAATATCATTAAAGATTTTAAATAGTCATTTTTTGTCTTGTATATTTGTCCTTGCCTCTGGGTCTGATGTGTGTTTGCAGACGTGTGTGTGTATTAGTCGTGACTTTATGCATGAGCGTTACATTAGTGCCACATGATCGCTCCTCATTAGACGCTGACTAGCTGCTTACAGATTTATTTATAAATGAGTCTGTATGGTGAAACCACTGTGTGTGCTGTACACATCTGTGTGTTTAAAACTCACCAGCTCCTCGTTGTTTAGAGTCGTTCTGTTCACGAGCCCAAACGCAATGCCTGCCTTTCGAGCAGCCAATGTCTAAAAGGAAAAAAGGAAATATTGAGAAAGAGCCAGAGTGAGGGAGAATGACAAAGACAATGCTCAGGAACGGAGTCAAATGCTACAGGGTAAAAATCTGTTGTGTTAGGCTGAATGTTATCATGTGGGACGAAGACAAAACCTGATTACTCAGGCTGCGAAACCACTTTCACCTTCAAGCAGATATTCACCTGTTACTCTACTACACACACCTCTCAGAAAGCTTTTCATTTTAGATTGAATAGAAGAACTATATGAACACGTAGGCTGTATTCTGCTCTGTGTAATATGCTTTCATTTCATTATGTGTAGTGTGATTTTAAGAGATTTCAGGAGGCAGAAATTACTTTGCCAATAACAAAACAGACAGACTGAGTGCCCACTGCTCACATTTCATGAGTGCAAATAAATTATAACTACTGCTATCTACATAAAGCAACATACACAAATATTAGGTAAAATATTTTATCAATATTTTAACAGGACGGAATGTGTTTTTCTATGAGCGTACTGCTATACATTCCTGGGATTGTATTGTCAATAAAGAATAAATGCAATGTTGCCTTAGAATTTGACGATAAAATATTATCAAAGTCTTCATGCCTATCAAGCCTTCACACATGGTGTGTGCACATGATGCTTAAAAATGCTGTCTAGGTAGACGGCTCACTAGGATTTGGAACAGAGCAGCCTTTTTCTTTCATGGACACAATAGGATTATGCATATTCTGAAACATTCTTCATTTTTAAATCAAATAAAAAAAGCTCAATAATGAATGTTGAAAAATACAAACAAATATGAATGAATAACAAAAAAAAAAATCAATATAATAAAACAGAAAAATACGTACAATGAAATATAAATAAATAAATGTAAACATTTAAAATAATATAAAATAGAAAAATTAAGATAGATAGATATATAGACAGACAGACTGTAATGATGGGTCAACAGAATGGGGATCCATTTGCAGCTTTTATTAAGAATAGTATATACACAGGTAAGGGCAGAGGCAGAGACGTAAACGGGGACAGGCAATGGTCGAGGCAGGCGGCAGACAAACGGTATCAGGAAGCAGGCAGAGATCAGGGCAGGCAGCAAACAAACACAGTCCAGTAACCAGGCAAGGATCAAGGCAGGCAGCAGAGAATCACAGGAGATAAACAGTCCAATCGGCAACAGT